>NW_008240020.1:988226-1008421 GCF_000691975.1 Corvus brachyrhynchos | reverse complement strand
AAATCACGAGCTGATATCACTAAAGAGCTGACAGCTTCTGCAAGGGCTCCTCTGCCAGCAGCTGAGAGGAAGACACCGGACTTCGGGAAGGCGATTCCTTTCGGGACCATCTCCCTGGACCGGTCACCTCTTCCTGGGTCAGAGCCTCGGACCCCACCACCAGCTGTAATACCCAGCCTACTGCCTTCTGGTGTAAAATCATGTCCAAAAGAGAAGTGCAATCAAAGCCTTACAGATTTTGCAAATCCTAGAGAAACAAACCAAACTAAGTCCACCTATTTACTTACTTTTCTCATCCAGTTATCATGACTAGATTCTTTGTTGATCTCTCTCTGCAATACATAGTGGGATGGTCTGCTTGTTCTCTTCGGTACTATATGGGTTCTGACAACTCTTGTTTTATTGTCCAGGGACTACCAGAAAACCATTAAGTGTATTATTAAGTTTAAAATATTTATTATCCTAGCCTGATGGTCAGATTAGAAAAAGGAGAATCAGAATATAAATGAATAACTGATCCCATGCTTCTAGAATCAGAAAAATTAAAAGCAGGAATAGAAAGTAATCCATGTGTTTTATTTTACGTACATACACTCAGGTTGGGAGAAGGGTAAGATGGAAGGTTTTTTAAGACTCACATGTTGCACCCATAATTTCCAAGACTGATTCTTCGCCATCTGGTTCCCCGCACAGTAATGTTTCATGATATGATTTGAAATTATAGTAAAATCAGTCGTACCACCCAGGAGATCTGCCTCAGTTCAGGAGCCTGTGTGCATTTTGGAGACCCAAGGCTGCTAAAAAGTATCCCAGTTTCACCTTTATACTGGAGACCCATACACTTGAGTGTCACCCTAAGGGCATTTTGTACCCTTGTCCTTTCTTCCTGCTTCCTCTTCCCAGGGCTGACCTGCTGGGTTGGTAGGAAAGTCAGCTTGTTATTCAGACCTAGCGTGCATTGTACCAAACCTGCATACCTGGTATTGCTGTAGCTCTTGCCCAAGAACTGCCTGACAAATGTGGAGTCGAGCACATGGCTCTGCATTTCTAAATTAGTGGTGAAGGTCCCTGCTGAATTTCAGTCTGACCTGAAAGCTTGAGAGTAACCATATGGCTGCCCTCCACAGACGAGGTTATTGCCTTTGGATTCAGTTGACTCTTCAGATTTGAGTAGTCTAATTAAATCTGCCCACTTCTCCACACAGATAATTATCAGCCTTTCTATTACTCATGTTACTGCACAACATCCCCTCTCGATGACTTTATTCATTTCAGACAGGGATAGCAGGTGCCAGATGGCAAACCGATGCTGTGTGATACTCGGTATTTCTATCACTTGGTGCTTAGAGTTTCACCTTGCTCCTGTGCATTAGCCTGATGGGGATGATTGCTTTGGTTTGCTTTAATAAGCTCTGGAGCATGGGAAGTGATAGTGTGTCATTGATTTGGAGGAGCAGTTTAAAGGCAATGAACATTGTTACCGTCTATAGAAAAAGGGACTGGCTGTAGCCTCTTAGAGTTGCAAGGAAAAGAACAGCTTTCAATTTCAATGAGTATATTAAGTGCTCTTTAGGTTAGGCTGCAATTTAGTAAAGCAACCCTGACTCCAGGTTCAATTATAAAGGCCACATTTTTCCTCAGAAGGAAGTTCGACACAAATAGGTGGCGTTCACTGCTTGCCAACGGTAGTACAGCTGTATAGGAAGTCACAGTGGCCACTAGAAGGTGCATTTTGCATTTATTTTAAGCATGCTTTGCAATCAAAGACAATGGGTGGGGGTAAGTCTGTTTTCCTTCTGAAACTGTAAATTACATGAATAAAAAGAAAGAAATTGAAACATGAACAGACAAAGACTTTGTTTATTTATTGCCAGGAGAGACCCATTACAATTCAGTGCTGTGTTTCCATGGCATCCCAGAGGCATAAACAGAAAATACAGGCTAATGCATTCAGTTAGAGAGAGATTTTAAATTCTAATGCACAATCTAAATATATATCACATATGCCCACTATTTATTTATCTATTCTGTATACTGCAGTGAGACGGAGAACTCGCTAACTATTCCAGGGCTCTAACCATTTACATATGTATCTCCTGCAGATGTCCAGTGCTTGTGTGGGATATATGTAGGCAGCGTTAGTTGGTTGCTTTTCAGATTCCTCTCATTTCTCTCCATACCATTCTTGACTTTGTTACTATTCTCATATCTGTAAGTGTCTCTCTATTATTTCTGGTTAGGAATCCCAAAGCAAGATCTAGCCCTTCAGGACTTAATTCTGCTTAATCCCTTCTTCCTACTGGGCTAAACATCCCTGTCTGTTTATTGAGTGTTTCCATTTGTAACTACAAATGCCAAGGCTTGTGCCATTTCTCCCTTGTTGGTTTATAAACATCCTTTCCAAAGCTGAACAAAATGCAAGATTATTCTTTCACCTTGCAACTCATAGTTTAGCTTCAGTGCATTAACAATTACAAAAGGTCATCTGACAACCAAAAGGTTATAAATGGTGTGGAGCTGACAGCACCTCCCCTTCCATCAGATTTTCACCTGCTTATGTGGGGTATGAGAAGAACTTCTTCATAATGCTGCAAGAAGGCTGGAAGGGTATGATAGGGTGAAAGATTACCTTGGAGGGAGTGTTTTAGGCTGCCTTTCCTGTGCAAGGTCTTCTGGTTTGTGAAACTGCCTGCCAAAGGATGTGGCATAGGCCTATTTGGTGCTTGAGTCATTTAAAATGCTACTAGAGAGAGTGCTGTAGGATGCCCCATAAGGCACTCTCTGGACTTGTCTGTTGCGCAGAAATGCTGCCTTGGTTCATATCAATTGTCTGCAAGCATTTAGAGATTCTCTGGGTTTTGGTAAATATTTGTCAATGGAAAGGAGTTTACTAATCCCACAAATTTAGCAACAAAAAATCCCTTCATGCCATTACTTCACTCCTTGTAAAATCCTGCAGCTACTACTCAGAAAGCAGTGGCACAGTTAACCTGCAGATTGCATGAAAGGTCAAGGCACATTCTGTAAGTAAGCCACCATCTAAGTATAATTTGTCCATGTTGATAACTCCCCTTGTGTCTTGGTGTGACAGTGATCTGCTATACTGGGCTATCAGATCTGAGACTGGGTGAAATTCAGATCACTCTAAATGCCCATTCAGCTCTTCCATCTCTGAGCCTGAAGGCCCTGGGGTCAGCCCTGAGATAAGCCATGTCTCTGAGAGTGTGGTGTGATCCATAGGTGTCATGTGAACTGATGGGAGAATGGGAAGGTTTCTGGTGGAATTCTGCCTGTCTTTCGATAAGAGTTTGCTAATCATTAAATAAGCAGCAGCTTTGAATGAAAAGTCAATATGTTAGAAATATCTCAACCACTAATATTTAATGGCACCTTTCTTGAGTGCTGATTTGCTGTGCTGTGATAAAGTTATGGAAGAGGAGTTGGAGGTATTTTGTATACAGTTACTTACCTTTTCTGTTGAAATGGGAAACTTAAATTCCTTGGGAAAACATAGCTTGAGAAGGAGTGCAATAACCCACGGCGCTTTTACAGGTAGCCTCTTTCTTGTGAGATCCATACTTTCGAGATGGGCAATGGAACAGAAAATGGAGAATGATTACACAAAGGAGAACAAGAAAGAGGTAAATGGTCATGGAGACTATCCCTGTAGTCCAAAGGATTTCTGTTTAAATCCTTGGCAAAGAAACACAGAAGTACATTCGTAAATGTTTTTTAGCATTCTTTTATTGTATTAGAGAAAAAAGGGAATAAACTCAAGGGAAAAAAAAAAAGAGAAAGACCAAGTGTCATGGTAGGAGGCAGAACACAAATGAAGGAAGAGCAATGTAAAATGAGTTTTGTAAAAGTGGTGAAGAGGAGCCAAAAGAAGTAAAAATCATCCATATTCTCAAACAGATCTTGCAATTCTTCTTCGCCCTCTCCTCTGTTTACATATAAAAGTGTCAAAATAGAAACTCCTCTGACCAGAGCTGATCTGACTTGAAAATACTTATTTAAACAAAATTTATTATACATAAATGATTGTTATAAATAATTAAATAATTAAATAAGCATTCCATCATATACATTGTCTATTCTAATTGAAAAATATTTCTTCAGAGTTTCTTCAAAAGACTGTTTTGTCCTTCTAGGAGGTACAAAATTTAGAAGAAAACATTACAACATAAAGCATAGCTTCCACATGGTGAAAAAATGCTCCTTCTGCAGCAGAATGTTACAAAAAAAGTATGCTTGATAAATTTTAGAATCCAGTTTGTAATCTGGACTGACTTTATGATTTGTTTTGTAAGGTGCAAACTGACTTCTTAAGCTAACAGGATTTTGGTTTGCTCATCTCTTGCATAATCTACTGCTGGATCAAGTGTGCTCTCATAAACATCCAAGACAATTCTACTGAAATCAATTCCATCTGTGTAACTCATGTTGCAAGGTTAAAGTTACACAGTAAAAATAGCACAAAAAGTGATCTTGTACAATGACTTCCACTGAGATTTGTAACCCCAAGTGAGAACTGAGTTTAGTATTCTGTTTCCAGACAGAATTGTCAAAGACAGCTCGAGAGAAGGCATGAGCTTAAAACTAAACCTATTGAGTTTTCGTGCAAAAGAAATGGAAGAGCTTCAAAAACAAGTTTCAGAGGAGTAGCCAAGTTGCATCAGCATTTCCCTCTGGGCTCTCTGAAGTCTGATAAGGCTACATACTGCACTGCTGAAAGGTGAATACTCTCACAGGACCAACAGGGATGTTTTCTGTTTCCAACTTTACTGCCAAGGCTCTGGAATTAGGTGATGCTAACTTGAGCTATTTAATACTTCTAACATAGCTACTCTTGCTGCTACTAATATTACAGATAATTAAAATATTATCAGTTTGCCATGGATTTAGTATTTGGGAATGAAATAAAACCTGGAAAAGCTTCTATGAGAGAGCAGAGAGAGGAATTTCTGGGTCTGAAGAGCAAATTAAGGTGGGGTATGAGACAGACACTAAGTTCAAGTTAAGTGAGTAAGGGGCTTGGACAGGAGATTGCTGGGTTTAATGGGCTCTTGCTAGTGGCCACAAATCTTGCTTGCCTTCTGCTTCATGTCTGGCAGTGGGAAACTGGTTCTTCAAGGATAATCCCAGCAGGCCCATCTCTGTGGGTGCTGATAACCTCTTCTCATCCCTTGGCCCACCCACTGCTGTCTGAATACAAAGTTCCTGGCTCAGAGTACCTCAGATAAGACAGATCCAATTTTGCTGATAATTGGGAGCTTTGTATTTGTGGGAGTTACTTCATGTGAACTGTGTGAAGCCTTGATGTGGATTTGGCTGCAATATTCCAAATTTTTTTGGCTCTAAAATACTAGAGAATTTGAGAAGGTCAATTTAATGTTGATATGCAGACATGAAAAAGATGGTGACCTTATGGCTTAATTTCTAGCTTCAAATGCGTTGGTCCAGGTCTCATTAAAAATTAGCTAGACATTTACATTTAAGACAATAGTTTTAATTTATTCAAAGTTGAAGTCACAATTTAAGCACTCTGGAATAGAATCCAGATATGAACACATCTCACATTTGTGATACAAAGAGAATATTTTTACATTATATTTATGACTTTTTTGAAATGAATGGGTAACAGAGAAGGAGATCAAAAGGTTTCATGTCTTTATACTCTCTTAATTATGATGACTGTGACATATTCACTGTCTTTCAAAGAGAAATGAATTATTACTACCACCTGCCTATTAAAACAGCTTATGTAGATCGGTTATTGTTTCAAATTATATGTGTTATGCACTGTTGAATACTTAAACACTCAACTACTAATATACAAGATAACAAAAATTCTTGAGTTTTAAACTTCTTTTCTCCAGAGACCATTTTATGTCACTTCTTGTTACAAAACATAACATTACAATTTATGCCCCAAATCAGATGTTTAGAACAGATAAATCTAGGACAATTATACAATATATTTAGATTAAAGAGAACACGAAATTATCCAAGAATCTTGTTTCCTAGTTTGGATTTCTCTTGTGTTCAAATACAAGACCAGAAAGAGATATGAATGGGTGCTGATACTCTGACTTTTCACATTTGTAATAGTTTTGGCTGGGACAGTCTTAAATTTCTTCACAATAATTAATGTGGAACTGTGTTTTGGATTTGTGCTGGAATCAGTGTTGATAACTTGGGAATGTTTTCATTATTGCCGAGTGGTGTTTACACAGCATGAATGCCTCTTCTGCTCCTCATACTGACAGCAAGAGGGCAGTTGTTTGGAAGAGTTGGAGATGGGACAGCTAACCCTAGCTGAGACATTCCATATACCATGTGATGCTATGCTCAGCAGAGAAAGCTGAGAGGTGGAGCATGGTGGGGACTGCTGATTGTCAGGGGCAGGGTGGACACAGGTCAGCAGGTGCCTATCACTTTCAGGATCCAGTGGTGGACAACCTGGTGTGTTGCGACCTCTCTAGAGAAAGCATCCCACCAGGGAAAGGCTTTTCCACAGGCTCTAGCAACTTTCCTGAGCAACAGGTGATTTCAGTAAGTGTAGCAACTTCTCTGCTACAAGTGATATGAGCTCCTGTGATTCAGCTCTTTGTGAGATCACCCCAGCAGAACTCGCAGATGGAGAGATAGGAGCCCTGTGTAGCAGTTCCGCAGAGGCAGCTTTTATTGTCCAGCAGCTCCTGTGAAGGGTAGGCCACAGACAAGAATTCCTTCTCACCAGGGCTTGGGACAGAGGTTATATGGGGAAGGCAGGGGTGGGGTACAAACCAATTAGCCAACAGGGTACAAGCTATTACCATAAAGAAGCAAGGCATGTTAGGAGTGGCTCATTTGGCCACCATGACCCTGAGGAAGGTTGCTTATCTCTGGGGTGAGTCTTTTGGGCCTGAGGTGTCTCTCCTCCAAGGGAGTGCAGAGGGCTCCTGTCCTAGGGCTCATAGCCCTCCGCAAGTGGTGAGCAATTATTTTCTCTTGCATCATTTGTTTCTTTGTTTCTCTTGGTTTTGTTTTGTTTCCCTCTCTTTCCCCTACCATCCTCCCTGGCCCCCCCCCGCCCCTCCCCCTTAAAAAAAATTATTAGTCTGTCTTTATCTCAACTCATGAGCATTTGCACTTTTATCCTTCTGTATGTTTCCCCATCACATGGAGGGAAAGTGTAGCTGCGTAGTGCTTAGTTGTCTGCTGCCGTTAAGCCACAAGAGCAGCCTATGTATGGCATCTCATTGCTCAGTCCTTTATTGAGTGAGCAAACTGGTTGCCTATGGGACATTGTAATGACTGTCAGTGCAAGCAACAAAGATTCGATTTCACCAGGTTTGCCTCTGTCTGCCTACAGAGGTTACACTGTCATTTATATACTGTCATACATCATATCATCATAGAATCACAGAATATGCTGAGTTGGAAGGGACCCACAAGGATTATCAAGTTCACCTCCTAGCCTTGCACAGGATAACCCCAAGATTCACACCAGGTGCCTGAGAGCACCGTCCAATGCTTCTTGGACTCTGTCAGGCTGAGATTCTGAATCAAGACAAGGTGAAACATATGAGTTAGTCAATGCTAGGGTTATGTCAGTCATACAAATCCAGGAGCAAAGACCATTGTGGAAAAGATGCAGAGACAGTATTGAATCTCAAAATAAGCTCTTAATTTCATACACTGAAAGGAAAAAAAAATTAATAGTTCTTGTGGTCCTTATAGAGTGTCCCTAATTGGTATTTCCTGCCCAAGTAAGTTAAGCTTCAGCTGATGTTTAGTGGTGTAGCTTCACTAATGGCATCGGAGTTTGACTGGTACACATCTGTAGAAAGGCCAGTGCTCTCTATATTAATCACTGCAATATTAAGTTTGACTTCAGAGACATTTGGTTCCTCTCAGTTCAGACTGGAAACTTTAGTTCAGAGAGTAAGAGAAAGAAAAACAAGGGAATTATGTCAAAACATAAATGGGTAAGAAAATCCAATATTTTTGTGCCTAATGGCACTTGCAAACTGGAATATTTCAGCTATTCAATACTCCCTTGTTTACATCACCTTGTTTTTTTTTTTAATTGCACATTTATGCATTACATTAACATTTCATATGCTCCACACTGCATTTCATGGTGACACCAAAAATTAAATCCTCCTATGCTAAGCTATGGATGAGACAACAAAGAAAAGTGTTATAGGAGCATTCGTAAAAAGCTCCATCATTAGGCAGCAATGTGAGGAGCTCTTTTTATTTTGGTAAATGTGTTCATAAAATATTTCTAACTTTCACTGTTTGCCACATTAATTTTGTATTTTATATAAAAAATTTAAACCCAAACAAATATTTTAAAATAAATGACATTTGTGAAATGCTTGAAAGGTGCCACTTGACAGTTGCTGTTGATTTGTTGGGTAAGTAATAGCACTGGCAGCAGCCTGAGTTTATCTACCCCTTGGAACATGGAGCTGCAGGACACTAAATTTGGGGGCATGAAATGACACAGCAGGAGAGGAGCTCTTCACTCCGTAAATGGCTGTGGCTGAGCATTGTTCTTTTTCAAGGGCTCAGGTTCCATCTGAAACTCCAGATGTGATGTGCTATATCCTCAGCATGGATTGCACCACCTCATGGAAAGGGAAACAGCTTGAAGGTGGCCTGTTGCTGCTTTCTTTGTCATGGGTTGCTGGTAAACACTTGAGGAAAACATGCCCTACCTACCTGTTTTAAAACATACATGCAATTTGTGTCTGTTTGACCAAAGAGGAATGAGGCCAATGACGAGGCTAGCTGGAAGATGATGGCTGATGATGTGTCAGAGAACAGAGCATCTCGCACAAAGGATCTGGGCACACTCCTCCGTAGGCCTGGTCAGATCCAGGGGCACACAAAGAGCAACCAGAATCTGGGCAGTGGCAACCTGTGTGTTCAACATGACTCTGCCTTCCTCTGGGAGCCTTTTCTGCCATTTGGGCAGTGCTGTGCCCTCTACTGCTATGCAGGGAACCTCTGTGGAGAGATGGTGGTGCAAAAGGGCAGTGGGGGAGGGGATGAAGATGGAGAAAACTGAGAGGATGATGATGGCAGAGAAGGCAGGAGGGAAGCTGAGTGCTGCCCAGACCTCCTTGGATGGTCAGCAGAAGCAGGAAGGGCTGCAAAGTCACGACATGGTACCCAGTGCTCCAGATTAAAAACATTTCCTGACATGCTTAATATTTACTCACTCACCAAGGAAACATCACAAAGGAAAACCCAATGTTTTTTATCTTGAACCTGAAAGTGTGCATTAGTTATAATGTATTGGAACTGTTATAGGTGATCTTGGATGCCTCCCATCAAAATGATGGAAACCAGGATCATTTCTTTGACCCTGGTGAATTGTGGCCACCACTGGGTGAATTTCTGCCCTGGATGAGTTAAATTTCAGGATTTCTGTTCTAAAAACTTGGCAGTCTTTTACATGGGGAATGTTAAAGTATTGATTTTGGTTTTCAGAGGGCAGAATTTTCAGTGGTTTTTGTGTAGCTGAAGTTTAACATTTTTTTTGTATTTCTTTGTCTTCACTGTTTTCAACCCAGATATATAAGGTTCTCATTCCTCTTCATTTTAACATACAGCTTTCTGCTTTTAGAAATGTTCCATGCTTACAAAGCACAGTTAATAATCAAAAGAACTTGCTTCTGTGCCAGGTCAGAGAATGTTTCCAGTGCTCCTGCCACTGCATAGTCAGAACTTGAGTAAATCCCTCCATTGTGTGCCCAATGTTTCTGCCCTAAAATTATATGCTGGCCCCAGGTTGGTTCAGTACACCCATTGTGAAAAGAAATATTTCTTTAAAACTGAACCTGCTGTGTCTCACCATGTGATTTGTGTTTCATCACATGATACTGGTACATATCAGACATATAACAGCTGAAGTGTCTTGTAGGACTGGGTAACAATATCACTGTCTGCACATCCAGTTCCTGGGCATTTTGAAATTATAAAAATATTTTTCCTTCTGTGGAAGAAATGGTCTAACCTTGTGAACTCTGCAAGTCTAAATGGACAAGAACTTTCACTTACTACAGGTTTGCTAACTTTGAAAGGTGCCCAGGTGTCTGTGGTGCAAGCAAAATAATAACCATGATGCAACAGGATGAAAAATTACCCTAGCCACAATAAACCATATAGCAATTATTAGGCTGTTTTCCAAATGAAATTTCTGAGGTGCTTCTAGCTTTGTCCTGTGTCAGGCTATGTCATTTCATATAATACTGCCAGTTCCTTATTTTCCATTTTTATCCTTGAAGAAAGATTGTTCACAAGGATTACTCTACTTTATTGTCCAGAAATATCAGCTATGATTAATACTCTGCCTTGTACAGTGCATCATATTTTCCCTTTGGGGCACCAAGTGCAGTGTCCTTTCATACACCTTTGCATCCTGACAAACAGGTTCAGCTATATTGTGTTTACACAAGGACGTATTTTCCGATGTCTACTGTCTGCACACATTTTCAGATTGGACTGCAGTATCAAGGGCTTGAGGTAAATCCAAGTTAAGCAATACATGCCTATACGGCTGTTGAAAACTGAAATTTTAGACACTGTATTGCATTATCCTGGCTTGCAGTTCACTACAAAGTGAAAACAAAATGTGAAGAAAATAAGATCAGGATCTGAGTTCACATGATAGAATTTACAGAAGACTGTTGCTGAAGAATGAGCCAAAGAAGTATTCTGCATTCAGTAAATTAAATGCAAAGAAACCACAGTATTTTAGCACAATGTTAAAAAGGATGTTCTTGTACTGAAGATGTAAAGCAGGATTAACCACCACTAGCAAACTGAGAATATTTCTTTACCAGCAGATACCCTTTGTTAATTCAAGGGCTGCTTTCTTTTTAATTCTTCAGACTGTGTTGAATACCTTCTTTCCTTATTAAGTGATACAATGTGTACGAATAAGACCAAAAGCTGAAAAAATTAATGACTTTTATTCTTCCAGGAATAAAAGCAAAAAAGTACTCTTTCAGGAATTAAACTGTTCCAGGGAAGTGAAGGTATTTCAAATGAGAAAAGAGGAAGGAAGGAAAGAGAAAGAATGAGAAGAAAAGGAGGAAGAAAGAAGGAAGGGAGAGAATGGACATTACATGCATATAGGACATGTGTATGTGTTTGTATGTATGTATGAGTGTTGGGAGGAAAGGGTTAAAACTGGAAGGTCTGGAGAGGAGGGAATATTTGAATAGCTTCCCATGAAGCCCTCTGATATATCAGGGCAGGCAGCAGAGCCCACCCCCAACCCACCCCCATTGCAGGGCACTAGGATGAACTAACCCTAACAGAGCCTGTGTCCCTGTGTGTCTCTGCTGCCTGGCATTGTTAGCAACGTAGTGAAATAAATCTCCCCTTTGCATTTCAGCTGTAGCTTGGTGGTTGCCCTGGTTACCTGTATGTGTCGATTCATACCATGAGTGACTTCAGTTACAAAAGCTAAGGCTATATGTCTCCCATGCTCATTTAATTTCATGACTGCCTGTGCTCAGCTCTGCTGTTTGGGGAATTATTTCATATAACCTAGGCTGTGTGTGAAACACCATGTGTTGCAAATCCATCAGCTCAGTGTAGAGAACTCACTGAGCTCTCTTAACTGTTGTTCACTAAGGTCCTCTTACACAACTGCTGCTTGTAAATCTGAATGCTTCTACTTCAGCAGTTGCCATTTTTACCTACTTTGATTAATTACCTTGAAGATAGTTGCTGGCTCAGGCTTGTGGTAGACAACTTTTAAGAGGGGGTTGCTCATACATCAGCATACCCATATCTGCTCACCATCTTTGGCCTCGGTTTAAGAGAAAACCTTTTCCTTATCTTGTGATAAGAACCTATGTAGAAGTGTAAAGCAACTTTCCACAGCTGTTTATATTACCTCTCTGTACTTCTTTTTTGTTGTAGTATGAGTAAAGATGACAAAGCATAAGACATTTTTCCTCTTAATTACCCCACTATTGCTCTGAGACTTCTGCCATTTCTGCTCACGAATTTCTCTTCTTTGCCTGAGGGATTTTTAAACACTTTTCTGGTCTTCTCTAGCTTTGTATCACTTTTCCTGGATCCCATATCTGTCTGGACTAAACCAGTCCTTAGGGTCATGTTTATCTTACTGTCAGTTTGCCTATGTTCTGCAAAATACATTTAATGGAAAAGCTGAATTGCTTTGGGTGCAGCCATACAATGGCTGTAGGTAGCTGGGAGTTCTGCCTGCAGCTACTACATATGTGACATATAGCAACTGCAAATTATATGAGGTAACTTTATCCTTTTGAAAACTCTGGGGGGTAATTCCCTGTGCAACTACAAACCTGCATCTTCTTCTGTACAGGAAGAGATGTCTATCTGGAATTTGTGTGCTATATCTAAGCAAGGCAGAAGATGGGATGAAGAAATTTGGAAGTTGCATAAAGCATTACATTGATTAATGTCCTATAGTCGTGCTTTATGAGCAGCTAATTAGCCAGTTGTTCAGTTGTGCACCTTAATGCACAAATGTGCTCATAGAACTTTGATGTTTAAATATTTAAAAATTAATAATTATCCTGGATTTTTTTGTTCTTTTTAAAATGCCAAGGTATATTTGTTGCAGTTTACTATAGCTTGTTTGCTAAACATTATTTGGAAAGCAAGCTTTTTAATGCAGCTTAAATTGCTTATCTCTTTATTTCTAGAGTTGTATTGACTTAAGTTTCAAATAACCAAAAATCCTTTTAAATGCATGAAATAAATAAAACAAAAAATAACCAACCAACCAAAAAAGAAAAAAAGAATCCTGATTTACTCCTCAATTAAGGATTTGTTTGCCCAGGTGCAGCCTGGAGTGAATTTTTACAGTTGAGATATAAATTGCTGAAAGTTTAGTTTTTTTAATGGACATGCTGGCAGACCTTTAGCTGCAGTGATGTTCATGAAAGCAAATAACAAATAAAAGTAGCAATACAAATCTCTAACTCTTTTAAACCATATGTGTTTCTCTGTCCTCCAGGAGTGATGTTGAGTGTAAGGTAGCAGCTACAATGATATGATTAAAATATAAAGCTCAATAAACCTAGAAAACAAAAGGTTCATTCAATTTTCAAACAATATCAGTGGGAGAAAGTCTCTTAATTCCTCAATTACCTTTTTCATTCAGTAACAGGAACTAATTCCCTCGTGCAAAATAGGAAGAGTTGTCACTGTTCCTTGACCAATGTGTTCCTGTGTCTTGCTGAGGAGACTGAAAGGTTAAATCAAAACACATTGGACCTCAGGGAAAGACTTTCCTTGGCATTTTATGTGGCCCTCTGAGAATGGCATTGCTCATGATGTATGAAGCTTACTACCAGTTTGGTTTGACAGCACTACCTGGAGGAGGAAGCATTCTGGCCACCTTGTATGCTTCCCTTGAGTGCTTCCCCTGAGCACAGGATTGAAATCTCAAGCAGTCCTTACATGAAATCCAGCAGGAGCTGTCTCTGCCTGGGGACTCAGATCCTTTGAAGAACAGCAGAGGAGCACAGATACATAATGAATATATACAGGATCATGCACCTGAGAAGCACTGCTCTAGAAGTGTCCCTCTCTAGGAGATGCCTGGGAGAACTGTAGTCCTTGTGCCACTTAGTAGGTCCTTCTCTGCAACAGCATGGCAAACAGGATTCTGGACTGACTGTCTGACCTCTGCTCTCATCACAGCTCCTGGAAACAAGACCTACACTTATAATACTTTCCTTCACATGTATGCTTCCTGCTTGACAGCACTGATGGGAGGTTAAGAAGTTTTGTGCTATTTGCCTTTGTAATTTTAATTTTTTTTTCAACATTTTCTATCTGATTCTGCAAATCCCAAATGCTGTGAATGTTTATCTTGAGAGACTTATTTAGCTTTAGTTTAAAAGATTATGAATTCCTTGCTGTGATACGGAAAATAAACCTGCTTGTACTGACTGTACTGAAGTAAACTTCATTCTTACCACTTTTCTTTATGTCTTTTATTGCCATATGCTTCATGCAAAATGCTTAGCTACTCAAAACGTCTTTACAGGTCATTTTCTTCTCATAATAGCCAAATCAGCAGCAAAAGGACTTCATGGTTTAAATGTACTGACAGAAGAACTCTGGCAGTAGAAATATGTACTATATAGTAGCTTACTTCGTCACAAAGGCTCGGGATTTTCACTTAAGCAGAGATTTCTACCTCTCCAGTTATTCTGTATAAAGATGGGCAAGACACACTTTCTGGCTCTGCACTACCAAGTGGCCTCGACCTAATGATGATACTGATTTTCTACTACTGTCCTTACTTATATTGGCCCATGAGGACAAACCATGCTAGTGGTCCCCTTCAGATATTATTTGTGATCTAGATGATAACTGTGTAGAGGAAGCCCTTGAAAGAAGAACAGCATTCAAATAAATGTTCATGTGCATGTACCAATAGACACCCAAGGAGAAGGGGATATATGTGCATATCTTCTTCAGTGTTGAGGAAATGATTTCAATACATTACCCAGTCACTTCATCTCTTTGTGTATTTAGGAATAGATTTTCATTTGTGCTAATTCTCCTCTATACTTTGACAAGGAGTAGAGGGACATATAAATAAGTACATACTTTATGAACAGAGGTGAAAAGGATCTTATCATAAATAAGGATTAGACTTTTAGGGTAGTGTTTAATTCAGTGTGAGAAGATGCTACATAAGCCATTTGAAGACAGAGAGCTATACAAATATAGGCTCTGTTAGCTATGTAACTGACAAAGCTGATGCAGAAATTGGGCCATTTTGAATATTCGGTTGCTGTACAATCACTGAGAACAAACTTGCATGGTTTCCGGTAACATCAAAAGTGATAAACTATGGTGGGGCAGGAATCTAGCTACTATAACTGGCCATCTCTCTCTGTTGAAGCCATATAAGTATACTTAATAGCCCATCTAAGAATGACACCCGAATTTTCGAGTATTTATAGAAAAAGTCTATTAGGAACAACATCTACTGATGACTTGGATGTGGGGATTGAGTGAACCCTCAGTAAATTTTCAGATGTTGCCAAGTTAAGTGGGTGTGTTGCTCTGCTTGAGGGTAGGGAATTGCTACAGAGAGCCCCTGACAGGCTTGATAAATGGGCTGAGGAACAGCTTTGTGAGATTTCACAAGGCAAAGTGCAGGGTCCTGCACTTGGGTCACAACCACACAGTGCTACAGGCTGGGGGAGGAGTGGCTCAAGAGCTATTTGGCAGAAGGGGACTTGGGGGTGCTGGCTGACAGCTGGCTGAACACGAATCAGTATGTCCAGGTGTATCAAGAATAGTGTGGCCAGTAAGACCAGGGCAGTGATTGTCCCTCTGTACTCAGCACCGGTGAGGCTACACCTCCAATCCTGTGTTCAGTTCTGGCCCCTCACTTTAAAAAGGATTTTGGGGTGCTGGAGAGTGTCCAGAGAAGGGCAACAAGGCTTGGAGAAGGACTAGAAAACATCTTATGAGGAATGGCTGAGAAATCTGGGTTTGTTTAGCCTGGAGAAGAGGAGGCTCAGGGAGGATCTCATTGCTCTCTACAGCTCCCTAAAAGGAGGGTGCAGTGAGCTGGGGGCCGGTCTCCTCTACTGTGCCTGCAGTGAGAGGACCAGAGGAAATGGCCTTAAGATGAGACAGGGGAGATTCAGATTAGATATTAGGAAATATTTTTTACTGATAGGGTGGTCAGGCATTGGAATAGGTTTCCCAGGGAGCTGGTGGAGTCACCATCCCTGGAGGTGTTCAAGAGAAGTCTGGAGCTGTTGCTGGGTGATGTGGTTTAGTGGTTAAGGGGTTGCTGTGGTAATGCTGGGTGGATGTTTGGACTGGATGATCTTGAAGGCCTCTTCCAACCTTGATGATTCTATGATTCTCTGATTTTTGCGGGCAATACCTCAGTGAGCTACAGAATGCTGAAGTGAAGGGTCCTTTTTGTGGCTGTTGTATGTCAGTTTACTTTTTTTTTAGCCTAACGAAATGTGCTACAGTAGTCTTCCCTCTGAAGAAGCCACACTTTAAAAGTAAATGAGATTATAAGACCTTTAGATGAAATTTATAGTAGTGGGCAGGTATAAAGTTCAAGTAAGCTGGAAAAGGGTAATTAAGACCTTACTGTACCCATACAATGACAACAGGAGCTTCAGACACCAAAATAGTCTAGCAGAATTTGCATTGTGTTAACTGGTTCTGCCTTTACTTTTTTAACTAGCAATGCTGTCCTGCTTCTTGGACACCAGCAAATGCCTGTGAATGGCCCTTTACTGTGCTGTGTAGGGAGGTGAGCTTGTTCAGGGCCAGTTCAGTTACACCCCCTCAAATGATCAAATTTAATTTGATTTGTAATAACCCCTATGTAGCCTCTGAGTACTTTAAATAGAAGTTAAGTGGAATTCTGTTCCCTGTAACATATACAAGTGTGTTTCTAGATTGAGATGTGGATGTGTGCTACGGATGCTGTATGAGGCATGCAGACCTCAGAAATTCAGAAATTCTATAATTAGAATTTGAAATCCAGTAGTCAGAGTTTCCTGGCATTTCCAGCATCTTGACAGTGTTGCAAATCTTGGCCCTATGTGTAACAATAATTTTCTGTGAAAGTACCAAATCTTTATGTTGCTTTGGACAATTTTATCACTTGTATTTGGAGTAAAAAGCCCTTTTGTGTACATGTGTTCACTGGCATCTTTTGTTTTAATGAAGAATTCTTCTGACTACACGTATGCTTGGAGTGGTTGATTAGCTGAATATTGGCAGCTTTTTATATGACTTACAGTAGTCATGCAAGTGCTGGGATTTTCCCTTGTCGCACCAGTACGAACTGCACATTGCTGATATGCTTAACTTTGTGTGTCTCTGTGTTGTACTGAAATGCTGAGTTTTAATTTGTAAGTATTGATGATTGCTTAGATGTACCATACAGTATAACAACACTTTAATTGTCTGTTTTATCCATTAGGTTTGCATTTTCCATTTTCTCTAGAGACTTCTAATATGCTATCTTCAGAAAAAAATTATTTTGTGGACAGCAAATTAAGAAAACATTGATTCTACTCTATTTTTTTACATTTTATACTCTATTATACATTTCTAAAAATATCTATATAATTTTATTACTAAAATGGCCAAATTTCCTCCTGCCCTCAACATTGGTGTACGTTAGTGGAGTAAGTTGACCCTGTCTGGATGCAAGGCACCTACCAAGCCCCTCTCTCACTCCCCTCTGTGGCTGGACAGGGGAAGGAAAATATAACAAAGGGTTTGAGATTTGAGATAGGGATAGAGATTACTCATCAAATTCCGTCACAGGCAGAATGGGCTTCAATTAGAGATATTAATTCAATTTACTACTAAAAAAATCAGAGCAAGATAAAGAGAAGTAAAAACAGACCTTAAAAACACCTTCCCCCACCCTTCCCTCCTTCCCAGCTCTACCTCCTCCCCCCAGTGATGCGAAGAGACAGGGAATGGGGGTTATGGTCAGCTCATTACACATTTTTCCTGCCACTGCTCAGGGAGAAGAGTCCTTCCCCTGCTCCAGTGTGGTGTCCCTCCCACAGTTCTGCGTGAACTTCTCCAATGTGAGTCCATCCCATGGAAAACAGTTCTCCATAAACTTCTCCGGTGTGGATCACTGTTCATGGGGTGCAGTCCTTCAAGGACAGCCTGCTCCAGTGTGGGTGCCTCACAAGGTTACAAGTCCTTCCAGGAAACCTGCTCCAGCATGGGCTCCTCTCTCCATGGGTCTGCCAGTCCCTGCCAGGGCTCTGCTCCAGCACAGACCTCCCATGGGGTCACAGCCTCCTCTCAGGCATCCACCTGCACCAGTGTGGGGCTCCTTCACGGGCACAGCTGCTTCACCACAGTCTTCACTACAGGCTGCAGGGGAATCTCAGTGCCAGCACCTGGAGCACCTCCTGTCCCTCCTTCTGCACTGACCTTGGTGTCTGCAGGATTGTTCCTCTCACATATTCTCATCCTGCTCCTCTTTGGCCACAATTACAACTGCCCAGTACCTTTGTTTCAGTTCTTCTTAAATATGTTATCATAGAGATATTGGCCGAGCCAATATGGGCCAGTAGCGAATCCCTCTTTGCGCCGTCTTGGCATTGGCTCTAAAGGACACAGAGGAAGCTTCCAGCAGCTTTTCAAAGAAGCCACCTCTGTAGTCCTGCCCTGCTACCAAAGCTTGACCATGCAAACCCAATACATTTAACTGCCTAAAATTGCACATGCAAGTGGGGAAATTCTGCAGAACATACTCAGTGTCTTGTCAAATCTGCAGTCTGTAATTTTATATAATTCTGTCTGTAGAAAGTCTCTCCCTCCAATACTTATCCGTGCATTTTAACAAAATTCACGTGATACAGGTGTGACTCCTCTGTGAAAATCTGAAGTTCACTAATCTTATGTCAGGTGACATGAGAGATGAAGAGGTGAAGAGGTGAAGGAATATGGAAAATGAGATACTTTGCAAGTATGTTTACTGTGACTTGAATCCAGAATTGGAAAACTGACCCATTTAAATGTTTTCACTTGCCAATAAATACCATTTTATTCCCCAATCCTGCAATATATCAGTATCTCTGATTCTTACTGATACCTATTAAATGACTGAAATCAAATTTAACAGTGGCAGTTCCCAAAGTTAGCAGACAGGTGCTGCTACCTTCCTGCTGCCTTTCATCTTGCAATCAGCTACATGCTGCAATGTTAAATTCAGACCTCTTAAAACACAGGGCTTAATTCTGATATTATTTACCTTTCTTTTTCCACTTCACTTTCTTATTTGGTCTATTCCCAACACCTTTTATGCAGATTTTCTGCTACAATCTTCTTTTTGACATGTCTTTCCTTCTTGAACTGGTCCAGAAAGCTGCTCAGTAAAATCTCCCCTTAACAACCATATTTTGATTGCTGAGGAGCAAACGGCTAAATAAACGACCTATTTATCTATTTATTTTAGTATCCTACTGTTCAGTTCATAAAGAAAAGGTGAAAGGAAATTGTTTAGAAGACTGGCGTGAGTGAATAAGCTCCATTGATAGGAAAATACCTCACTGAATGTAGGAGCAAGCTAGATGGTGTTGAATGATTATGGAGTGAATGAAGCATAATAAGTAAAGAGTTATAACTCAAAAGATTATGAACAACAAAAGATATTGCATTAGTCCTAAAACTGGTATTTTTATGGGTGTTTGTATTCTTTTAATCTTTTACATGTTTTAGTTTAATTTTTTTGAAGCAGGAACTCCTAAGTTTTGATACGTGAGACACAGCCCATGATTTGAGACCTGGTTGTTTTAAGTGCCTTAACTCTAAATGAGAATCCCATCCAAATGGTCATCGCTACCCTATCTGAAACTGAAAGTGTAGTGGACTCCATATGCTTTAGGCAGTCTTACCTCACACTGATGTGCATAATTAATGGCTGCTTTTTATTATTGTCTTGCCCAGAGGAAGGGATCTTTTGGCTGCTGTTGTAACTCTAGAAGCTATATTTTGGTTTAAAAGTGTCTTTTTAAGCATTGATAATAAAAGATAATAAAAGATTGATAATAAAAGAATTCAGAGAGGGAGCTGTGACTGGCAGCTCCCATTCAATCCTGAAAAACTGCAATTCTTGCTAATTCCTCACCTCTACTCAGAATCAGTGTAACAGCAGGTTAACTCTCTAGCACCATGGGCATTTGTTTTACTTCTCATATTCTCTTCTGTTATTACAGCACTTGTAGATGTTTTCTGTTAAACATGCAAAGTTTTACTTTGGTCTGCTCTACCCTATAGAGTTCTTAAATAATTTGAGAAACCATCCATCTCTCTCAAAGAAAGCATTCCAGGACCAACACTAACGCAGTACTTGTGCTCGAGGAACGAGCTCTGGCGTGCCCCAGGTCTGAGAGAGTCCAACTGCGTTCTTCTGTGCATTGCTGAAGCGACTTCGACATCAGGAAAGGTGCTGCTGGCTGGGCTGGCTAGCTGGCTTCTTTGCAGAGGGAACACGGCAGGAGGCGATGGTATCGGCTCACGTTAGCTCGGAGACAAAGAGAGAGGCTGTTCTGGTCTGGCTCCTAACAGGTTTAATGTTAGAAGTTTCACAACCCGAACAAGCTCGGAAGGGATGGAATGCGATGGGATCCTCCCTGGAGGCTTGTCCCCCGTTTTTT
>NW_008240020.1:957804-987955 GCF_000691975.1 Corvus brachyrhynchos | reverse complement strand
TCGACCCACCCTCTGAGTCTGCCTCTTCGGGAAACTCGATCCAGGGGATGGGCTGGGATTGATTGGCATCACACTGCCCCAGCCCCACAGTGGGCAGGGTCACCACACCACAACACTTCAGATTCGCTCAGGATTTAATAAAGTGTATGTCTGTATTTGCATTTAAAATTCACTGGGTCTGTGTGCCAGTATTAGGTAACTGCATTAGATATACGCTTAAAGCCCAGCTAGAGAAAATGTTGATATATTTATGCTAATGTTACGCTCTAAAATCACCATTAGTTATGTCAAATCCAGTGACTCCTTTTTTCACCTTACAGGAAAGGTTACTTGGGATGCTGGTGACAAAAATGAGGCAAGTGCTGTTTTATGCATAGAGAGCTAGCTTTTGCTTCCATTTTTGGAATGTCCTTTGACTCATGGAAGACGCTTGCTTGCCAAAAGTACTTCTGTCAGGGATGGCTCTTGCCTCTTGCTGAGGTATTGGATACTGCCTTCAGAAGACAAGCTGACAGTATCATTGACTGCATTTAGCTACAAATTCACCAGGACATCTCCATCCATGAGGAGAGTCTGATAAAAGAGCTTTTATGCTCTCTCGCTCCCAAAACAGAGCCAATTAACTCAATGCAGTTTCACCTAGTCTGCAATTTCCTTTATTGTCTCATTCAATGTCTCCTCCCAGGTGAATATGACTGCAACTTGCCATCCTTCACCTGCATCTCTGTGTTGCTAATGTGAAGTCAAATAGTTTAAGCCTTAAAATCTGGGATATGCCCCACCCCTACCCCCAGCCATCTTAAGCCTGGAGACTCTGGTCATGTGTAGATCCTGTTAAGTTTTATATCAAAAGAAACTAGATGTGTACAAATGCAAAGAAAAGTAAATGTGGGCTATGATGTACTTGTGAATTATCACCTGGACATATTTGGACAGTGCTGGTCAGATGGTACTGCTGTGCCTAGTGCGAGTTGTGCATATCTTCACTACATGCTATGTGCTTCATTTGAACCCAAATATTTCCCATGTATATATTTTTTTTTTCATTAATATCAAATCAAAACATTAACACTAATAAGAGAAAAAAGCAACTATTCCTGGTTTCCAACGAATCCTGAGTTGAGATGCTTTTTTAAATCAGAAAACCTTGAAAAGCCAGACATGAAAATGAGCATCTTCCTCACCAGACTAACAAATGTGTGAAATTTCATAGAAATCCATTCTCACAGTTTCATTATGCAGAGGATTAATGTTTAATGCTGGCAGGCTGCAGGTCCACACTAATAAGAAAAGCTACAAAAGGCTATTGTACAGGGGATGAAAATTTCATCAAACATTCCAAGAACATCTAAAAGGTTTACAGAGTAAAAAGTTAGCTAGAAGAGGTTCTATTTGTGTTCAAGCAATTTCCTTGATGTAAAATGAGATTTTAATCATACTATAGTTTCACAGTGTCCATATTGTTACTTTTTTCTTCTTTCATCATCTTTGACCTTGATCACACAACTGCAAGAATTTGAATTTTCTTTGACCTGTTTTGTCCCAGCATAATGCAAAGCAGCTTGTTTTTGTTTTCCTCCTTATTAGATTGAAATAAATATCCAGGTTGCATTTAACAATACTGTGTATTGATTGAAACAGTAGAGAGTCAACCAAATATCATTGATGACTGTAGCTTTTAAAGTAAAAAATAAATTATTCAGATTTCTATTGCAAATTAGTTGCAGATATCTTCTACAAATGCTCTTCTCTGGAAGTTTGCCGCATTATTAACAAAACCCCCAAAATCTAAAATAGTATTTGAAACTGATTGGAAGAAGGTTCTTTTAGAAGCTTGAACAGATATTTCCATAAAACTGTTGTAGTAGCTTTGTTTCCTAAACTGATTTTCTCATTCTAAATTTATGCCACAATGCTATAAAGAGTCGAGGTGAGAATTCTTCTCTATAGGGGAGTTTCTGTTGAGTTCAATGTGCCCTGAATTTAATTTAAGATGAACAGCTTCTTACTCAATGCTAACAAAATGCCATGTTCTTAGTCTATAATAATTTGAACAAAAGTGTGGATATAAATATAGAAGGAAACAATCTAAGTTTGTGCTCACAAGAAAAAAAGAAAGTTGTAAAAGGCACTAATTTGAACAGCAACAAAAACACTCCTTCCCAAACTATTACTGAGAAGTTTTGTCAAAAGCCAATTCATTATCAAGTACTGATAAAGTAATCTACTAGGTTTTTGTGAATTTGTTTTTTTGTGAATTTATGAATGCTCCTCCATCTATTTTTCAGGATATCTCAGAAAAGAAAAGAGTAGCTGAGAGTTTTACCTCTGTAAGTCTACAGAAACTGTATTGGAAGGACAATCTAAGAAAAAATATTTTCAACTTGATGGTTACCTGCTCAATGCTGCCCTGTTTCAGCATGAGTTCCTAGACTCTAGGATGGATTTCCAGCATATATTTTTTTCTCTTCCACAGTCAGTCGTGGCCACACTGTTTGTTTAAAACTAATTTTATTATTCTTTTGCAAACTTTAGTAATCCCATGTGGAACTGAATCCCTGGAACCCAGTGGTCAGTTTTCTGAGTTGAGGAGGGCTTTGCAATGCCTTCTTGCTGGATCAGCTGAGACTCCCTGAACTGTTCTGATGAATTCTTATAATTCACGTGGTCAGTATTGCTGCGTGAGCACTCCCACATAAGCACAATCCATCCATTGCTATCGATTATCTTAAAATATGTACAACAGAAACATGCATAAGTAGAAAAGGTCATCCTACATGGCTATTTCTGTATCTGCAGGACAAGTTTTTGAAATTCACTAGGGTCTCATTTGGGTGCAGTTTGGTCAGATATGCAGCTGGAGCTGTCTGAATGGCCATTAATCAACATATGTAAGTGTACAAATAGTGAGCATCAGCTGACCTATGTTGATGGGGGAATCTTCCAGATACCAAAATTATCCTGGAGAGTCCTGTAGCATCTAGTCAAACACTTTCACAGAGTCACAGAATACAGTGGGTTGGAAGAGACACACAAAGATCATGGAGCCCAGCTCCTGGCCCATCCCCAAGGGTCACATCATGTGCCTGAGAGCATTGTCCAAATGTTTCTTGAACTCCTTGTCACAGAGGCAGCTGGAAGTGGAGTCTATCACCATGCCTTTGGTCTGTCTGCTCTTACACCTATGCAGTAACTGATTGAAGCTCTCCTGGATGACCTGGGGGCTTGATGACAGCACAAAAGCACAACCCTTACATCCAGTTAGAATAGGGATATGGCTTGAATTTCCTCCTTACGTAACAAGCGTAACTCAAATTCCTTACATTATTATCCTTCAATATTTACCAGACAAAAAGATTTATTAATTTTAATAAACTTAATTTCATATATTAAACCTTTGTGAGTGCTGCATATATACAACAAACTGTTCCTGAAATCTTCATATGTTTGTGCATGGAAGTCAGCAAGAATATAATATGAAATGTCAAAAACTTTCTGGGATATGAGAGCAGATTATACTCTAAACACTGTCATCTGTCACTATTTTCAGCAAATATAGTCCCCCCAAAACATTTGAACTTATGTATGAATATCCATACATTGTTCCTCATGCTTATTTTCAATGCGTAGTCAAAGTATGCTTATAAGAAAGAGCCAGAAAAAAGTGAAGAGCAAAGAAAACATCTCAGAAAAACAGATAGAAATGAGAGAAACATTGGGAACAAGTAGCAGCTTGAATCACTGCTAAGAGAGGTTTGTCTGAGAGATGTTTTTGAACTCTTCTGTTTGAAAGGCTTTGCATAGAGAGGAAAGCAATGCTCTTCCTTGCTGGGTTCCTTGATATTCAGAGAAACAGAAGTTTAGTTTTTTTACTGCCAGTAATTAATAACCTTAATTAATACAGGCAGACTATTTTTTCCCTAGATCTAGGGCATTATCTTGGTATTAGATATGGTACAAAATCTTGAATGGAACTAAATATGACTACAGGTGATAAGCTGATGAAACACTGTGGTGAGCTTTACTGTTACTTTGGGAACAGCTAGAGTTACAAATGAGTTTTAGGGAGTTAATTTATCCTTTCAGTTTCAATAAAAGAGCAGCATCTAATTCAGTAGCTGTTTTATTCTGACAAGATAACGAAGATGATCAGTAACTAGTATTGTGCCTTATGAATGATGGAGAAAATACATGCTTCTGTAACTGTGATTATCTTTTGTAAAAATCCAATGCCGAAAGCTAATAAGGAATCCCTCAGATTTTTTCACTTTGTTGCTTTTTGAAAACAGCACTATAAGTGCTTTCCTTTGAAAACCCTCCACATCCAACCTCCCCAGCCCCCCAGTTTTACAGCTGATATGTCTGGTACACTGGTTCAAAATAATTTGGTTATAACTGAAAAATTTCCTTGATAGAGTATGTAGTTGTTTGGTGGGTTTTTTTTGTTTGTTTGCGGAGGTTTTTTTCTTTGTTTTTGGTGTTTTGTTTTGTTTTTGTTTTGTTTTTTTAAAGATTTATAAAAAAATGCTTGGAAAAAATGCAAGGGGGGAAAAAAAGAATGCACCTAGAAAGATTTAAAACCGTTGATGACAGTTTGGCTATATTCATACTACTCTCTCTGAGTTTCTAAACAGCAGTTACGGTACTTTGTTGGTGTAATGTGTGCATTTTGAAATCTCCATTAAAATGTACTCTGTCATGCACTGCACCAAGTATCACCGAGACTAAGTCAGTGTGCTAACTTTATTTTCCCTTACTGGGATGCCTTGGTGTTTATTCTCAGTATCTTTTGGTTTATTTCACTGTATTTCTTCCCTTTCTCAAAATGCACTGTTCCTGTTCATTTGCAACAACGAAATGTTCAAAAGCTCGTGAAGGGAGAGGACTGTCAGAAAAAAAGAATTAATGCTTTTTTCCTAAGTATAAAACCAGATCATAGTTTTAGAAATTTGAATTGAGCTAGGTAATAATTTTAGTACCTAAGAGCCTAGAAATACCTTAATTTTCTGAAAATGAATGGTTCAATTGTACCTAAATGTTCAGCTTAGAGGCAGTGGCAAGTTCTCCTACAATCATCATGGATGCTGGCATTCAAGTATATGGATACCTGTCACCTCCCCTCCTGAAAAGGAACTTAAAGCTATAGTATTGTCTTCACAATAGTCCTCCCCTGTAGGGCTTTTGGCATTATTAAGTATACACTATGAGAAATATTTATAATATATAGTAAGGACTGACTATGCCTGAAAGTAGGGATAGGATAGCTGAAGATGGGAGGCATAACACTCAATTATAAAGCATCCATAAAAAGAAAAGGTTGATAACCTTTCATTTGAAAACAAAAAGCTCTAGTGCTGAGTACAATGAGTGCAATATATTTTATGGACAAAATTTGTCACTATAGTTACGATACAAAGAAATGAAATACACTGTAGGTGAAAAGTGTTATTAAGCAAATTCTAAACTGGAGATAGAGGACACTCTCAGCTTGTTCAATACCTTGGAATAATTCACTAATGGATGCTCTTTACCTGAAGAAATCTCAGCCCGAATTTTCATTTTAAACCTAAATAGATCCCATATACTTTTGTGTTCAAAAATAGGCAAAAAAAGTAGTAAGAAGGGTAAAATGAAGTGGCAGAATTCTTCATAGGAGGTGTTATCTCTCAACTGTAAATTTTAAGGTTGCATTTGTTTTATGTGTGTGTTCTACTTGTTCAAAAGTGTGTGGTTGTGTGATGCCTTTGTAAGTCACACTGATATTTCAGAATCAGTTGTGAGAGTCGGGTGTGTGTGATGCTCATACTCATTTCCACAGAAATGCATATCATGGCAACAGTACTATAGCAGTATTACCAACTGGGTTTTCCTGTGAAAGAAGTAGGGACTACCACACTCTGATTTACCAATGTATGTAGAACATGCATGTTCATTTATTCCAACTGAAGTGGATTTATTAAATAAGAACTTGGAGAACTATGTGTGTTGTGTTTTATTCAGAGAATACATTCAAGACAGAGAATCAAAGTTAATTCTAGAAATACAATCTGATTTTTAGCCTGGAAGAAATATTCCTGATAAAAATGTAATTAAATAAAAATTATGTGTTGAGATGTAAAAACTTTTTCATGAAAAGACTTCCACTTTTATTTTCACTATGGGGCTTGTCCATAGGGCTCAGCCATTCACTCATATCTCTGCAGCTGTCTATCTGACATACTACTTTTCAGCCTTTTATTGGATCAGGGTATAATGCTCCTAGTCCTGTATAAGTATAGTTTTCACTTTTAAATTCTTGTTTACATAATTTCCCATTATTTCTTCTTTGTAAAGAGCTCTGGTAATTTCTTACTGTTCAGCCAATTTAATTTTTTAATCTTTTAATGTGATTTGAGTAATTTTCAGTTTATTATTATCTTAGTGCAAACATCAGAAAATTTTTAGCAAGTCTCAAAAAAAATGGTTTCTTTGCTATCTTATTAAGGAGTCACTTTACTGGTCTTAGTAAAATTTCTGGTCTGGATGGAGACCTGTGTACCCACTGTAATTCTGGAATGAAAACATTAGTCCAATCTGTGAAAAAAAAAAAAAAAAAGCTCAACCCCCACAATCATGAGATTTCCTCTCCTTTATTGTCACCTATACATTTTTAATTCTCATACATTCCCAGTGTAGAAATGTAAATTGTAGGCAAAGGCTGGTAGACATTCTGATGGCAAGCTCTGAAAGCTGACTTCTAGAATCCCTTAAGACTGGGATGAAAGTGGGACCTTTTAAATGCACCAAGTACTCACAATAGCTTTATTACCGCATTGCTACTTCACTCTGTAGATTGTACGAAGGCCTGGAGACTAATTTCAGCAACAGCCACAATTTACTAGCTATAGTAGCCCTCAGATGAATAGTTTCTTGTAAAATCAGTGGCAGCTTTATCCTGCTGGAGGACAAATAAATCAACTCTTATTATTCCACATTCATTTAATCCTGGGACATTAGTCAGCGAGACCTTTCTGCAGCCTAATAAACAGCAGCAGCAGCAGTTTTTCTTTATGAGAGTAGTTGTTCATCCTAAATTAGAGCCGACATTACAGAAACTTTTGCAGCATGATTTAAAGATATACAATATGAGACTATAACAGCGTATGAAAACTGCACCCATGTGTATAAATATAGCAGGGTCATAATTTTGCTATATGTGGGTTACTTCAGAACATGTAGGTTATTTTATCTTGAAAACGTGTATTTTGTTGTGGCAAGTAATATTCATATTGTCTGGTTGTTCCAATGGATTTAGCAGTAGCTCCTAATATTGTACCTTTTTTACCCTGTGCAGGAGAAAGAATAAAGACACTGATTCACAAAAATTAAATAACGGTATATTATTATTTTCCCTCTCAAAACCCATAACCAAGAAAACATCTCTGCATTCATATTTACAAAAAATATTTTGCTTTACAATATTCAGTGTTTTTGTGACATGGACAGCATCTGGATTTTTGAATGTGCATTCTCCTAGTGACTGCAGTATGTGAAAAATAATGAATGTTGTTCCTTCTAAAAGCTTTTATTTTGAACTATTTTGACAATTCTTTTTTTATGGATATCAGTGTTGGTCTATCCTATAATTTACAATATAAAAATTCACAATTCATTTTTCAAGAAAGGAAGCCATTTGCCTGACAGCTGTACAAGAGCTCCCAATCTCTTCACAGTATCTGCAAGGACATTCTCGGGCTTTTCCTGTTGCTAACTGGAGGTTTAGTTAAACTTCTTGGGATTAGGCATTTGCTTGAATGATAATTTCTGAAATTCCAGAGCTGTGGAGTGACTCAGGGTCACATGGCTTAGGATAAGTTCCTTTGAATTAAGGCTTTTGAAAAAATTTAGCATGTAATTTTTTTTCTGGTGGGTGCACTATGTCTACAACACTACTACAGCATGCAAATGACTGTTATTGTTATTTATTGGATCTGACTAATAGTCCATTACTAAGAATCTTGCAGTTGAAAAATTGTGTCTCTTGAAGTACTTATTTTATGTCAGTTTGGATCCTTAAGTAGGAAAAATAGAGCATGAGTCTTTCCTGTTGGACGTGCTTTATATACATCATAAGTTCGTCTGCTTTTAGTTGACAGTTTTCAGTTCCACTATTATATGAACTAGCTATTATATCTGCATAAACATATATGCAGACCCACAGGAAAATGGATGTATACATATTCCTCCAATTTTATCATCAGCCATAGTTAGAATTTTTACAATACTGTAAGTGTATTGCTATTTCTTCAGGTTCTCCATGTAGTCTGGATATTTTCTTCTATTTTCTAAATGGATTTTGCTCTAGGTCTTAACTTGGTTTTATTCTGTTACATTATTGATATAAAAAATAGAGATTGAACTGCTACCCTCCATAGTCACTAGTACCTTGTTGCCTTTTGGTGAGGTTTATTTATTTATTTATTTATTATTTTAAACGTCCTTGTAGGTTCTTCTTTCTTTTTGTACCACTGATAAAGAATAAAAATTAAAATAAATCTAATATGAACACTGCATTTTGAGTTAATTTTCTGTTTGTGACTGAGTCTCTCTAGGAATAATATAATTGCTGCCAAATATCTGGATGAGTCTTTTAATGAAAATTACAGCTTTCGTGCTTGCCAACAGTGCCACGAAGGCAGAGTACATGGAGCAAAACCATAATTTAGTATTGTACTTCCACTCATTTCTACCAAACAGAAAGCATAACTAATGCCTCTGTTTCTATATTGTTGACATACAATATGGGGAGGTGTTGATGTAAAATATCTGCTGTCCAAAATATTGGCTACTACCAGGCTACTACTCTCATGTAGTCAACATTTCCCAGGATTTTTCATTTCCCTTCCTTCTCATACACTTTTAACCTTTTAACAGACCAGAAAAAGAGATGATATTTTTCCTTACGAATATTATTTGAATAATTTGAGTCAACAAAGAAAGCAATGTGACAGCTCTGTCTTTTAGTAAAACCCACCTACACTCTGTTTTTGGTGCTTATACTCAAGATTTGTTCTTGCTGCCTCAAAAATAATACTGCCTCTTGTACGAGAGATGTCCCACATACGTGCTGCCTGTAGAATATGTTTGACTGGAAGCTCAAAAATCATAGCAGACTGAGGGTTTCTTCTCCAGACCAACACTGCTGCTTTTTGCAAAGGTGCTGAGGGCAGAACTCCCCCAGCCTTTTTTGAAAACTGAGCGACCTTTCAGTATCAGTCTACTACAGTCCAAGACAAATACTATGTCTGACTACATTTGGCTAATGTACTTAGAGCTTGTTTGTGTAAACCAGTGCTCCTGAATTTAAAGGATCCTGTTTGAAAATAATGTGGCTAGGCACATGCACTCTTTTGTTCATAGCTCTGATGTACCCCTTCAAATTGTAAGTCTAAATCCTTTTGAATGTGTCTCATGGTGTATCATAACACGGGCTGCTTAGTGACAAGTGAACTGCTTGCCTGGAATAGCTGATATGCTGAAGAATAGCTGGTGCTTGATGTCCTTCCGGCTGTAGCAAGAAACAGGTTAGCAACCTAATGCAGAAGTTGTTACCTAGTACTGCAGTGAACATTTGAAACACATAGACTGAGTCATAGCCTGGAAGACATCCTCACGTTCTGGAGAAGGTGTTGTGGAGAAATGTCCTTGTGCAGTTGAAAAAAAAATCGGCCCTGAATTTTGTGACCCCAAAGCTTTTAAAGATCTGATGCCATTTACTTTACTGACCTGTAATACCTAGATCAGTAGCCAACATTGACCTTAACAGGCCCTTTCTGAAGTGGCTTGCACCGACCTGCTTTGGAAACAGAAAACTGAGGTAGATTGGCAGGCTGGCCACAGCCAAGAAAGGGATTTCAGTCCACCAGTGCCAGGAAGGAAAATTGGAAAATGCTTTTGAGGCTTTTTATTCTACATTCTCTCCAGCTCATTTTAATTCTGTCTGTGGAAAAGAACAGTGTCTTATGACATCCAGGGTTAAATTTCCAGCATGATATGAGGATTAGTGGCATTTTCCTCCTCATACAAGTAATGAGTTGTTCAGCTCAATGCCTGCATACTGTGCTGAACATTTACCCCCAGGGTCTCAAGTATCAGCAAGGAGGGAGGGTGAGAGCTCAGGAGACTTCTTCAGCTTGAGAGATCCCAGGACAGGATAATGGAAAATGGCAAATATTGCATCTGATAGAGGGTAAAGCTCAGGACTGAAATAGCAGGGGGATTGCAGTTAAGGATTAAGTCACGTTGACAGAGTGGGTATGGAGTAGGCAGAACATACTGTGCCCTGCTCCAGCCACTCTTAAGTTGTGACCCTCCACTCCTGTCTATTGGTCAAGGGAAAAAACACCTGATGTCACGGTAAACAAATTAGGTGAGCCCAGTTTTCAACACTCATTTACATATGCATTGCGCACCAGGGAGCCCTCCATGGGCAAAGCAAGGCTCTGATTTGCACACTCAGGTTTTGCCTTCATATTCTGCATTGGCTCATCACATGCAAATGTATGCATTCAGTTGTGTGCACCAAGGTTTGGAAATCATTCCTCTGGTTTCAAGGAAGAAAAAGAGAGAATAATAATCACACCACCACTACCCCCCACCCTGCTCCCCCTCACCCCCCAGCCCATTGTCAACAAATTTCAATTCATCACTGTTGATTTTGCTGAAACCTACTTTGGAATGTTACAGCTTGGATTGATGTTATCCAATGCCATTTTTATCAGGGTTTCACTGTGCAATACAGAGTATTCAGGGAAGTCACTGCAGGCTGCTGGTGCCCATGATTGCCTCTGACATGTACAGCTGAAAGGACTCTTATTCCAAGAATGATCTTCTTTTTTAGACTGTATTGAGTTGGGACTGATTTTGATAGCCAGTTTCAGTCAAGAATCATAAAGTTATTGCACATTTAAGACCGTCAGTATGAGAATCATTCTCTGTCTCTCTCTCCCTCCCCCTCTCACTGTTCTTTCCCCTCCCTTTCTCTCTCTCATCATTTCACAGGACTGCAAGGTTACAGAAAGGTCTAATCAATTGTCAAACTCTCCTTTATCTCTGAGAAGGTGGTAAAAAAAATCTAACTGCCCTGCTGTAGGGGGTTCTTCTGACTACACAGCACCCTTTTTCACATACAATGCTACCATGATTAATGTCCTCCCACCTCAGACCTTGTTAAAACCTGTTCTTTAAAGCAGGCTGGTGCACCACAGTGAGAGCAAGAGCAAGGTTGCATAAATCAACGTGTTCTCACAGCCCCCAGGATATCCATTATAGATGCCAGCTGGATGACTGGAAGATAGAGAAAAATGAATATTGTATCCTGTGGCCTTTTGCCTCTAATGACCACTTTTCAACATTTTTGAAGGCATGATTAAATTTTGATAACTGGGGAAGTCACTCTGAGCAGGCTGAAATAGAGATAAATTGACTGAGGGTCTGACATCCCAGTGGAGAGCAGGCAACTAATTAGTGTGTGAATCTCACTCTGAAAGAGATGTAAAAGGGAGGCTAGTTTAATCAGAGGAGCTGCTGAGGTACAGGAATAGTCAGGGATAATAGCGGCCTAGGTAGAAATCACAGGCTCAATGAGCAGCTTTTTCTGTCTGCTTGATTGGCAGCTGCTGACCTAGTGTCCAAAACCTTTGAACTCTTAACAACAGTAACAGCCTTGTCAAGGCAATTTGCTTGCAGCTTTCTGTGACCAGTTATTTCAGCTGTGGACTAGGACACCCAATTTGAAAGGGCACTTTGCTCCTCTGCTGCAGTGGAAGCTGGGCAGAACACTCTCATTATTTTTGATGACTTTACTTTTGAACCCTTTATCTCTCCCCCCCACCCCTTGCCACCCACCCAGGTCCTCTCTTCCCCAATCCACTCCACACAGTGCATACATCCCCTCTCCCTGGGGTCCTTGCTGTATGGATGAAGTGTCAGATCGATTTAGCTGTTGATTGCAGCAAGGGAAATGGGGGTAGGGAGAAGGAAAGACCCCCACTGCCTAGTGTAACATTGTGATTTTATTGCAGGATCAGAGCTTCCTTGGTGCCCGAACTGGTGTTGCTGTTGGACATATGAAATTCTAGCGTATCTGGAATTCCTTTTGCTGGGTTTAGAGGAATTAAAGACAATATATTTAATCCCTTTAATGAGCTGCTGGGATAGGACCTCCTTTAGCTGGAAATGAAGGATAGTACACCTATGCAAGAGACGACTAATACATTTTCTTTTCTGTAATGCTTCCTATTTACCCAGCACACACATGTAGTATTTTGTTTGTGGTAGGAACAGTGTTCTTAACCAAACTGGAGTTTAGGGGAACAAAATCCCCTGAAGCTGCAGTAGCTGGTAGAAGCAGATTTCTTTCTTTTTTTCCTTCCCTGTAGGGGAGGAGGGTAGCTGAAGAGAGAGTGAGATTATCGATAGAGCAGAAAGCTTGCTGTCTCATTCCATTTGGTAGTGTGAATTAGTGTTGCTCTGAATTATTTTTTTGCCTGGGGCACTAGTTTCTCTTTTTAAACATCGGTCCCCCTGGGTCTTGTATTATACCAAGGACCAGGATACCTGATGTGACTGGGTTTTGATGTGACAGCATAGCATTTCTACAAAGCCTTCTGCTAGGATTTTCAAAAACCACAATTTTTCACATGAAAATGAGGGCCAGTTGTAACTTGGTCTACATAATTAGGCACCTGCTGTATATTAATGCTTTATTAGTAGGTGGTTTATTCTAGTGGTGCTTGGGGCATGGCTACATGAATAACATAAGCTCAGCTGCCAATTGATAATGTGCTGGCTACTTCATGGTCCTTGTGCGTGTTCATGCTCTTACCTGCAGTACATGGCTGGAACTGCTTTATGTTCACGTGCCTCTCCACTAAGCAGCATACAGATTGCCAAGGCAGGACAGGTGCTGACCCTTCAAGGCAGTGATGGTATCTCTCTTGACATTTCTTCCTGAATGGAGAAGGCTTTCTTTATCAAAGAAATTATGGAAACACTTTGAGCCCGCTTACAGGCACTGGTGTAGGTAACCAAAATAGATACTTTTCAATTTCTGAGACTCTGTTCTCTCATTATGGAGTTATACACTGGGGGAGCACATGAACACCCATTTCTCAAATAATCTTAAAAGCTAGAGTGACAATTTGGAGGTCCTTATCGGAAATATTTGTATTAACTTCCTGGAGATACCACAAAATTTTTAGGGAGGCAAGGAAAAACTTCATCTGTGTCTAATTTTGGATTGCTGGGAAAGGGCTATGGAAGCCAAGGCATGCAGGCATTTTGCAAAGCCATGGTAAAAGTGCTGAGAGTTCTGACTTCCTCCGTCAATACTATCACTACTCAAAACAAATAGAGAAAACAAGTGTTTTGTCTAAGGCCATGCATAAGGTCAGGGGCAAAGCAAATTTTTATGGCATGTTATGTTAGCTTCCATTCCTAATCAGTTTAGGAATATTAAAAAGAAATAATGGAATCTTCAAATTGCTAGCTAAACTGGGAGGAAAGAATTTGACCATTGTGCTCGTTAGATATGAGGCTTGAGATAAAAACCTGATGACTCCTTGCTGATCTGCTGTAAAAGAGTAACTTACATTAAATCTATGGGACCCAATGAGATGCATCCCAAAGTCCTGAGGGAACTTGCAGATGTAGATCCCAAGCCACTCTCCAAGATATTCGAAAAATCATGGCAGTTAGGTTGAAGTCCTAGGGGACTGGAAAAAGGAAAACATTGTATCCACCTTTAAAAAGGGGAGAAAGGAGGACCCTGAGAACTGTTAGCTTCATCTCTGTGCATGGGAAGATCATGAAGCAGATCATCCTAGAAACTATGTTAAGAGTTAAGGCACATGGAGGACAGGGAAGTGATTCAGGACAGCCAGCACATCTTCACCAAAGACAAGTCCTGCCTGACCAACCTAGTGGCCTTCTACAATGGAGTGACTTCATCAGTGGACAAGGGAAGGGCTACAGTTGTCATTTATCTGGACTTCTGTAAAGTCTTTGACATAGGCCTCACAATATCCTTCTCACTAAATTGGAGAGAGATTGATTTGATGGCTAAGAAAGTAGTTAAACAGTCACATCTAGAGGGTAGGGGTCAATATCTCGAGTCATGATGGACATCAGTGACAAGTGGTGTCCCTTAGGGGTGAATATTGGGACTAGTGTTATTTAATATCTTCATTAGTGACATTGACAAAGGAGTCAAGTGCACCCTTAGCAAATTTGCTGATGACACCGAGCTGAGTGGTGCAGTTGATACACTGAAGGATGGGATGCCATAGAGAGGGACCTGAACAAGGAGTGGGCCCATGGAAATCTCATGCAAGCTGCTGCTGCACCTGAGTTGGGGCAATCCCTGGTATCAACACAGGCCAGGGGATGAACAGATTCTGCCAATAAGGATTTGGAGGTATTGGTGTAGGAACACACCCCAGCCATGTGCCCTCACAGCCCAGAAAGCCAAACGTGTCTTGGGCTGCATCCAAAGCAGCGTGGGCAGCAGGGCCAGGGAGGGGATTCTGCCCCTCTGCTCTGCTCTGGTGAGACCCCACCTGCAGTGCTGCATCCAGCTCTGGGGTCGCCAGCACAGGAGGGACATAGACCAGTTGGAGAGAGTCCAGAGGAGGCCACCAAGATGATTAGAGCGATGGAGCACCTCTCCTGTGAGGAAAGGTTGAGAGAATTGAGACCATTCATCCTGAAGAAGTGGAGGCTTTGGGGTGACCTAATTGTGACCTTCCAGTACCTGAAGGGAGCCTCCAAGTAAGATGGAGAGATACTCTTTATGAGAGCATGTAGTGGTGGGACAAGAGGTAATAGCTTCAAACTGAGAGACACCAGGTTTAAATTAGGGAAGAAATTGTTTCCTGTGAGGGTGGTGAGGAACTGGAACAGGTTGTTAGGGAAGTTGTGGAGGCCTCATCCCTGGAAGTGTTCAAGGCCAGTTTGGATGGGGCTCTGAGCAACCTGGTCTAGTGAAATATGTTCCTTTCCATGTCAGGGGGATAGGAACAAGCTGACTTCAAGGTCCCTTCCAACCCAGGCCAGACAGTGAGTCTATGATTCTATGACATACACTACTTTAGTGCTGGTAGGAGCAGACATAGGAATGATACTAAAAAAGCAAACAAACAAACAAAAAAACCCCACCACACCCAGAACAACAATAATTTGTAATGGAAGTTATTTTTGCATCAGTACATTGGCTTCTATGAAAAACCAAGAGACTGGCATGACATAAACATGGGAATGTTATCCATATATATTTCTCATGATCAAACCAAGAATTAAAAGACGAGCAATGCAGCTGAAGCACCTTAAAGATAGATGCTTCTGGTTGTGTGTTCCTGTGCATATTCCTTATTCAGAGTGAAAATACACGGAAACAGACATGAACCTGCAGCAACAATGATTGCAGGAGGAAACAACGTTTTAGAGGCAGAGCTAATTGCAACTATTTTAATATCAGTGAAACATACTAAAAAATAAGAGTTTCAGTTAATGACCTTTCTTTTTCTACCAGTTTTGTCTGTGTGATTTCTGACTTTGGTGTCAGATTTGTGGCAGAATAGTTCTGAAAGTAAGAGCAATAAACTGAGACACAATAAATTTGTGTAGGCCAGGCAACAGTGATGACTTAATTGCTACTTTAGTGAAAAGGCTGCATCCATTATGTTAAATTATCAAAAATAACACCCATTTATCAGAATTTTAGCCATTACTCCATTTTTAAAAAAAAAAAGTATCAGCAATTTTAACATTACAATGTTTGGGACAATAAAAGTCAGCAGAGGTAGTTTGAAGTTCAGTACAATGGTGGTAGAGATAGGAGTAGGTATTTATGTCAGTCTTGCCAGTTCTTACAGTTTTAGCTCTGGTGGCTGGAAGACTTAGAAAAAATGTACCCTTTGTGTCCATTTGAAAGGAAGGGAAAATGGAGGAATTGTCATGGCTAGGGATGAAGAGTTGAGGACAGGAACTTCAGTCCTGACTCCCACATGCTCTTGTTAATAGTTCTGCTTTTTTTTCTTCTGATGCACAACATTTACAACACAAAGGTTAAGGCCCTGCAAAGGCAGTGCCAGTGGCTCAAGCAAGGTAACTGCAAACTTAAGCTTTGCCAGGGTGTGGGTGATCTCTGCCTGTGTGTTTATGTCTTACGACCTCATCTAGGCAAACTCTGAAAGTAGCAGCCTTTACTAACACGGTGTTTTTTCAGAAAGCCATTTATGGTATCTGGATATTTGAAATACTGCAAGTGATCTTTCTGCATGACACCCCACACACAGACATGATTCTTGAGATGCTTCTCAGCAGAGGAGGAAGAACATACATGAACCTGATCTTCACTTCTTTGAAACCTCTGCTTTGACGGACCAAAATGGGTGAAATCAGAGAAGCTATATCTGCCAGTCTCACTGCTCCCATGATCAACACAACCTGAGGAATTTACTCTGATTGCTTTTAGGAAAATAACCACACAAGGTAGGAAACTGAGGCATGTACAAAATTGCCAAAAATGGAAAGACTTAGGAAATAAAAGGCCAAAGTTGTTAAAGTCACATGTAGTTGTACAAAGAGCCTAAAATGTTGATTTCACCATGTGTGTCTGTTATCATGTAAGTATCTCACAATCGTCTTATTCATGCTTTAAGAAAGGATAGGAGAACAGAAACAGTTGCAAAAAAGCTATGACAGAAAATGGCATTTCCATATAGGACGTTGACAATATTACAAAGCATAATTTTAAAACAAAGTTTTGCAGTAGCTGTATTTCCTTTGTCCAGGTATGTGTGTCCAGAGTGTAAATATTTACTTTCATGCATGTGTATATGAACCAGTGTTTCAATCCGTGTGCATATTCACATGGAGATACACAATGGAAGCAATTAATTACATTTAATAGCAATCTATAAAATGATGTTCCTTAAAAGGCTGATTGCAACGCCTGCCATAATAGCAATTTGCTTAAAAGATATTGAATTATTTTTCCTAACCCTGCATGCAAAATCTAGTGAAAACATTTCTGAAATTGGGAGAAACCATTCTAAACATCAGCAGAAATGAATGTTTTATTAAAATCAAAACAGCGCCTTTCAAATCCTCAGACAGGAAAATGATGAATATTTACAGATATGCTTTCATTATATACTGCTATTTGAAGAAAGAAGTTTGGACTACCTGTGGAGCTTTAAAAATACCAACATGCACATTCAAATCTAAAATAATTGGGACACATGTTTCTCAAAAAATAAAACTAAGAGCTTAATGTGTTTTTTGACATCTCTTTTGCAAACACTTAAAACCAATCTGGAGTTAGTCCCAGTTCCTCACTTCTGTATTAATACAGAGAATGATGAAAAACATCTATATTTCCCTCCATACCAAATCCTAACTTAGAATCTTTTCTTAACTGAAACTTGTGCTAGAATTATTGCAGTTTCTGAATCCTGTTTTCTTGGAGATTTACAGCTACATAGTCTCCAAACTGTATTTGCTGAATTTACTGAGTTAACTCTTCTGTGTGATAGGCCAACACATTTTTGCAAATGTGATGCTCAATCACTAGGAGAAAAATAGAAGACCTCTTTTAAAATGCTGCAAGGATGAAGATAATTACAGAGCAGAGCTCTGAAACATTTTTCACTGAGTGAATTACATACTAGTTGAAAAACACAGTGCTAAAGCACAGGGCAACATTTTGTTAGAAATGTTGTTCAGAGGAAGAAATGTAACAATAATTGGCATTAAAAAAAAAGTGATCCAATACACTTTTATGACATTTCTAGCAGTTGATGAGTGCCTAGTCAAATTTACGATGTAAATTATGTTTTTATGTGGCACATTCACATTCACACATATGTCCAATAAATATTCAATAAGTAACTATATCCTTCCAATCTTTAAATATAAAATCCTTGTGAATAGCTTTTAAACTGAAAAATCAGTGTTGATACCCTGGCTGCAGGTCTTGATCCATACTCAGGGGATTATGTGGGCCCCTCTACTCCTTTGGAGCACGGGACTTTTGCAGTCAAGGTGAAGGTTTTAGTACAAAAGTGCACCTGAGTACGCTGGGTAAAGAGTTGAATGCTGACTTACATCAGTGGGGTGAGCTTCTGAAGAGGGTTCACACTCTTGTGGCATGAGGGAGTATAAACTACTATAGCCTATGTAAAATTGTTATGTGCAGAGTTGATCTGTCGTCGGGTGCAAAGTATGTCGTGCACTTTGCAGACAGTGCTGATAAAGAATAAGGCATAACTTGTAAAACTTGAATTTAGCAATGTATTTTCTGGTTGGATTGAATGTTATTCCATACTCCCAATTTTTTTCCATCTATAATAGAGTAATGATGATTTTCTAGTGCTCTCCAGTGGAATTGTAATAATATTGTTTTATAAACATACCTGTTAAAATCCACAATGCCAATGGCCCAGAAGTAATTTATCTTTTTTTTTTTAATTTGGACATCATGAAACACAGGTGATTATCCTACAGCGACAGTATTAATCTTTTGCTGCCTTTTAAGAGTAATCTTTGTTCCCTTAACTTCTTATTTAAGTATTGATAAAAGTGGCTGCCACAAAAATATAAACTATTTCTTATGCTTCATGAAGATATAACAAAGGAATTTTCAAGGCAAAAACAACATCATAATTTCTTCTGTGGCTAAACAGGGCAAGTTTTGATATTTTCTCTCCTGGGAATCCTTACAGTATAAAGCAGATTAAACCCAAGTTGCAAATATTGATAGATGGGAAATTTTATAGACTTGCCTCACAAGTGTAAACCCTGAAACCCTGAGCAAAATAATTAATAGAGTTTCCTTGATCTTGGAAATGTGGCAGGAGAGAGAGGAATCTGGCTGTGGAAAGCCCTTTTGCCTCCATTTAGGGGGTTGTTACTTCTGCTAACCTTAGCTTTCCTTAGAAAACAGACAGCTTGATAGTACTGGACTATAAGTATTCTTAGATCTAATGGATGAATAAAGACAGTTTTAAGCAATTAAAATTAAATTCAGAAAGTAGAAAGGAAGATCAAATAGCTATGATGCAAACCAGGAAAAAAGTAGGGTTTACACAGGTGATATGAAAATACCAGCTACTGAAAGGATATGAAATCCCTTTACATCTAAGGCTGGTTAATTGAGGTCATATAATTAAACATTACAGCTGGCAAGCGGAACAGCAAGTAATACTGCTTTTGGCATAGAGCTGCCAGTGGATATTATTGGTAGCCCTACACAGTTTGGATTGCTAAGGAATAATGTTAATACATTTGAAGTTATAAATAGACAGATGCAATCAGATTTTATTTCTTGAATTTTCAGTCATTTGTAGGTGTATTTCTATTAAAGAAATCCTGGGGTGGGGGGTGATGTCTATGCTACAAGACTACTTATCAATCAGTGTTCATTAAATCCTTATGTAGGTGCTTAATTGACAAGAAATACACCGGGAGTGGTTTGCTTCTGAAGTTGCTTAAAAATGTTGTGCACTACACTCAAAATGTATTTTGACTTTTTTATGACATATCATAGAATGTTTGGAATGCAGTGGACCTTAAACATCATCTAGTTCCACCCCCCTGCCAAGGGCAGGGTCATCTTTCACTAGACCAGGTTGCTCACCGCCTCATCCAAACTGGTCTTGAACATTTCCAGGGATGGGGTATCCACAAACCTCACAGCAAAGAATTTCTTCCTAATATATAAATTAAACCTACCTTCTTTCACATTGAAGCCATTCCCCCTTGTCCTGTCAATACATGCTCTTGTAAAGAGTCTCTCTCCATTTTACTTGTAGGCTCCCTTCAGGTACCAGAAAGTCACAAATAGGTCACCCCAAAGCCTTCTCTTCTGCAGGCTGAACAGTCTCAATCCTCTCAACCTTTCCTCTAATCCTTTTTGTGACCCTCCTCTGGACTCTCTCCAACAGGTCCATGTCCTTCGTGTGCTGGCGACCCCAGAGCTGGATGCAGCACTGCAGGTGGGGTCTCACCAGAGCAGAGCAGAGGGGCAGAATCTCCTCCCTCACCCTGCTGCCCGCACTGCTTTGGATGCAACTCAAGATACAGTTGGCTTTCTGGGCTGCAAGTGCTCATTGCTGGGTCATATCCAGCCTCTCATCCACCAGCACCTCCTTGTCCCTAGGGCTGCTCTCCATCTGTTCATCCTCCAGCCTGTGGTGGTACTGGGGGTTTCCCCAATCTTGCAGTTGGTCTTGTTAAACCTCATGAGATTTCCATGGGCCCATTCCTCGAGCTTGCCCAGGTATCTCTGGACGGCATCCTGTCCTTTCGGTGTGGCAACAGCAACACTCAGCTTGGTGTCATCAGCAAAATTACTCAGGGTGCACTTGCTCTCTTTATCTCTGTCATTAATGAAGATATTCGATAACACTAGTCCCCTGAGGGAGATCACGTGACGTCCTTTGGGTTGCTGAGCCATTGACCATTACCCTCTGGATACATCTCTCCAACCAATTCCTTATTCATCGAATAGTCCACTCATCAAATCTGTCTCTCTCTAGTTTAGAGAAGGGGTTGTTGTGGGGGACTTGTAGAGGTAAAGATGATTTGGCTCACTTAAGTGTTGGACTTGATGACCCCTGTAGATCCCTTCTAACTAACAATATTCTGTGATTCTGTGACTTCGCTACCTGTGTTTGCTGTGCTGCTTCAGGAGAGGATGAACAATGAGGTTTAAGCAGTATGACTACTCAGCAATGTAGTGGAGATAGGCACTCTGCCTCCCACTGTCAGAAGAAAATACTTCTGCAAATAGTTTCCTTCTAGCCAGCTGCTCTGAAAGGAAGAAAGTGAAGAAAGCAAAATGGTGTTTCTCCTAAAAAGATTGTCCCATGTCTTCTCAGAAAAGAAGACAAAGTATTTCTTCACAGGACTGAGACCTATATAATTGACTTCTTATTTTCAAGTGCCAGGTAATTGTTGAGCTGTTTTAATGATTCCTTAATGCATTTAATGTATGACCCTTGTTACTGCAGGATTTTGTACTTACCTTGTGAAAGGTTCATGATTTGCTCCAAAAATAACTTCATGGTTTAGACAGTTTTGGGGCAGCTTATCCACAGTGTCTGTATTCCTCCCAAGTACAAGATGGACAAAAAGCTACATGGGTTAAAATTTCAATATTAATTCAATTAACTGTCCTGGGGTAAGGAATGTTTTATTGTCTCTGAGAATGAGCTAGCCATGACTGGAGTTACTTAACTACTAAAATGAGACTGTTGTAAAGCCAAATATTCTATTTGGGTTTCTAGCTTGGAATTACTTGCAAAATTTGAGGAAAAAGCCCTTCTTACATATTTGATTTTCAGTGAGTTTTAAGCCACTAAATAAAAGGCACCCCAAAACATAACCAATAGCATTTTACTGACTGACCAGCTGCTGTTGACAGTATCTCCTTTCTTTTTAAATTAGTGTGGTAGTACTGGACCTGTAGCTGCCTTTCTCAGCACTCTGCTTTTCACTCCATCTTACTTCTTTACATTTTTCACAATCTGAAGGTGGAAAAGAAGTAGTGGGTCATCTGGCCTTATGTTTGCTATCACCAGACTTCAAATACTTCTGACTGTGGATATTGTAGTTCACAAGAATATGCTGAAAAAGGGAAGGAAGTAGCAAATCATCTACTTTCTGTTGCAGACTTTATTTCTTTTGCTGAAAATGTCAGATATGACAACAGCATTTTTTTTTCTATTTCTGCTATTTCAGCAGAAAAAATATCCTCAGAACATTATTCCTCCGTTGAGAAAACAAAGTCAAATAATCCCTGATAAAAGCCTTTACTGTGACTGCCACCAATGATAAGAAGAGAATAAATAAACCCTGCCAGCAGGACTGTCAAAAGGGCAGGAAGGTATTGCATAAAGGTGAGTAGCTGGTGTGATCATGTCTAATTCAACACACAAAATATAATTACAGACAAAAACATTAACAGTAGAATGTGAGGTAAAAGAGTGCGTATCTGAAGGTACCCAAGGCTGCATATACCCAGTGAATGAGAATGCTGTCAGTCATAGCAGGAATCTATGATAGCTGTTCCAGGAAGTTATCTCGGAGAGCAGCAAGCACTATCCAGGAGTTCAGCACATATACCGAGTAAACATGAAAAGAGATCACCATTTATTGCTTTATTCCTTGCTAAAGGCAGTATTTCTAGTGTGAGCATGAAACCTAATCGTGAGACAAACTAGAAAAAAACCCTCTTTTGACACTTACTGACCTCCTCTCTTATCAACGAACAAGTGTCATATCAAGACTCCTTACAACTCCCAAGATGACAATAGCTATGCTGCTACACCTTGGAAATACCAGAGCTGAATAAAGTTGTCAAACAGCTGTAGGACTGCTATCACCCAGCTGCACACAGGGAGAGAAGTGGTGCCATGGTTTAACTCCAGCTGGTAATTAAGTACCATGGAGCTGCTCCATCACTTCCCACAAACCCCCACGATGGGAAGAAGAACATGAAAAGAAAGGTAAGCCATGTGGGGTAAGACAAGAACAACTGAATAATTGAAAAAAACCAACCAAACACAATAATAATAATAATAATAGCAACAATAATAAAAAAGATCAAATAGTAATGATGAAAATAATGATAATCATCACTGTCATCATCATCTTCATCATGACATAACAGAATCTAAGAGAAAAAAGTGATGCACAATAAAATTACTCACAACACAATGACTGATACAGAGTGTGTCCCCAAACATCAGTCAGCCACCTTCTAGGTAACTCATCGTATTTATATACCACACATGATTTTTCATGGTACGGAATATCCTTTTGGCAAATTCTGGTCACCTGTGTCGGCTGTTCCCTCACAGGTTTCTGTGCAGTTCCTACTAGCAGAGCATGAAACAGTGGAAAGTCTTTGACTTAAAGCAAGCACTACTTAGCAACAAAATATCAGTGTTATCAACATTATGCTTATACTGAATCCAAAACACATCACTGTACCACCTACTAGGAAGAAAATTAACCCTATCCCAGATGGAACCAGGACAGGTGGACAGTGAGACAAATTCTAGCAGTGGTCATGAGCATGGAGTCAGAGTAACTTTTGTATCTTCATTATATGCACTTTTAATTTCTGAGCTGCCGATACATATATAGCAATATATATATATATACAAAAACATATATATATATATGCACACATTATGCATACACAGAAATATCCCTTTGCCCAAAAACACTGTGAGACCTTGGGGAATAAGATTCCTGTATAAGTGGTACCTTTTAAAAAGCAGGTAGAAGTTTGTAAAAGACCGTCTGATCCACTGGAAGTAACTGACAAGCTATTTTGCTTGAATAATACATCAAGGTCTGAAACTAAATTCATGCTGATTATTCATGTGGATGCTTCCCAGGGTGATGAAACCCTGCAAAGTCTGAGATGTGCCATTTCAATTGTGGTTACCATGGGTATAATAATTTTACTAGGCAGGTGAAAATAGAATAGTCACCTCCAAAAACATCAAAGGCAAAGGAGTAAAGAGAGCTGTGCCAGAGAATGCTGGTCCTCTAGGTGTCGTGTATCTGCTTACATGGACATTTGTATTATCCATTTACCCATGTAGAGCATCCTGTGTTCATGGGCAGAACTTTCTCTATAATTGTCACCCTGTCACTCTTGATAAACTATGACTTCTGTAAGAACTGACAATTCTGAATAGGTTAAAAAAAAATTTTGCCTAAAATAGAAACCTTGTGTTCAGAGATCTAGGATCTTCTCTGATCTGAGCTGGTGTGTGATGGATCTCGCTATGAAACTGTATGGGTGCTGACCGGCCACCTCCCATGTGTGCCCACAAAGCAGAAGCAGCACAGCGTGACATTTCAGATAGTATTTCAACATCTCCTCAGCATGATTGAAAAGACTGTTGACTCAAATCCTTTGGTGCTGATCTTTCCAGATTCCTTCCAGCATTCCTTATAAAGATTGTGATGAGTGAGAGCTTAGGCACTGTGGGAGCTTGCCATGGGTAAGCTTTCTGGGACCAAGAGTCTCCACCTCTGTCTTCAGTCTTTGGTGGGTACACTTAGATCTATTTATCATGATTTGCATTGTTTCCTTATCTTCTCTTGAGGCCAGACATTTGTATTTATGACTGAAGAAATGTTAGGAATTATTTGGTTTTTACAAATGGGTTTCTCCAGAAGCTCTATTAGGTTAATCAATATGTCTATGGTGATCTTCAGATTGCATGTATACCATCTTAGAGTGCCCAGTTACTTGAACTTGTTTAATAAACATCTTGCCCTTTACTGAAATACTGGAAACAAATGGGTATTCCTAGTGGGACACCAATGATTTAGCTGTACCGGGTGCTTCTCTGTTGTCAAGACACTCAAGAATGCATAGCTTTTGCAATCGCAAAATTATTGAATATAAAAAGCCACCTGGTCTGATATCCTGTTCAAAGCAAAACCAACTTTGAGGACAGTTCAGGTGGCTGCAGTTGTCCAGTCTAATTTGGAGTATCTCCAAGGACTTTCCAGTTGATTTGAGCAACCTGTTCTGATGTTTGAGCATCTTCATTGAAACTTTTTTTTCTTGTATCTAATCAGAAATTCCCTTGATACAGATCTGTTCATGGCTTCTTATCCTTTCACTGTGTACCTCTGAAAAAAGTCTGGCTCTGTCAAAGTAGTCAAAGTCATCAGTTACCTGATTTCTCCCTATCCTTCTTTGTAAGCCTGAAAGAACATAATGGATATTTATGTTTTGTCCTTGCCTCATCATAACCTACACAATGATGCTGCTGACAACTGAAACTGAATCTTTATTACTGTGTCAGCTTCTGTAGTGCTAGATGGAATCATGTGAGCCCTGTATCTCTAGGTGTCATTCTCTTCCAGTCTTTGTGTGTGCGTGTGTGTGTGCGTGTGTGTCTTTACCTGCAACTGTCAGTCTGTCTATGTATTTACTGCATCCTGTCTTGGGCTACTCACTACAAGAAAGGCATCTAGCTTTTGGAGTGTGTCCAGAGAAGGACAATGAAGCTGGTAAAAGGACTAGAGCACAAATCTTACAGGAAGCAGGAGTTGTTTGGCCTGAGAAAAGAGGAAAGCTTGGAGAAGACATTGTCCTCTCTTTAACTACCTGAAAGGCAATTGTAGTGAGGGGGAGGTCAGTCTCTTAGCCCACATAACAAGCAATAAGCTGAGACTAAATTGCATCAGGTTGCACCAGAAGTTTAGATTGGATAAGGAAAAATTTCTTCACTGAAAGGGATGTCAAGCATTGGAGCAGACTTCCCAGGAAAGCGATTGAGCCCCTAACCCTGGAGGCATTTAAAAACTGTGTAGATAAAGCACCTAGGAACATGGTTTAGTAGTGGCCCTGGCAGAATTAGGTTAATGATTGGACTTGATGATCTTAAAAGTCTTTACCAATGTAAATAATTTTATAATTACATTTATTATGGAGCAATAGGAAAAGTGTCCTCATTTGCATAAATAAAACGAGTAAAAGGTAGAGTAATACAGGTAGAAATAAATATATAAAATCTCATATGGACATGAATATTTTTGCTTTTAATTGTAAGACAATTTCATGCCAAATTGCCTGGATGCCTGAGGAATTCAATTTTTCATGTCTCAAAGTACATTTTGTTCATTCCTCAGTTTTAAACTTCTTTAAAAAAATTCTAACATGCTCAGTTTTAACTGCACATCTTCAGAACTATTATGTAATGATTAGCTCAATTTATTTTCTCACCAGTGTTGCCATATTTGCTAAGCATATATTGCAAACTTGGTTTATAAATCCTGTTATTTTCTCTGAATTAGGATTAGCTGGATGCAAAGAATACATATATGATTTAATTTCTTATTTTCATCAATGCCATCAGAATTTTATTTTGCATTAAAAAGCACAACCCCCCAAGATTTCTAGCATTCTTAACCACACAAAAAATCTTGAAAGAGCAACTTAATTTCATACATATCAAGTTCTGCATGTTTCTAGTCCAATTCCTCAAGGAAATATATCCCACTTTCCATAACTATTTGTCTTCTGAAATAAATGGTGATAGGAACATGGAGCTGCATTGGCTCCATTATTCAGTCTAAAAAGTTACTAAAAATATACTGTGGTTCTAAAAGCATAAGAAGGAGTCTCAGCAGCTACAGGTGAGATGTTCCATACCAAGTATTCTCTGACATTTTTTCCTGCATGGGTACCCATGAAACAAAAAGTAAAACTCAAAGAAGGTATTGTTTACCTCACTGAGATAGTCAGATATTTTATAGTATTACTGTCTTCTTAATATTAACTAGGGTTTAGTTTGTTTGCTTGTTTTTGGTTTTTTTTCTGTGTCAGTGGTCTAATAAAGTAAATTAAAAGATCCTGCCCTTGATGTTTTTTAGGATTCTGGTACAAAGCATCTAAATGGAATAACATGTTTCCACTTGAACTAATTTTGTGTTTGGAAGTGAAATAATAGAATATGATCTGCTGCTCTTCTCCATGAGATTCTGTGTAGCTGAGTGGCAGACAAAAATATTTAATAAAACCTAGTACTCTTTTTGTCAACTACTGCAGAGAGCTTGCACACTCACTTTTTGGGCAAGCCACTGTCTGTGCTTGTGTAGGGTTTGCTTCTCTTGTGGCAAGACTGAGGCTAGCAGCAAGCAGCATTCCTCAGAAGCAGTGTCGATCTTCATGAAGTAGGGAGGCAATGCAGCCACCCATGCTGCACCTTTTCTGTGAGCATCGAGTTTTGATAGCCATCAATCAGCTGTTCCTGAACTTTAAATGAGAAAGAGAGAGGAAGAAAGGCAGAGGTAGTGAAAAGACACAAGGCCTTGTAGCATGAATGTCAAAGGACTGTTGATTAGCAATTACACAGACAAGGTATTGTTACAGTGGAGGGGTAATGTAATCTCTGATATACTGTGCAAATCAAAGCCTTCCAGTGACATGAAAAACAGACTAATATGAATAGTACACTGACAACTGCTTGGCTTTCCTGCATCATCCATCCCTTCCTATCTGTTTATATGTCAGAGGTAAACAGGAATTTTCTGAACAGGACTTTCTGAGCAAACAGGAATCCTCCCACTTCCTTAGGGGCAATTCAGCTCCCCTTAAACTTGCAGAATTCTAAAGTGGATGCTAAGAGTACCCTCGTTGTTCTGCAACTTCTACTAAGAAAAAATTAAAACTGACAATTACAAGACATAGATTGAGATTTTTCAATAGCTTCAGCCACCAATAAGGACAAGTGAAAACCTAGGACACAAGCCTTTTGCAGAAAACACCCTTTCTTTTGATTGAATGCCTTTTGAAATTGCCCTCATTATGGTGCAAGGTAACATGCAGTGCGGTTGCCTCTCGAAGTGACCCTGCTAGAGATTGCCACTTGTGAGAAAATCCATTCAAAAGTGGAGGCTGGATTAAACTGTCTAGTAGGTCAAATGGCACTAGTTAGAGAAATGAAGAGAGGTGCTTCAGTCCAGCAATTCTCTGGGAAGTTAAGCAACAATAACAAATTCCATGAATACAAATGCACAAAGAACAGAGAAATGAAAAACTGCCAGAGGCAGGTAAGAAGGATCTCCAAATACTTCCTCCTCCCAGGCTTCACTGGGTAGAAGTAGCTCTTCAGACTTTGAAAAATGATGAGATCTCAGAAAATAAACATGCCATGTGGTCTGGAAACACCTACTTGGAGACCTTTTAAAAGTTGCTTTCATCTGTGGTGTCCCTGGATTATCCCACTATTGTCAATTTGTTGTACTGCAGACCACAAGTACAGCTTTTGAATCACCTGTCAACTGTTAAGTCTGGCTGGTACAGTACAGGTGTCAAGAAGCCCTGTTCTCTCTGATCTGTCAAAGCCCAGTGAAAGACTCAGCTCAAGAAAAAAATATGGGCAAGAAAAAATAGATGAAAAAAACATAGGGCTCTAGCCTTATTGACTCTAGTCACTCATGAATGGACAGTCATTTTGGTGTGCCTCCACACTCTGCAGAGATCAATGCTTTCAACAATCAGCTTTCCCCTAAACACATGGCAGTTTTACTCATTGACCTATGACGAGGACAAGGCACAGCACAAAGGCTGTTTGCAGTAGTCAGGCAGGTGAGTAGGTAGGGGAGATGCACTGGTTTGAAATTGGTTTCTTTTCTGAGGTTTCCTCTGATGACTTTCTGCTCATCATTTTTCATTTCAGAATACAAGGACCAATCAGTCATCTGTGTGCTTTTCCTTTTTGCTGAACAGTACTTGGAAGTCAACACTCACTGCAGGTTACAGAGTGAAACAAAAAATGGAAACAGTATGCTGCAGGTTATTTACAGATTGCTGCTGAGCAAATTTAATCACAGACCTCTGTAACTCCATCATCATTTCCCTTGATGAGAACATCACAGACTTAAATTTTGTAAAGGAGGTGGAAAATAGACATAATACACATGTAACAGCAACAGACTATTCTGCTATGATGGGAAGAAGCACTGTATTAGGGCCAATACCTTACACCAACTTTTGCATTGTAGCTGAGACTCTTAATGGCTATTAAAATTCCCCTGGCATTTCCCTGAGAAGGTAATGGAGTCTCTCAAAGAAGCTTTCATTTTTAGACCTATTGAGAGGGCAGGAAACACCATAATAATCTTGCTTACCTGCCTCTATATGAATTCTTTTCATGTAAGAAACATTTAAAGAACAGCAATATACATCTTGGAGTTCAGTGCGAGTGCCAGGTTACCTGTGGTGTCATGGATCATAAAGAGGTTTCTAATTATGCAAATCAACTATCTGGGAGTTTCAGTGTACTTCCACTCCTTTTGGAACTGAATTTACCTTCAGGTTTGGATAAAAACATCTGTGATTCCATCTATGACAACTCCTTTTAAATCAAGAGAGGTGAATTAATAATGATCCAAAAATCTGGAAAACAAACGCTATGTGGCTGAGGGACAACCATTGCAGGTTGCAGTTTGTGCCGGTAAAGGTCCCAGTACATATATGTATCTTTTTCAGTTTGTTGGTGTAATCAAGTGCAGCAGAAATTGGACTGAAACCACTAGTTTATTCTTTCTTTGATCTTTCAGTAAAAACTGAACAATGGCTTTTAGAAATAAGCATCTAATTATTATTATCTCTTGTTCCGTGCTTTCACAGTATCTCATCTTACAAAGCCCCACTACTGTTGCTTTGTCTATTGGGTTTGCATGGCAATCAGTAAAGCGGCTGAAGGTGAGATGCTGCCAGAACTTCCCCCATGTCCAACAGAACCAATGCCAGCCAGCTCTAAGATGGACCCGACACTGGCCAAGGCTGAGCCCATCAGTGACAGAGATAGCAGTTCTGGGATCATGCATTTAAGAAGGTGGACAAAGCTGCCATTGAGCAGCAGCCAGACAGAAGAGAGAGAATATATGAGAGAAACTGCCCTGCAGAAACCCAGGTTGGTGGAGAAGGAGTGGGAGAACACGCTCCTTGTGCCAGAGCAGAGACTCCCCTGCAGCCTTGTCTGAAGATCAAGGTTAGGCAGGCTGTCCCTCTGCAGGCCATGGAGGTCCACAGTGGAACACAAACCCACCTGCAGCCCATGGAGGACCCCAAGGTCAAAGCAGGTGACTGCCTGAAGAAGGCTCTGACTTCATACCACCCAGCTGTAAGATGCACCCGACACTGGCCAAGGCTGAGCCCATCAGTGACAGAGATAGCAGTTCTGGGATCATGCATTTAAGAAGGTGGACAAAGCTGCCATTGAGCAGCAGCCAGACAGAAGAGAGAGAATATATGAGAGAAACTGCCCTGCAGAAACCCAGGTTGGTGGAGAAGGAGTGGGAGAACACGCTCCTTGTGCCAGAGCAGAGACTCCCCTGCAGCCTTGTCTGAAGATCAAGGTTAGGCAGGCTGTCCCTCTGCAGGCCATGGAGGTCCACAGTGGAACACAAACCCACCTGCAGCCCATGGAGGACCCCAAGGTCAAAGCAGCTGCCTGCCTGAAGAAGGCTCTGACTTCATAGAGAGAAAAGCCTGGCAGGACCTGTGGACTCATGGAAAGAGGAGCACAGGCTTGCTGGCAGAACTTGTGACCTCTTTGAGGGA
>NW_008240020.1:952180-957661 GCF_000691975.1 Corvus brachyrhynchos | reverse complement strand
TGTGCTTTTGTGTTTTGTCCACTTCTTTTTATGCAGTCTTTCTGCCAGGATCATAGAATCACAGAAGAGTTAGGGTTGCAAGGGACCTCTGGAGACCATTGTCCAACTGCCCTGCTAAGACAGGGTCACCTAGAGCAGGTTATACAGGAGAGGCTCGTCTGTGCTTTTTTGGGCTTTTGTCTCCTATTACTTCCTGTATTTGTCTTCTCTCTTGCTTATTTCTATACATCTTCCCATGCTTGCAGCACATTCTAATTTAAGCCAAAAGTGCATTTGGTGGCTTTTATACCTTGGGTTTTCTATTAACCTTTCGTATTCTGATTTCCCTCAGTGTTACTATCTGCTTACCCAAAGAAGAAACCCTGTAGGTTTCAACAGGAAAAGCAAACCTTTCCATAGGGTTTCAGGCAAGAAACTCCCCTTTAAGGATAACTATTTAGGCTCGGGTAAGTAGTCCGTAAGACCCCAGGTACAGCGTAGGATTTTTTTTTATTTTATTGTACTTTTTATAACCCTCACTGTGAAAATTGCCTGAACTGCTGGTGTGGAAGTTTCAGTAATTCTTCTGTGGAACTTTGTCTCCTTCCAGCTCATGACTGCTGAAAATGGCCATCACAACCCACTACATTTCAGACAATCTGGTCATTACCAGTTGAAGTTTCCTCTGTGTTATTATTAAAGACTAATGTAGCTGCCAAAAGTATTTATATTATTTTTTTTTCCCCTCTGATGTTTAAATAAGACCATCTATCAGTCTGTCAGTTTATGTGAAAACCAGAATAAAACCTAATCTGGGAAACTCCACATATAGCTTCCTAAGTGTCAGCCATGTGGGTTATGATGACTAATTTCTAAGAAAGGGCCTCTGATGTCCGGTGTGACTTGTTGCAGTGTGTGTTAACAAGAATGGTGACTGAAAATTTGTACCAAATGTGAGCCTGAAAGAATAACTGTGGAGTAAAAAGGCCTTATTCTAGTAAATTATGTTGAATTAGAAAATTATATTAGTTTAGGCATCGAGTGGGTTTCCTTTTGACTCGATTTTAATATTTGTTTTGGTGTCATAGCTCTCAAACCTTTACATCATGAGCACTATTACATGTGGGCATCTCTACATCTAAATATAAAAAAGAAATGAAGAAGCTATGAGTTAAAAAACGGTTTTGTGTAGTTGATGGTTGCTGCTTTATGGCTTCTTTTCTCTCTAATTCTCTATCTACTACAAAGAATTTCAGGTAACAGTAGGATACCATATCCATCAGGAAATAGATAAAGGCTTTGAAGTGGCTTAATGTATGTCTGGCAGTAGTATCAGGTATCTAGCTTATCGAGAGCTACTGCACTTGGCACACGGCACCATGATTGTCCACTTAAATAAGGCAGCAGGCTGCACCTGGTAAAATTCCTCCAGTGTTACCCTTATATAGCACTGATTTGCATGAAGTCTTGCTGTAGGGGCATCTTTTTTGTCTTTTTGGGTTACATTATTTTGAGCTACTTCTTTTGCATTTTTGCCATGCATTTCAGTGAGTGTACTGCTGTCTCTATGGGACTTCTTTATGGAAGAACGCTCTGCCCTGCAGGGAATATGCTTGCTTATGTGAGAAGGTGAGGAGACCCATTAGTGATGGGTATGTGAAATGCTTACATTAATCCATTAATTAAACTGTTTTGGGTAGTGCAGGATAACAGAAATCCTTTCTTACTGGAACATCAGGATTTCAGATTTTTCATGTTAAGAACACAACCTCACGATTGTCCCCTAAGACATCAGAGATATCAGTCTCTTCTTTGATACCCATAGCAATCAATGGTTATTGACTTCAGCTAAATACGTCCTCACAAGTAATCTTCTCTTTTGCCAATTTCTGAATTTCCTCCAGGAACAAATTGAAGCCATGATCGAACTTTGCAGTAACAAGGATTCTCCAACTAGACTTCCAACACTCTCATAGCACTTAAAGTGGCCAAGGCCATCCTAGCCTCTGAATTATCCTTAAACATTTATTTCCACATACTCTTGCTCCTAATATTCCCAGAGATACTAAGGTGTAAACAGGCTACATCGTAGAAGCACTGCAGAGAGCTTGAGATAATTGTTCTACAGAAGATACTTTAGGACTTAATGAACCATGAGCTGTGGTCTTCTACATTGCTAACAGAATGACAGTTCCATACTGAGGAATCTTAAAGGCTTTCTCAAGCTAAATTTAGTAATTTTTGTGGGTAAAAACTTTTTATGGGTAAGTCTTGCAGTGCAACACTTCTACACAGTTTATTCTAAAAATTTACTCAGCTAAAAAAATGCCGTTCTGTTCAATTAGAATAAAATATAGGATTGTAGTTGTAAACCTGTTTGTTTGTTTGCTTGTTTGTTGGTTTTGGGTTTTTTTTTTTTGAGAGAGAATTCCAGCTATGTGCTATCAGGGAACCCAGTGGAGTTATTTTATTTTTATGCAGAAACAAATAGAGAGAGAATCCAGAATCACTAGCATAAGAAAGAATAAAACTTTATTTATATACTAAATATTGTCTCTTCTGAAAGCCTACTTTGCAACAAACACTATCTACTTTTAGACATCAAAGTGATTGTTAGGAAATAAATTGCTGAAAGGCTACTTAGAAAAGTGATAGGTCTGGCCATAACAGCTTGGAGGTGAGAAACCGTAATAATTTTGCTGCAATGTGTATGTAGCAAAGAGTAAAGCCTCATTTTATCATACCCTAACTCAATAATATGATGTATTAAGGCTCATTTTATCTCCTATTATTCATTAGATGTTTTAGATGGGTCATTGCTTGATAAGCTGGTGATAAAAGGAAGAAATCTATGCAGGAAAGAAGTATCCTTTCTTTTTTCTTGCTACCTCTTCATGGTATTATGTATCTTATACTTTTTTCTTCTACTGCTGTAAAAAAAAAGTAAACTTGAGAAGGGATTCCATCAGTCCATCAGTTTTTCATCCTGACTCCCAATGACAGTCAGTTGCTGATTTTCTGCAATCCACATGTGAGGAGTTACCTTGCCCATTACCTGGAAACCGTACACACCAGAAAAAACCCAAAAGTCAGCCAATCTCTGGGAGATGAGATTTAATACCTATTTTAAAGTACATACATAAAATGTTTGATTGTGTTTTTTGTTTTTCTTGCAAGCAGTGCCCGTGTGTAGGAAAAGTGTAGTTACTGTAATTTGAAAACAACAAAATTTGATATGATTAGATAAAACATAACAAGTGCACAATTATTATTCTAGTAGACCTAGCTTTTATTAAAATAGTAGGATGAAAAGATATTTACTTACATTGTTTTAAAAGCCAGGGTTCCTATAAACATGTAGTTCAACTTGGTGTGTTGTTAATCAGATTTTGTGTTGGCCTAAGCTGAGAAGCCTCCCTGGAATTTTGTACTTTTGTATACCATTACTAATTATTCTTTAACTCTGTGCTTGAGTGCTTATGCATTGAAATTTCACTAGGAGTCATTTCACACTTATGTCAGTCCATTAAGGTATAGCTTTGGGGTTACTGTATAGTACGTAAGATCAAAGTCAGTCTCAAAATGTATCTCAGTAAATGGAGAAATATGCCGGCTCCATAAAGGTAATTTTCAAATATTTTCATTAAAACATGGTCAAAGGCAGCCTTAGTATTATATCCTGCTGCTTTCTATTAGCTCCAAAGGTAATATGTGTCTACTAGTTTATTTGCCTTTTTCTCTGTCATCTCTGTCTGCCCCAGCTGAAAACCAGGGCATGCTCTGTTTTTGGCCCCAGTTACAAGTGCACAGCAATACTTCCACCAGGATGGATGCCTCCTTCCATTTTCTCTGAGGAAAAGTTGGGCTCACCTGCACCTGTATTCACAGCAGTCCCTGCCTCATGTTGCCACACCTGGAAGTTATTTGGGAAGTGAAATGTTCTTGAGGCTACAGGGAGGTGTCAACCATTAAATAGTATGGATAAACTTTCTTTAGCAATAGCCTAAGTACCCATGTTGAATCATTGGCTCTGCTGCTGACTCTGCTACAGACCTGTCCCTCCAGTGGTATAAAAAGTTGAGATTCAAGCACATTCTCTATAAAAGAAACCATGGACCAGGTTTCCAAGTTCCAAGTGGTGTTTTACATCCACTTTGCAATTTATCAGGAATCATGTAGTACATTTATAAGATTAGATTCGTATTTGGTTTACATTTCTTCCTTCCATTGCTATCTTTTTATGCATATTAATTACTTTGTGGGTCATGAAATTTGGCAGAAGTTGAATGTAACAGGTTAGTTAGGGAAAAAAGGTGAACCAAAATTCTTTAAGACAAGTTTATAGTACTTAGAAGTGTGCATAACAATGTTTTTAATTAATCGTTCATTTCAAAGGAGATAGGCAAAGTAACGTTGCAAAAGCTGAGGGAGTCTTTCAGATACATTAGTCTATAATGACAATGCCTTGTAATACTAGAAGTTTTGAAATTAATCAATGAGCTAAAGTTTAGCAGTTTTAGTATGACAAAGTGGCTATCACCAGAATAACATAATAAAAGATCCATTAACTATAGTCCACACTGAGACTTTATACAAGAAAGAATCTGAAATGACTACAGAAAGTTTTGACTAAGAAGTGCCAGATTTTATCTACAGGCAGCAGTAACTTTCAGTGATTGACACAAACTTCAGCTTGTGGCCTGAAAATATATTTACATATGTTTTGACTACTTTATAGGTATGTGCAGTGGATCTCGGAAACAGCAGGCAAATAGATACAGATTAAAAGCAGGGACTTTTTCATGGAGTAACAGGCTGTATTCTCACTTTCTTTTAGTAATGGTATCTTCAGGCTTTACTGGTATTTCATTGACTGCCAAGTATCCTCAATTCAGAGCACACGTGTTGGAAAGGAAATTCAAGAGAGAGAAGATACACGAAAACTCATTCTTCCTCTTTCTTACTTGTCAGAGATTTTAATCCAGTTTTCAAGGACAGTCTGATTTCCTAGAACAAGTAATTCTTCTACTTATTTTCTTAGTAATAAAGAATTAGATCTATGTTCTTTTTAGATAAACAATGCACACCTATAAGTCTGAAGCAGAAAGGATGCGATATCATCACATAAACAAAAATGCTACAGACCAAGGATCTTCATCAGGAATAAGGAAAATATGTTATGTATTAAGAAAAGTACTGAGATTGGAACTGCAAATTAGCAATTCTGTTTGAGACAAGAAGATTTTGTGGGATTTTTTGGGTGAAGGAACAAAATGTCAGATACCTTGCAGAAGGAAAGAAAACAGATGACAAAGTCCACTGATGTTAACATGGAGCTTGTGAACAAGTGCAGAAACTTATAGGAAAATATTGGTTCAGATTTTGGTCCTCCTGCTATGATTCATGATTCTACTGTTGGGGTTTTAGTTTAGTTTTAGTTTTTTCCTGTTAAAGGAATTTTCTCCCATATGCATGTTGCTAGGGGACAAATAGCTGTACTTA
>NW_008240020.1:947252-950909 GCF_000691975.1 Corvus brachyrhynchos | reverse complement strand
ATCGCACCTGCCCTGCTCACCGGGAGCCGCCAGCGCCCCTGCCGGCTGCGAGCGGAACTGCACCCGAGGGGAAAGGGCCCGACAGCCGAGAAGGCTGGGACTGGGTTTGTGATTGCTGCCATAGTTGTTGCTGTTTTGTTTGACTGGTTATATATATATAATAGTAAAGAACTGTTATTCCTATTTCCCACATCTTTGCCTAAAGGCCCTTGATTTTTCAAAATTAAAATAACTCAGAGGGAAAGGGGTTATATCTGCCACTTCAAGGGAGGCTTCTGCCTTCCTTAGCAGACACCTGTCTTTTGAAACCAAGACAGAGGAAAATATTGGTTCAGATTGTGGTCCTCCTGCTATGATTCATGATTCTACAAAGAATCTGCACGAATTCTACATACGGTATAGAGTAATTATAAAATTAAACAACTATGATGTAATTGCCTTCCAAGTATTTAAGGTTGGTGTTTATAGTTCTATTGACCTGTTGGTCCTGATGTTTCATTTTGTGTTTTAATATATGTGAAATAAAAGATCTAAATCCATTCCATAATGGGAACTTTGTCTCTGCAACAAGACAATTCACAGGTCTACCATTTCATTACTTTCCCCATAATTTTTTTTAAACGTTATTTTTTAGTATAAGCATAACGTGAAAGGAAAAAAAGGACCTAGAGGAAACAACCCCAAACATTTACAGGAGGGGATTTTAAATTTGGCTCTGGAAGTCATCTTGCCAACTTCTATACACCTTCATAGGCTCATTTATGTCTTTTGAATATTTTCCCATAAATTTGAAGTTTGTGAAAATCTGGAGCTAAAAATATGTGAGGTGTATCGTGTGATGAGCCAGCTGTCTGTAGAATGAATGGCCATGTACAAGAGGCTGCAGTTGCTAATTTATTTCATTAGTAAAACGAAAGAAATGGCACCATCTAATGAATTCAAAAATTCTCACAGAGCCATGTGTTATACAAAACACCTGATCTCAATTACTTTTGTTGATATTCATCGCTAGGAATAAACACTTTGAGGATGAAAAACAAATGGCTATTTTTGTGAAGGAAATAAAATACATTCATGGATAAATAATGATGATAAGGATGTAAGAGGAATAGTAAAAATATTTCACTGATGTGTGGAACAAAGTCTTCTAATGCTAGCACGATTAGAGTCACTTGACAAACTACTGTAAATTATTTCTTTCCTTGTACCACCAGCTGTTTATGGGGTCAACAGTGTGAACTGTGCTCTTTGTGCTGTTACTCTTCAATGTAGTGAATCTTGAATGCAATGCATCTAGGAATAGAATTTCAGCACAAAAAATCCTTACTTGACGATAGCTACAATACTTTTCCAAAGTATTCTACTTTCAAATACACAAAGAAAATGTGTATTTTTTACTTGCAAATTGCTTCAGCAATGTACCCAAGTTTTATACGTATGAGCATCCCATCATGTTTTGCTGCTCATTCTGTTGTTATAATCTTAACAAAGGAAGAGATTGCAAATTGCAGTCCTCCAGGTGATCTGAGAGAAATCAACTCTGAATACAACTTAAAATACAAGTTAAAGAAACCACACCTAAAATTTATAATAAAAGCTTCAAGTACAGTTCAGAGAAAGTGTATTTTCAATAAATTTCACAGACTAAATGAATTATGCAGTGCAGTCCTGCCTCTCAGGATTAATTCTCGTGTTACACCGAGCTTGGAAAATTGTTATTTCTTGACCTAAAAGGAGGTTAAAACACTTTCACTAGAAATCGATTCAGTTTAAAGTATTTAGCACTGTTCATATTTTGTAGAAGTATATATGACAGGGTGAGTTTCAATTGGTACTTTATATAGCAGTTGTGGGAAACCCATCATACACAAAAAGAAATGTGAATGAGTGTTTAACAAGATAGATAATTTCATTATTTTTCTTCTAAAATGCTCACTGAAAGAGGAGCAGAGTACAGACATGCCTTATGTCTTGTGCTGGTGTGCATGACTACTTCATATACTGAATGAAAGTGATTGTTAAAAAAAATCTTTGTTATTAACCTTGTTCTTTACATAAACATGACCTTCAACATAATCAAATACTGCTGCATGCTGCAAAACATCTTTATATTTCATGCTATAGTTTCAGCTGAGATCATGTTTGTGAATCAGTGATAAGTCTCAGACTCAGAATAAAGACTGGGGAAAACTGATAAAAAATTTTGACTAGACCTTTGCCTGAGGCAGAGGCACTAAACTTACATCATTCTTGACAAATACTTGCCTAATCTTAACCTCCACTGACAGAAATGACCATTTGTGTAGTGGCATTATTGATGGCATTATTCAAAGGTGTGCAGAGAAAATTAACTGTCACAAGTAGATGCAGAAGTGGACAACATAAATCCTGTGCAAAGATGCACCCTACTTCGAGAAGGTGAAACACAAGCTCAATTACACCCCCATGTCTGTACGCTTGACGAAAGAAGCAACCATTGCTATTGTATGGGGAGAGTAAAGGTAATGAAAAAAGGCTCTGACATACAAATTTTGTTCATGTCACAAACAGTCCTATGCCTGTCTGTTCTCATGGCTATGTTTACATGAATTAGCATTTTGGCGCAATAGGAAAGGATCAAAATTGGACTAGTTTTCTCAGAGAAGCTATGGAGTCAGCCTTTGGAGATTTTCAAGCCTTGAACTGGGCAGGGAAAAACTCTGACAAGCCTGGTCTTAATTCATTGTTGAATCTGGTCTGGACAGGTGGTTGAGTTTAAAGGCCTCCCTTCCCATTTGAGTGATTACCTGCTCAGTAGACTGGAGAAGCTTGTACTGAAACCCTGGCATCTGTGCTGAGTGCTGGTTGGAGATTTTACTTCAGATCATATTTAGTCCTTTCTGCTGGTCCAAATTTTGCTAGCAGAGATATGTATGAGTCTGTGTAATGCTCAGTTACAACCCTGAATCCCTATAGGAGGCTGGGTGCATTCAGTGAGTGTCCAGATCACAGGATGAGTTAGTGTCCTTCAAAAGGAAGCATTTTCACATATATCAAAAATGAAACAATACACAGTCACAAACTGCATAAAGAGATTTATTTCAGAATAACATTTCCCTCTGAAACAAAGTACTATAGCAGACACAAACCATAGATATGAAAATAAATTTGAAAATTTGGCACTTAGTAACCCAATGGTCTTAGGCTGTCCTCCTCACTCTTCCAGGAGTCTTGGGGTCTTGTGACCTCTCAGCCTAAGGATTACTGTGTAATAGGAGGTAGATTTGTTAAAAGGACAAGCGGTTTACTAAAGTCTGGGTTTGATGCAGTAACAAGGTTTGACTGGAAAATTATGCATTGGCTATAATCCAGTTTTAGCTGTGAATTTATTGAGGTGTTTTTGTTATTATTTGTTATCAAGAAGAGAGGAAAGAAATTCAAAATGATATCATGGAACTCTACTTTATTGCACCATTTACCTGTTCTTCCATTTGGACCTGTAATTTTCTTGTCATTCTTCCTCAGCCCCTGAGCACTGACTGACAGGAAAATTTTTGTTACTCTAGTATCACTTAAATAATTTTCTGAACACTTAGAAATGAAGTGGTAATCATCCATCCCTCTCATGTGCTGCTGAAATATCTGAGACATAATCAAGTATAAAAGAAAAATTCTTCC
>NW_008240020.1:938642-947234 GCF_000691975.1 Corvus brachyrhynchos | reverse complement strand
CTTACATTGAAATCTAGAGGAAGAAAGGCAGAGACAGTTGTTTGAACTTCCTCTTGGTAGAAGAGTGATCATATACAGCAGCAGAGTTTTGACAATATCTTGTAGCAGAGAAGACTTGCAGCAAGATAATCCTGCATCTATTCTTTGAAATTTGACTCAACTATTTTTATCTTTCGCTTGTGTTCCCATTCAAGTTTTTAGTATGAGACACATTTCTAACTTTAGGTGGGGACATTGCAGTCATTTAAACTGGCCTCTTGTCTCACATAAATGAATGAAATTCACCTGATTATTTCTGTGGCAGATCCAGAGACACCAGAAAGCTCCATGTCTGCTCTAAAGCTATTCATTACCCTAAGGATGGGAAAAAAAGAATACAAGAAAGAAATATATTGAGGTGGAAAGAGGACTAAGGTGCCAGAGAAATTACAGCCATACCTACTAATGGTATGTGGTTCTAAATCAAATGCATTACTCCAATGAGAAGGCAAGTATTGGAAATTTACAAAATGTAGTCAATCCTTAGTGGGCCTGTATTTTTGGACATGATCCTGAATACTATAAATACATGTCAATCTGTGCAGGGAACAAATAAAAATCACTAGCAATACTTGCAGTGATGGATTGACCCTAGCTAGATGTCAGTGCCCGCTAAAGTGTGTCTAACTCTCCTCTCCTCCACTGGACATGGGAGAGAAAATATAATGAGAGGCTTGTGGGCTGAGATAAGGGCAGGGAGAGATCACTCAGCAATTGCTGTCATGGGCAAAACAGACTTGTGGAAATTAGTTCACTGTTAATCGTTAACTAAGAGCAGGGTAACAACAAAACCAAATTTTAAAATACCTTCCTCCCACCTCTCCTTTCTTCCTGGGCTCAACTTCAACTCCCAAATTCTCCAGCTTCTCTCCACCAACAGGACATGTGGATGGAGAATGGGTTTGTGGTCGGTTCATCATGTTTCAGCTTCCTTCTCACACTTTTTCTTGCTCCAGCATGGCATCTGTTTCATGAGAGACAGTTTTCCATGAACTTCTCTAACATCAGTTCCTCCCATGGGCTGCAGTTTTTCATTAACTGCTCCAGCATAGGTCTCTTCCATGGGATGTGGTCCTTCAGGAACAGGCTTCTCCAATATGGTTCCCCCAATGGGTCACAAGTCCTGACAGCAAAACTGCTCAGCAGCATGGGCTCCTGTCTCCACAGGGCCACAGGTCCTCTCAGAAGCCTGCTCCAGCATGGGCTCCTTTCTCCATGAGATCACAGTGTCCTTCAGCCATCTACCTGTATGGCATTGGGTGTTCCATGGGCTGCAGGGGTACAGCTGCCTCACCATGATCTTCACCATGGGCTGCATGGGAATGGCTGCTCTGGTGCCTGGAGCACCTCCTGCCCCTCCTTCTGCACTGACCTGGCTGTCTGCAGGGCTGCTTCTCTCACATATTCTCACTCATCTGTCCAACTGCAATTGCACAGGTATTTTTCTCCCTTTTAAAATACATTATCCCAGAGGTACTGCCATTGTCATGGATGGGCTCAGCCTTGGCCAGTAGTGGGTCCGTCTTGGAGCCAGTTGGCATTGGCTCTGTTGGACATGGGCAAAGCTTCTGACAGCTACTTACAGCAGCCACTTCTAAAGCACCCCATCTTAAACCTTGCCAGGGTTTGCCCTGTACACTTTCATGTAGCTTGTGCCCTGTACTCAAAAAGAAAGGAGAATATGTCAGAATATAAAGAGTGGGCTCCTGTTTCTTGTGCCGTCTCTGAAAATGTGTATTTCCCCAGCCAAACCATGTCAGATTGCCTCTGCAAGTAATTTAGAAAAAAGCAAATCATTAGTCTGCCTGCTGTGATTTCTCATAAACAGCATTTGCTTAGCAAAATTCTTTCTTCTCTTGAAGGCCAATTTGTTTTTAATCCTTCCTTGTGTACCACCTTTGGAAACATTGCTTTGTATTGACAGACATCTCCAGAGACATATATGCCCACTTTTTTTTTTCTATAAAGCAGGCAGTACTTCAGACTTAATTGTTTTTAATAGCAAATTATAACTTTCTGGGAAATCTTCTTTTTCTTTGTAAATAATGAGTGCTAGACAGTTGCAACATTGTCACATGAAGTGAGGTACTGGTAATTCGGATGGCTCACTGGTAGCTTCCTAAGACAAAGATTTCTTAATAAACTTAATTGTTTTGAGTCATTACCAGGCTGATTGAAAGCTGAAATATTTTTCTCCCAATCTAAAAGAGCTATAATAAGACTCTTATTTAATCCCCTGTTCCAAGACTATTAGTCTCCCAAGTTACTTGACAATTTGAGCATTTTATTATGAACTTTAGGTGTTTCAGTGTTTCCCTAAATGCTGGCAAACACAGAAACAGAAGTCAGGGTTCAGCACTGGGAACTGCTTCTGAGTAACTGTCTTAAAGGTCTTTTTTCAACAAGGAGTAACAATCACTCTGACCTTGTGCTTTTGAATGCATCTATAACTTCGGTGGGATATATACACACTTGAAATATACAAGTATTGAAGACCCCTGATGAACTGGATCCTAAATGATGAATCATAAATTAATTATGGCATTTTTAGTCTTTTTGAACAAGAACTTTCAGTGGTATTGATTGCTTAAGATATTTGTTCCTATCCCATAATATGTATAACATCTGTTCTGTGGTCAGTGATAAATGGTCTGGGTCAACCACCTTAATCTTGATGACTTAGGGTCCAGGTAATCTAGTTCCTTAACATCTGTCTTCAAAGAGATTAATTCTCCTTTAATTTGCTTCATATCATTTGTGACTAGAGAAAGCACGGTATACGTTCAAAACCTTTGGGAAGCACTGAATAGTTTACACATAGTGGCAGCAGTTGTGGAAGGTACTTAAAACTACCAGCAAGGAAACAGAATTACTTTTAATAACTGTTGGATTAAAATACCGTGTTATATTTAGGATATGGTTCTGATTGAAGTTACTCTAGTTTTAATGGCTCTTCAGTCAGTTGATTTATTACCAATTTAGATTCACAGAAGTGAAAGAAGGAATAAATTCTTAATGATGACTAAATGTTGTTGCTGTTTTCTATGGGAAGCATAAAGAAATACTGTTTCTAGAGTTGATATGTTGGTAGGCTTGGAACTTAATACCATTTAGATGAAGTTTTAATTGTAAGCTTAGGAATACAGGCAAGTTTAAAAAAATCAGTATAAGGAAAATAACAGATAAATTCTTCCTTTTACCCAAGAATATATAACAAAACCAAATATTATTATGGAGTATGTAGTAAATTATCATTATTTTTTAAGTGGTCTGTTATTTTACTTGCTTCTATCCTTGTAAAAAATAACTGAATCTTTAGATTCTCATTTCATAAACAAGTGTCCTGAAACAAAGATGTATGAAATGTATCTCTCCTTCAAATTATATTTCTAAATGTTCCACACAATACCTCACCATGGGACAATTAATTTCCCTAGACAGTACAGGGAACTACTTTCTTGTGTCTTTCCCAGACTTTTTGCAATTTTTAGAAAAAGTTGACTTTCTAAAGGCAGTTGCTGTATTAACATTCTAGCAAAATATTTTTTAAATGGATAAGGAATTTAGGAATCATTTCCTCAAAGTTTTAAAATATTGGCCACAAACCCAACTCATTGACTTTTGACAAGATTTAAATTCTTAATGTCTCTGTATGAACAGAAAAAGAAACTATGTTTATGTCCAGACAAAAATGGCCAAAGTGCGGGGATAGCCTTGCTCTTAGCAATGGCAAGGTTAGGGCCAGAGTGGAGAAACTGTCTGTACCTTGGGCAGCCTTGCAGGTGCACTCCAAGAAGAAGCATGCCTTGCCCCTTCTTGTTTCCAGCTTTGCCTCTGTGTCAGTGCCTGCTGGCTTACTTCCCTTGCCAGTGGTTTAAGAGGGAGACTATATTGAGTCTGTGGCTTGGATGGAGCCTTTAAACCGATGGAAGGATTTTTGCTCAGGGTTACTATGTGTGTCAGTACTTGTGTGTGACTCCTGGTGATAGTGTGATTGGACAAAACGATTTACTGGGGATGTGTCAGTGGCTGCTGTTGGAAAAGAAAGAGCTTGTCCAGGGTTCTCTGTCAACACAGGCTCTCAGGCACAGTTCCCATTCCTCCGGTGCTTCCTCCAGAGGCCAAAGCGTGCTGTGCTTGAATGACAGCCTGCTTCAGGGCTGCCCCCAGAAACGGGGGAGTCTTGGGCCTGGAGCTTCTCTTGCCTGACAGAGATCCAGCCAAGGCATGCACATGGGCAAGTGGGTTCCAGAAGAGCAGAACAAGCCCTGCCTACCTTCCTGGCACAGATGTGGGAGCTTGGACTAGCAGAGTTGGGCTGCTCTTGTAGAGGAGTGAGAAGGAAACGCTGTGTCAGGTGAGACTGGAGAAGGACCAGGAAAGCCACCTTGGCCTGCCTTCCACAAGTCTTATGAGCCATGTGCTGCAGCCTGACAGCCCTGTGCTGGCACATGGAAGTGGGAGGCAGGGAGTGCACCAGGAGAAGGTTTTCCCTTGCAGCAAGCTGACTAATGTTGCTATCCTGATTGCAGCAAGCCAACAAGTTGCTCAAGGGTATGAAACTGATGTTAAACAAATTAACTGTGCACCCCAAGAAATTCTTCCCCTGCATTTCCAGCACTGCAGAGAAATCCTTGGGTAAGTATTCCTTACAATGGGCAGCTCTTTGGTTTTGGGATGAAACCAACTCCTGGAAAACATCTGGATGTTTATTGTATGGAACAGCAGGCAAAGTACCAAGCTCAATGTTCTGCTCTGCTGATGCCCTCCTAGGCTGCAGCCGCACAGCCAGCCAGGCGCTCCCTGTGCTCAGCAGGCGTGGCTCTGGAGCAGCAGGAGCCTGCTGGCAGGAGGTGTCTGAGAGCCCCAGAGCTGTGCTGTGCCACCACACTTACTGCTTTACCACAGGTCCCCTTCTGCCAGCGGAGAGGGCGTTGTCACTGGCCAAGCTCTATGGTTGCTCATGCTGCTGTGAGTATCCACGCTGGGCCTGCTCTCTGACTGTGTTCCACTGGCAGTGCTTGTACACAGTACAGAAGGGGGCACAACGTGGCAGTGCCGACCACATCAGTACTGAATAGAGGGGAAGGATCAGCTCCCTCTGCCTGTAGGCCACACTTCCTATTGTGGGACAGCATTACTCTTATTTGCCAAGAGGTTACATTTTTGGTGTCTCTGTATCCTTTCCTGCCACAGAAATAGTTTAAATTAGTTTTTGAAAGAATTTAATATTTACAATTTTTAATCTTCTTACTACTGTCTTATGCCATTCTATTACATTATACAAGCATATGAGAATTGAAGCTTTAATGTTGTAATCAAACAAAGTACATCAGAATTAGGGGTAAAGTATTGTTGCTAAGATGGGTGCATTTGCAATTTAGTGCACTCTGAAGATCTCTAGGACGCATGCTACATTTGCCTAAAGGACAAGACACACTTCTTTCAATAATACCTCATTATGATGATGCCAGCTAACTTAGATGCAGTAGTTGAGAGTAGATTTCCCATGAAAAACAGTATTTGATTTAAAAATAGGGCTCATTTTTAATCCACTTACCAAGTGCATATAACTGCACTATTGATTTTTTTAGGACACTTTTGCTGCTAACAAAAATTTAGGAAGCCAACATAACACCAAAGGTTTTCTTTTTAATTCATAAATTTTCACTGAAAACATAGAGAGGAAAACAGAAAAGCAGCTGTTAATTTTAGAAATCTTTGCTTAAATTTGCATCAGGAAGCATATCAGGAACATAAAGGTCTGAAATATGAACATAAAAAGTATTTCACAGATTCTTACCACATTAAGATCAAGGACAGTTTTAAACAGAGAAGTGTTCCAAAAGGGACAGAAAAAGGATACATGGGTTAATTTTAATTAAACACCTCTATTTTCAGATTTATTTATCTTGCTCTTTGTAGACCAAGAGAAGTGAATGTGTTCAGGCATGCACTATTTTTTTCCTTTTTTTTTCTGTCCAAAGAGTTGCCATTGTATTCTATTTTTCAATTTTTTGACCTTGTCTTAAGTTAGGATGGTCTGGAGGTTTAGATTTTAGACTTAGACGAATCATTCACCTCTTCCTTTGTAAATGCTTCATGGGAGACATTGTACAACGGATGATTATGCTCTGGTAGAAGGCAATGTGTTTCAAAATAAGAATTTTAAGAAAAACATCAATTACAGTATGTAGTTCAAACTATTTACATAATTATAGACTGGAAGTTGTATTAAGGTTTCTATTTATATGACAGATTTATAGCTACATTTTGGTGTGCATGTTCGTGGTGATTTGTTATCCCTTATGTGGCTTTTTCAATTAGAGATGCACCAACTCTGCCAGTAGCTCACATGTACCAGGACATGAGGCTACTGTAAGTAATGAGGTGGTAGCAGTATGCATTAAGATCTTCCAGTGGTACAATTCTGTGTGTTTCTAAACATATATAGAAAATATTCTGTTAAAGTCTTTCTTCAGCTATACATTATCTACATGCTGACAACATCACAGTTTATGACAGATTCTAATCCTAAGGCATGTGAAGGGTGTTTTGAAGTGTATTACTCAGTGTTCAATTTTTATCTTTTATTAGGTGGCATAAACATGATTGGTGCTCTGTTCAAATGAACTTTAAAAGAAAACTCAATTCAGCTGTTTGAAGAAATTACTTTCTGAAGAGCCCCCACTGAGTGATTGGAATTATTTTTATATTTTTCTCCAGCTTTGGGAGAATTTACACTTTACAGCCTACTTTGAATAAGAGGATACCAAATGAATCGCAGAGAAAACTTATTAAGACCTTTTGATTTTTCTTTTCATGAAAATTGGGGAAATGTTGCTGCATTTTCAAAATGCAAAACATTTACCACATCAACTAAAGAATAAACAGAGTAAATGCCAGAAACTGACATGTCTGGAGCCCCAAATGAAGGAGGAAGTTAGCAGAGTGTCCTTTGTCTTTTGAGGCATCTCTTTAAGCGCCAGAATCAATCCCTGATGATTATAGGGTAGCTGAGATAGTCATCTGAAGATGATTCCCTGTTTATCTTACATGGCCTGCTGAATATAAAGATGAAGAAGCTTACAAAAAAGCAGTAGAGCAGTGCTGTTTTGAGTGGTACATGACATATACTGTTCTCTGGGTCTGCAGTTCTGAAGTAATGCTGATACCAAAGAGGGTGTTTTGCCACCAAACTTCTGAAGCATGGAACATATTTAGCATGGAGATGCTGAAATATGGAAGTATCATCCCTAGCTTATATTTGCTTTATTGTAGTGTATGTTGCTTTTAGGTAGGGGGTGGATAAAAAACTTCTGATGTTGCTGGTCTTCTTGCTGTGAGTTAAGGTATTCTGCTGTGATGCAGTCATGTGGCATGCAGGAAAAACTGATGTTTGCTTTATTTTCTGTTGAGCAAGAGGAAGGAACCTGCAACATCTCTATCAGCCACAAGTAGAATGGCCCGCCTTTACAAGTGGCAGAAACACAGGAAGTTCCCACTGCAAGTATCAAGCTTCAGTCCTCAAAACCAAGGAGCATTTTGAAGTACTCCCAACCATAATGGCTCTTCTGACTGAAAACAAAACACAGAAAGGTGCGGTACGTTCCAGTCCCCAAATGCAGCTCTTGTTTATCTCGCAGTCTATCATGAGTCAGCTAACACAAACTGCCACCCTGATCCAGAGCAGCTGTCTAATTACAATTTTGTTATTATTAATTACTGAGTAGAAAATCATTTGTAATTAGCTCAGACTAAATCATAGTTTAAACAGCCAAAAATTACATTACAAACTAAAGTGTAATTAAAGCACTACACTAAAGTGTTTATTTAAACCCAGTTTAGCTACTGCAGATTTTTCAATCAGGTTCTCAGGCTCATACATAGATGTAATTAGTCTTCAGTACTGACAGCATACTGCATTTATTCATTAAGCATCAATATTGTTGAACAAATGTAAATAAAATTTAGACAGGAATTCTTTACAGGGGCGGTCATGGAAACATCTGGGTGAGATAATGAAGCTGGGAATGATGTGAATGTTAATGAGTTTTGGTGCTGCTCTGGTACCCAAAGAATTTTTGAAGACACACACTTTGAACTCCCACTACTTGCACTGAGTTTGCAAGCACCAGTAATCCTCCTTTTACTGGCATGTAGTCACTTATCTAGGCTGCTTCAGTGGGACTCTGGGCTCTGCACCTGGACAAATTCCCACCACGCAGGTAGGATAGAATTTCATCCACTTTAGCGGGGAGGGGGTCCTGGGTGCAGGGGAATCCAGCCAGAGTCATGACATGAACACTGATACGATTTGAACATCGTGCTCCACTTTATTGTTTCCTTACACCAAGATATACTTTGCAAAGTTCACGCCCCTTTCCCATGAGAAAGCCTCTAAGCAGTGGGGGAGCTGACCAGTGTATACCTTTTCCCAAGGCTGTTCAAGGCTGCTGGCTAGCAGGTGCCTTGCAAGTCTATCTTCAGTCTGAGGCCCCATCAGGGGTACTTCTGCAACAGCCCTGGGATGCCCAAGCTCTCCTGGGGTAT
>NW_008240020.1:936242-937571 GCF_000691975.1 Corvus brachyrhynchos | reverse complement strand
GCACCACTTGCTGGGCACCCCTCTGGTCAGTGCTGCGGCGATGACTTGTCCCTGTTGTCGCAGGACATTCTGCAGTGTTGCAGTAAAGGCAGTTGTTTGAGATGACTGTTCTGAACGGGCAGCATGTACGAGCATCTCGTCTACACCTGCTCCTTGGGACAGCGTGGCAAGAATTGTCTTAGTTTGTCTATTAGCATTTTCAAAGGCAAGTGTTTGGAACATTTGCTCTTGGAGCTCTTCAGAGAGCTCAGTTGCATCCTTTAAGGCTGCTGACAAATGGTCAATGAACTGACCATATGGCTCTGAGAGCCCCTGTTGGACTCCTGCATACGGGGGAGACTTCTTCTTTTCAGGTACTGACAACAAGGCTTTGTGGGCAAGAGTCTGTGACAACTGATGAATGACTATGGGCATGGTCAGCTGTGTCACCGTGGCTCCATAAGCCCTGCTCCCAGTTAGCATGTCAGCTTGGAGTGCATACAGTGGGTCTTGTGTGTCACTTTGATGTTTGCTAGCTTCTTCTTGTGCTAGCTGTTTCCACGTTCGCTCGCAGAGCAGGAACTGAGAAGGGGTTAATAACAACTGTGCGATGCTGATGCAATCATTAGGACACAGGACATCTGCTGTAAAGATAAACTGCAGAATGCTTCGTGTAGCTTCAGACCGCAAGCCGTGCGTGGTGACCGTTTGCTTGGCTTGCTGCAAGATCTTCCAGTCATGGGGTTCCCACTTTGCAGTGTCCCCTTGTATGTGTACAGGGCAAGCGAGGGCATTCACTGCTTGCCAATCACCCTCAATGATTGCATCACGGATAACTCCATTCCATCTCCGTCGCAATGGGTCAGTCCTCCCTGTTGGGGCTGATGGAAACGACGGCTGCACCTCCTCTGGCGGGAAGGGAGGGGCTGTAGGCACTGTGCCTGATTCTCCTGACGGGAACGTAGGAGCTCTGGGTGCTAACTTGTTCGGTGGGGCCACGGGACGCCATGGTGCTGATGGTGTAACATCACAAGCTTTGGACTCTAGCGCATCTTGCCGTGTAGATAAGTCAGCAAGCTTTTTGATTACTTCTTGCATAATTTCTTGGTGCTTCTCCCCCTGTTGGGGCTGACCCCCGGCAGCCCTGGCTGGCTCTGGCTCTGCAGGCGACAAAACCGCAGAAGCTGCTTCGTTGCCGGATGTTGCTCCGCTGTCTCGCAGAGGGGGGTTGCGCTCTGCCGCTTTTGGCCAGGAGTTAGAACCGCACGACTGCTCTGCTGCTTTCGGCCTGACACCAGGACCGCCTGTTCCTCTTTGGCCCGCCTGTGCCCTGCCCCCTGAGTCGTGCGG
>NW_008240020.1:935637-936106 GCF_000691975.1 Corvus brachyrhynchos | reverse complement strand
GCCAGCCCAAAGAACTGTGCTACCCTGGACTCTGCCCTGGTCTCTGGCCGCCGCTCCATAAGACCCCCGTCTGTTCCTTTCCCGGAGCCGCTACACCCGGAGCTGCTACTCTCTAAAGCCTCCATGGAGGCCACGGCCACTGTACTCTCTGTTTTCATCTCTGTGAGAGTGCCAGTTACTGCTCTCCAGGTTAAGCCAAGAGCTTTAGCTTCTTTAGCTTCCTTTCCCCCCTCAATCATGGACAGCCACAATTCATTTCCAACTTCCCCCCGTGCTTCGACTGAGAACAAAAGCGAAGTGTATTCCACACACCTGTGATCCCAGGCCCATATAATGAGGGCATTCAGATCTCGGTCTTTCACAATCTCAGCTCTCTTACAGAGGATACTAGCTAGGAGTCGAGTCCCCGCCTCATAGTCCATAGCTTCTTTGCTGCAGGTACTCGCTTAGCCACGTGAAAATATGGTCT
>NW_008240020.1:929914-935379 GCF_000691975.1 Corvus brachyrhynchos | reverse complement strand
CTGACCAGTGTATACCTTTTCCCAAGGCTGTTCAAGGCTGCCAGCTAGCAGGTGCCTTGCAAGCCTATCTTCAGCCTGGGGCCCCATCAGGGGTACTTCTGCAACAGCCCTGGGATGCCCAAGCTCTCCTGGGGTATCCTATGCCCCTGTTCCACAAGGAATCCCTCTACAATACACGAACACAGGGAAGGGAAGCAGCACACAGCAACACCACTGACTTTTCTTAGTGTACTTTGCTGCATTTAATGTAAATGAACTAATCTTAAAATATGCAGTAAGACTACTGGAAATATTTGTTTCTTTCAGTTATGTGGAATGAAACTAACATATCTCTTACAGGGCATATCATAGTCATTTCAGAAATCTGACTTCTGCTACACATTGCAGGGAGTAACTTTTTTCTGAGTTCATAGCTGAGAAAGCAGCGTTTTTCCCTGGAAGAAAGAAAACCAACATTGCTAGAAATAAGAACATACTCTGATATAAGACTTCTAGGACACTCATGGACAAGGTTTGGTGGTGCGCAGTGGCAAGGACTGAGATATAGCACACTCACTTAATAGAATGAATGACAGGGATATGGAGATTGCTCTGAAATAAATATCAATATTGATGCAAAAAGCTATACTAGGCTGTCTAATGATGATAGCGTTGTGTCCTCCATGCTGCTTCAGCTCAACTATTGACACCATGGTACAAATCTCTGAACAGCTCAGAATTTCATTAAGTAGTTAGTGTCCTAACAGTGATGTTACACAACAAGGGAAACTCCTTTCATACTGTTAGCTTTGGGGGTATAAAAAACATAAATTCTTTTTTCTGGTTCTATTCAGCATCTGCATAGTAGCTTCCAGGGAATTTCTCAGGAGTCACATGATCAGGTAAAAAAAAAAAAACAACCAAACCCGCAAACAGGATTTTTAGAAGCCTGTTCTATTTTAATCTTTGAGCATTCAAACTTGGCTTTCCTAAAAAGATTTTAAAAAGTGCTCAAAGGGTGCCTTTAAAAAGTGCTCAAATAGGTTTTAAAAAGTCTAGCAAAGGCTGTTCAAAATCATTCACTGGCAACCCCATCCTGATTTTGTAGGTGTCCTGAAGATACCAATTACGAAGATATGTTGTGCTTGTCTGTGTGAGTGCACTAGACACCTGCTTCATAATAAAAGAAAGTGTAAGTGAATGTATTACCATATGAACTAGTGTTTCCTTGCTGTTTTGCTAAGATACTGCTCATGTCAACATTTCAGTCACTAAAGTGTATTTATAATTTGTTAGGCATGATACTCTTATGATTTTCATGCCCTCAGCTCTGTCCTGTAAACACCCTCTGACAGAACTTTGAGAAGCAATGCATATTCTTTATACCTCCACATCCCTTGTCTTAATATAAAATTTCTTTCCTCCTTGCCCCATTTATTGAAGCTGGCTCTGTGACAGCCTTGAGTTCCACACTAATGCACCCAGTAACTATCTAATAATTAGGCTTAATGAAAATACACATCACCACATATAATATTCTGCAGAAGCTGACTCCCTTGGTGAAACTTCGAACACAATTTACAGAAGGCCAGCAGGGTAAACTTTGCATCTGGTAGTGCTACAGATTCCAAGAATGTAAGAAAAGTTCAACAAAAATTATATTAATCCTGCTTGAACAAGCAGTTATATTATCAAGAGTGGAGTAGTGGAAGAGGCACCATGTTAGCTGTCCAAAATTGTAAGTACCTGGTGAAAGTGATCTGCCTGCCTGTCAGACAGCTGAGATGTTTTGGCTGAAATATTAACAGGACAGAATCCAGACACCTCAAGGCAGTAACGGGCTTCCCTTCTTTAAGGGTATGGACAAATTTGGGCTCTTGCTAGGAAAGAAAAGAAGCCTAAGGAAAGTCTGAAGAAATCCTGCTATGTAAATCTATTGTTTTAAATGCAGATCTGTCTCTTTTTCAAATAAGTTTCAATAACCTCAATTTTTTTTATGCTTCTCTGTCTCATATTTTCTGTCTTCCTACCCAAATTAGGTAATAAACAATGTCTTGGATGACCACAGTAAAGTGGACCAGAGCTAAGTAACCATAATAACCACTTTTTTAATGCAAGCCTATATGAATCATACTATTCAATGGACTCTCATTTCTGAGCAAATACAGGCCAGTTGTGAACCTTATGTGAAGAATGTGGTCTTAGTTTTGGTAGAACAGTTGGTTGGAAAATATGATAGCTGCCTTTCAAAAGTAAAATCAATTACATGCTTATTTCAAGACTTTCTTGCAATAGAGATCTTGGAACACGTGCTTATTTCCATCTCTGTTCAACACTATGTACATGTTTAAGGACATGAATAATATAATTTTTAAGAGAAAATTATATTTTCGTCAAGGAAGCTATCAACCAGATATGATATTTGGTGGGATTTTTTTTCCCAATGTGGGAAATGTTTATTTGGTTTCAGATGACACTGTCCTTTCATGTTCCTTCAGGTCTCTTGATAAAAATGATTCCCACAGAAGAGGGAATATAAATAAAACACATGGGTATTAATAAAGGAAAGAAAAACCATGTCTATGGAATTTACTGGGCTTCTGACTGATCCAAACAGGCTAAAAGAATACTTGGTCCATCAACTCATTAAGGGTTAAATAAAAGTCTTTTTATTGTTATAAATACTTAGTTGATTATAAAAATCTATGTAACTTTAGACCTTTAAATGCAAACAGTAGAAATAGTTCCTCTCAATATTCATCATATTGTGCGTCTGTTTGCTCATGCTAAAGTGAATTTGACATAATGGTAAGTAGTTCAAACAATCTATACTGCTGGAAGCTTTCCCTCACAAACTATTGATTTACTTACCCTATCCACAGCATGCTCAGAAACACTTTCCATTCTGATTACTGTTCTGTACGGCTAAAATGCATCATTTCACATTGTATAATGGAATTAAGAAAACCTTGTCATTTTGCTGGAAAACTTGCTATATTTATTTGTAGCTCAGCATAGCGGGAGAAGAACCTGGCTAGTTTATTATTGAACCCAAAAGTTCTTATTTTGGTAACTTTCTGTTTTGCTTGGATAGAGGCATTGGTGTTAGCAAGCAAGGACAATATTCTGAGTGAAAATCACAGTATCTTCAGATTAAAAGTGGTGAGATCATCCCTTCTTTGTCATGAACAGTCAGGGTCAGCAGTGAGCCTTGGTAAGCCAGAGTGTGATTGGTTCTAAAAAGGGTAGTGCAGGATGGGTGTCCTACTTGTCAGTTTAAATTCTTATAGGATAAGGAAGGAGTTGCGCTGGGACAATTGAGAAATTCCAGAGGAAGTGTGAGTTCTGCTGTGGGAGAGAAACGTGTGTCAAATTACTTGAGGAGCACCTTCAGAAATGTTCAATGTAGAAATTACATGGATATAAAGGGAGTTATAGCAGTGACTTTTGATGGCTTGGCTGTTACTCTGAAGTAATGGAATTATAAATGTATGAATGTAAAGTCTGAGCAAATGCAAAGAATCATAATAACATAGAATCATAGAATGGTTTGGGTTGGATGGGATCTTATAGATCACCTACTTCAAACCTCTCTGCCACAGACAGGACACCAGCTTGCTCAGAGCCCCGTCCAACCTGGTCTTGAACAATCCCAGGGATGGGGCACCATGTTCCAGCACTTCACAACCCTGTGTGTAAAGAATTTCTTCCTAACATCCAGTCTAAAGCTGCCCTCTTTCAATTAACGCTATTCCCCCTTGTCCTGTCACTACACTCTCCAGCTTTCCTGCAAGCACCCTTCAGGTACTGGAAGGCTGCAATAAGGTCTCACTGGAGCCTTCTCTTCTCCAGGCTGATCAACTCCAACTCTCCCATTTTGTCATCAAGGAAGAGGTGCTCCAGCCCTCTTCCTGGTCCTCCTCTCGACTCATTCCACCAGATTCATTCTGCCTTTCTTGTGTTGGGGCCCCAGAACTGAACACAGTACTCCAAATGGGGTCTCACCAGAGCAGAGTAGGCAGACAACAACCTCCTTCAACCTGATGGCCACACGGCTTTGGAAGCAATCCTGGATACAATTGGCTTTCTGGGCTGTGAGCACACAATGATGGCTCATGTCAAGCTTCCCATTTATCAGCTACCCCAAGTCCTTCTCCTCAGACCTGCTCTCAATCTGTTCTCCTAACAGCCTGTGTTTTTTGTGATTGCTCAATCCAAGTGCAGGACCTTGCACCTTGTTGGAGTTCATGAGGTTCACACCACCCCAATTCTCAGGCCTAACATGGTCCCTTGTTGCAGTGGGGATCCTGCAACACGCATATATCAAACCAGGAGTCCCGTGGAAAGGAAATATATACGGACAGACAGATTCTTGCTAGATGTTTCACAGATGTTTATTTCTCCAGCCGCATGGCCGGAGCTCTGCCCAGGAACTGTTCCAGTCACGGGACCAAGGGTCCTTCTGCCCGCGCAGGGGACAAAAACCAACCAATGGGAACGAGGCTGAGCAGGGGCAGGGAAACCCCATGTCTGTGCCCTCAGGGCCCCTCTCCCAGGGCTACACGGCGGGGGAGGGACCCCAACACCTCACCCGTTTTATTTTAATAAAAGGAGAATGAAAACAACTGGATAAACATAACAAGAACCGTTTCAAGACAAAACAAGCCACCCTCCTGAGTCTTTAAATGTCCAATCAGATTCTGTGGAACATCTTAGGGCTGACAGAAGGGAGACAGGACTCTCTGAGCATGCTTTGTGGGGAAACTGAGGCAGGAGAGGGTTTAACTTCTTCCCTCCCCCTTTTCATCCCCCACTCGGCATTGGAAAGGGATTTTTGGGGAAACAATTGGCAAAAGCATGGTTTTGTGAGGGAAACCATGGATGAAAAAACGGATTGGGAATACACTGGGGGTAATAGGACATAGGGTAAAAGGGAAAGGTGGGATTAGGAAAGGGAGACTGTAGGGGGGACTTACAATGGAGATATTGTCTAACATGACTACGATTTTTTGCATATATACTGCCTTTTACAGGAACACCATCAGGCCCAGTGACCTGCGACGCTTGTAACCCTTTTCTACCTCGTATAATTTTGAATTCCACGACTTCTCCATCTGCCAAGCTTGGGATGCATTTTTCAGGGTTATTCTTTTTAATAGCAGTTCTATGCACGAATATGTCTTGCTGGTTGTCACACCTTGTTATAAAACCATAATTTTGCTTAACATTATACCATTTTACTATCCCTAAGATCTTAGTTACTATGATCTTTTCCTTTTTCCGAGTGGCTGCTGTTTTCTGTCTCGCTGCGTCTTTGCTCTCTCCTGTGGTCGCTCCCGTGTTGGAATTGTCGGGGCTTCTCATGCCTGCGCGCCCTTCCCGGGGTCGCGTTCGGGGCTGCGCGGGCCAGGCCGGGCCGGGCCGCGCCGCTCAGTTCTCCGTGCGTCGCCTCCTCTGCTCTCCGCTTTGCTGCCGATGCCAGGCGC
>NW_008240020.1:922691-929716 GCF_000691975.1 Corvus brachyrhynchos | reverse complement strand
CAGAGCGCTCGGTGCACGTGGCCTGGGCCGCCCGGTCCCTGCGCCAGGCTTCCCTTCGCCAGGACACAGCTGACATTGCTCAACAGTCTCGGTAACGAAATAATATTCACGAAAATATTCTTCCATCGGCATATATTTTGACTCCAGTATTAACTGTGTCCAAATGGTTTTCCAAAAGCCCTTGGTAAGAATTAAATCCCAAGAAACATAGAAAAAGTTCTTAAACAACCATGCCAGGAAGTGTTTCAGTTCTTTTTGAGCTTGAATCAAGCTAAAATTTACAAATCGTTGTTCAAGAATCATTTTAAGTTTAAGATAAATGTCCATATGCGGCTCTGAGAGCCAAGAGTCTTCCCACGGTTCCTCCATAGTTAAGATATGGAATAGCAAAGCAAAACCAAGAAGAGGAATCCAAAGTTTCCAGGGTTTACTCACACAAATCAGTCGCTTAGGGATCGGGGATCGTTCTGCTCTCAATTCTCCACCATTTGTTGCAGTGGGGATCCTGCAACACGCATATATCAAACCAGGAGTCCCGTGGAAAGGAAATATATATGGACAGACAGATTCTTGCTAGATGTTTCAGAGATGTTTATTTCTCCAGCCGCATGGCCAGGGCTCTGCCCAGGAACTGTCCCAGTCACGGGACCAAGGGTCCTTCTGCCCGCGCAGGGAACACAAACCAACCAATGGGGAACGAGGCTGAGCAGGGACAGGGAAACCCCGTGTCTGTGCCCTCAGGGCCCCTCTCCCAGGGCTCCATGGCAGGGGAGGGACCCCAACAGTCCTTCTGGATGGCTTCCTTTCCCTCCAGCATGTTGGCCACACTACACAGCTTGGTGCTGTCAGCATTCTTGCTGAGGGTACACTCCATGCCATGGTCCCTGTCACCAACAAAGCTGTTAAACAGCACCGGTCCCAATACCAGCCCCTGAGGACACCACTCGTCATTGCTCTCCACTTGGACATTGAGACATTGACTGCAACTGCTTGACTGTAGCCATCCAGCCAGCTCCTTATCCACTGAGTCCACCCATCAAATCTGTTTCTTTCCAAATTAGTGAAAGTATCTTGTGCAGGACAGTATCAAATGCTTTGCACAGGTCTAGGTAAAAAATGTCAGTCTGAACTTGAGTGTGTTGAGATTCACAATGATCTCAAACATGACCTTCATTCTCCCACTCACTGCCTTTGCATTCTGAAACTTGGACAGTGTGGCTAGAGCACTTGCCAGTGAAGACTAAGGAATAACACTTGTGGATACCTCAGCTTTCTCCAGATCCCATGTTACCAGATCTCCTGTTTTCTCCTGGACAGAGCCCACATTTTCCCTGGTCTTCCTTTTATCACCAGTGTACCTGCAGAAACTCTTCTCATTGACTTTAATGTCCTTGGACAGGTTTAAAAAAAGCCATCTCCAATAAATAGAGTTGTGTCATGACTGAAGTGCAAGTGGGATTTTATTGGAACAGCTATTATCTCTGCTACTTTGCTAAATCTTTAAGAGAGTGAGTGGGCTGTTTTGGAGGCCTAGCTTCTTTCCACACCCACTTGGGCAGCCTGGGTATTCATAAGGTGGTCTGATGAATGTTCAGCACTACTGTGCTTTTTTTGGTTATGAACAGAATGTCATTTCACTTAGAAGAAAAATTATATATTGTGTGTCTATTGTGTGGTTTTGCTTTCCCCCCTATCTCTTCTTGATGCATTGAATTTTGTTGACAAACTGATAATGAATCTCACTTTTGCTGAGCATCTCTCTCAACCCCAAACATGAATGTGTGATCTATCCTATTGTGAGATTTCCAGAAAAAGGAAAAAAGTATTTCTTGATCTTACACATGTGACATATTAAAACTCCTCAGAGCTTAGAGCAAACAGACCAATGGACTGGACTTAAAAAGTCAGATGCATCAGATTTTCATGCCTCAAATGGTACCCATAGGATCAGTCCAGCTTTGTTCAGTAAATGAGAAAACAGACTGATGAGAAGGAATGTGAGTGCTGCAAAATAAAGATGGAGAGCTGCTAAAGCACTTTAAAACATTAGAGAAGACTTTCAAAAAGACCTCCTGTCAACTTTTCAAGATGTTATGGATGATGAAGTAATTTTGCAATATTGCTACTATATGGCAATTTTATTACAAGGGGAAGGAAAAGGGTGTCTGGACAGACAACTGAGGGTTTTTTTTGCATTTTCCTTGTCTTTTAAACATGAAGAGAGAGCAGTTATAGTGGGATTTTCTTCTTTCAGGAAAGCTATCACTGGCAATATTATATATTTTTGCTATTTATATCCTTCATTTGTTTATATCTACATTTTCCATAACTGTATGATTAGTTGTACTGTTTCAAATTAATTCTGATCTATAAATAGGAATATATATGCACATATTATTTTTGTTGAGGTTTACAGTGAGAAAGAAGTAATTGCCTTCTGGGTTGAGAAAAGCACTATAAAGTAGTATTACTGCTCACTGGAGATCACTATTTTTACTAAAAACAACAATGGTTTTTCCTATAAGCCAGAAACTCTAGTCTATATATGTTTTATTATATCTTTTAAAAATGGGTTTTCGTGTAGCTTCAGCTACTTTCTACCAACGCTTCTTTTTTTTATCTTGCTCACAGCCCTCAGTCCTACAGGCTGGCAAATGTTTTCCATCCCTTACACCTTAATGGGGATTATAGGTAATTGTAGCAATTTCTCTTATCTATTTTTTTTTAGTATTTATTTTAGTGTTCATTCTGATTAGCATTTTAAAGATGAAAAGAAAAATACCAATAAAGCGTAATGCTAAAATAATTGTCTGCTTTTCCTCATGATAACATTTTTTTCCTCTGGAATCACAGAAATGCTGGCTGTAAAATACCTACAGTGTCTTCAGCCCCAAATATCCTGTCAAATTCTCACCAGTGCTAAAGCTGGACAGTCATAGTGTTGTCTGGCTGAATGTGGAGAGCCTCTGAGATTCCCTAGCCTCTTACTGGTGCTCTACTACCCTGTATTTTTTTCCTGATTCTCGACTTGAACATCCCAAGTCACTATCTGTGGTCATTTCCCTTTGTCAGGTACCATTTTCTGCACAAACAGATAAATATTGTATGAGTAAACCAGAACCTGTGCAGAAGAGCAACTAGCTTCATCCATGCTTATCCAAGTAAGCATGCAGAACCAGTACCCTATTTTCAGAAAATGTGTGTATATACATATATATGTGTTACAGTGGGGAAACTGCAACACACGTATCAATCAACGAGGCCCGTGGAAAAGAAATATCTATGGACCGATTCTTGGTAGATGTTTCAGAGATGTTTATTTCTCCAGCCGCATGGCCGGGATCTGCCAAGGAACTGCTCAATCACAGGATGCAAGGTTCCTTGCCCGCACAGGGGAGCAAAACCAACCAATGGGGAACGAGGCTGACCAGGGGCTAGGGAAGCCCTGTGCCTCCCCCCCAGGACCCCTCTCCCAGGACCACATGGCAGGAGGAGGGCCCCAACATATATGTATATAATATCTCTTTGAAATAAAATAGATATTTGATTTCCACAGTTATATTTAGCAACCAGCGTCAGTAGCAAGCCATAAAGTTAATTTTGCTTAATATGATTTGTCAGACTCCTGAGAATTAGCCCTAATCATATTCATTAACCACATTAGTTGTCTTATTCAGAATAGAACATTTCATCATTCAGACTAGAAGAAAGATTATTTTTTACCCTTGAATTTAAAGAACTAAAATATAGAACAAACATTTCAGTACAAAAAACCCATCACTATTTGACTGCCTTTCATTAGCAGAAATCTTTATGAAGACAAATAATAACAGTTTCCTGAATCTTGAACAGAGAATAGTGAAAACAAGAATTAAAATTAAAATTGAGTAGATTTGTGACTTAACCTACAGACACAATTAAAAATAACAAAGGAGTGGAAAAATACATTAAAAATTTATTTTCATAACAAGCTTCAGAAGAACAACAACCAAATATCTATCAAATCAAATATGTCACAGCTCACATTTTTTCATCTGCAACTGAAAGTACCATTCTATGCCTGTTCACAGAGTAGATTCAGAACAGATGGATGCTTCTGTGTTGGGAACTCAGTGCTACAGAACTAGGGTAAATATGGACTGGGGCAAATTTGTTGAAAATCCTCAGTGCTAAAGGGCACGTATATGAAGTGAATAGATTTGCTGGATAAACTGGTCACTAACAACAGATGTATCACTCACAGCAAGAAAATGGAGGCAATATGCTGTTGTTTTGTTTTAAGCAATGTACTAGATTTTGTTGCAAGAACACTTTTGTGGAGAAGCCACCCCTGAACCCAAACTGGAAAACCTCCAGTATTTTAAACTGGCAGATTTGTCTGGAAGTCATAAGAGATAAGCTATGAGAAAATGTCTTGCATATCTAAAAAGAACTTCATACTTCCATCTAGGTTTGTAAGCATATATCTTTTTACTGCCCTCTCTCTTTTACCAACCAGTCTCTTGCATAGTCATATACAAGTGAAAAAATACTTTTATTATCACAGATCAGATGTTCAACTCTATTACTTTTTACATTTGATTCTTTCTGTCTCTGAAGGTATAATTAAGGTCCAATGTCAGACTCCAGACCTGTGCTTAGCAATTCTCTCCATTTAACCACTTTTAGGAAGACAGCCTTATGGCTATGATGCTAAATAAAAAAATAATGGACTTATACGTTAGCAGTACCTTAAAACCAAATAAAAGTTCTGATACTGAGGAGGTCTAAATTTACTTCTGGGTCATGTTAACAATCTATTCACATAGACCTCTCTTCAGAGACCTAGAATAGCAAAACTGTACGTAGCCACAAGATGAACATTTCCAGATACAATAGTAAGAGCTTTAAATTAGGGGGAGGGGACATTATCAGGCTTGTCTCTGGCAAAGCTTAGAGGAACAGGGTTCTTCCAGGACCTGCATCTGGTGTCTGAACTGTGCTGGCCATATTGGAGCACATCTGCACTGAGATGACCCAGGAATTCATGAGGTAAGAGAAGCCAACAGGAAAACACCAGGGAAATATCTTAAAGGAGTTAAGAGGTGTTCCTGTAGGAAGACAACACAGCCAACAGACTGGCTGGCGTGCCCTTACACCAACGCACAAAGCATAGCCAACAAGCAAGAGCTGAAAGCCACTGTGCTGCTAGAAAGTTAAAACCTTGTAGCCATGGCTGAAACTTGGTGGATGAATCCTGTGACTGGAGTGTGACTATTGATGCTTACGGGGCAGAAGAAAGGGACCCTGGATACTCCTGACCTGTCAGCCTCCCCTCTGTGCCTGAGAAGATCATGGAACAGATCCTCCTAGAAGCTGTGCTAAGGCACATGGAGGACAGAGAGTGGATTTGACACAGCCATCACAGCTTCACCGAGCTTGTGATGGCTGACCAACCCATTGGCTTTATATGATGGGATGACTACCTCATTGGACAAGGGAAGGGCTGTAGATGTCATTTATCTGGACTTCTGTAAAGCTTTTGACACAGTCCCCCAAAACATCCTTCTCTCTAAATTGGTAAGAGATGGATTTAATGGGTGAACTGTTAGGGGAATAAGAAAATGATTGGATGGTTGCATCTAGAGGGTAGTGGTCAACAGAGTGCTGTTGGATATCAGTGACAAGTGGTGTGCCTCAGGGGTTCATATTGGGAACATTGTTATTTAATATCTTCATTAATGACATAGACAAAGAGATCAAGTGCACCCTCAGCAAATTTGCTGGTGACACAAAGCTGAGTGGTGCAGTTGCCACACCTGAAGGACAGGATGCCATCCAGAGGGACCTGAAGAAGCTCGAGAAGTAGGTCCATGGGAATCTCATGAGATTTAACAAGGCCAAGTGAAAGGTGCTGCACATGGATCAGGGCAACCCCAGGTATCAACATAGGCTGTGGGGCTGAACAGATGGAGAGCAGCCCTGGGGAGAGGACTTGTGGGTGCTGAAGGACAAGAGGCTGGACATGACCCAGCAATGTGCACTTGCAGCCCAGAAAGCCAACTGTGTCCTGGGCTGCATTCAAAGCAGCGTGGGCAGCAGGGCCAGGGAGGGGATTCTGCCCCTCCTCTCTGCTCTGGTGAGACCCCACCTGCAGTGCTGCATCCAGCTCTGGAGTCCCAGGCACAGGAAGAACATTGACCTGTTGGAGAGAGTACAAAGGAGGCCATGAAAATAGTTAGAGGGGTGCAACAACTCTCCTGTGAGGAATGGCTGAGAGAACTGGGATTATTCAGTCTGGAGAAGAGAAGGTTTTGGGGTGGCCTTCCAGTCAGTCCCTGAAGGCAGCCTACAGGAAAAATGGAGAGAGACTATTTACAGGACCATGTAGTGACAGGACAAGGGGCAATGGCTTCATGCTGAAAAAGAGTAGGTTTAGATTAGATATTAGTAAGAAATTCTTTGCCAGGAGGGTTGTGAGGCACTGGCACAGGCTGCCCAGAGAAGCTGTAGATGCTCTCTGCCTGCGAGGAGGCCAGGTTGGATCAGGCTCTGAGAAATCTGATCCTGCGACAGTTGTCCCCATCTATGGCAGGGTAGTTTGGAACTCCATGGTCTTTAAGGTCCTTTCCAATCCAGACCATTCTATGACACTATGAAGATCAGATTTAATAAAATATATCCATTTTGCACAATAAGCATGACTGCTTTTAAGATCAACATCTCAGGGATGAACATGACAGGAACAGATAGAATTTGTTGTGAGGAGGTACATATTTTTTATGAAGTAGTTACCCTGCTATTTAAAAGGACTAGGTCATTACCATAGCAACACCATTAACGCAACCGGGGGCTTTTAATCACAAGCCTCGGCGTGCCCTCGGGCAGAGGGGATGCAGCGTTAGCCTCCACAGCATCCTCGCTGGACGGCTCAGTGGAATAGGCGTGGGATGGGTGTGTGTGCTGGCTCCTCCTCAGAGGAAGCATGTTGGGCGGCTGATGGATTAGGCTTGCGTTAGCCCAGAGGCAAAGAAGGCGGGAGGGGC
>NW_008240020.1:921052-922375 GCF_000691975.1 Corvus brachyrhynchos | reverse complement strand
CCCATACAATGTCCTTGATAATGGAAGGAATCCGGCCACTGGAGCTCCCGGTGTACAGGAGGAGCTGCAGCAGCAGGTGGGACTGCAGCATGTAGGATGTCATCACGCAGTCATGGGAGATAACTTTAGGGACAGTGTAAGATAAATAAAATTAATACAAATACAATTAACTTAAATAACAATGGCTCCCTTGGACTCCCCCTCTTTCAAAACAAGGGGCTACTTAGGGGAGGGAAACACATTAGAGAAAGTGGGAAAGGGAATGTTTGTCTTTGCAGCCTGGGAGGAGAATTTCTTGTTTATTCAGGAGGTCTTGTTTCTCCTCCTTTTCCAGGCATTTGCTACCGCGTTTTCAGGCTGCTTTGGTTTTGATGTCTTTGTTAAAAAGGGTTTGATCCACTTTCCAGGGATCCATTTAGGTCCTTCTAGGGTTGATACACATCCATACCCTCTTCCCCATGTGATTAAGGGGTATGGGCCGCGTATTTGCAGTGTGTCTGGGTCTTTTACCAAGACATTAGGTCTTTCAGTTAGCTTAGCCTTGGTTGAATTTGTAAAGTGCCTTAAAATAAGGGGGTTCGGTTCTTCATGGAAGCAGTTTAAAAGATTTAAAGTGAAGAGCGCTTTGGCGAGTCTTAAAACAGGGGCATTAGTCTCATTGCCTCCTTTCTGCTGTTCAAGCAGTCTTTTTAATGTCTGGTGTTTGCGCTCAACGATTGACCGGCCTGTAGGAGAATGGGGGATGATGGTGACATGTTCCACACCCCATTCGTCAAAGAATCTTTTAAATTCTGCAGATGTATATGCTGGGCCATTGTCCGTTTTTATTCTTTTCGGTGTCCCCAGCACAACAAAGGCTTGAACCAGGTGGTTGGTGACATCTTTTGCCCTTTCCCCACGATGGGCTGAGGCGAAGGTTGCACCAGAAAAGGTGTCTACTGACACATGCACATATTTCTGGTGACCAAATTGGGGGAAATGGGTAACATCCATCTGCCATACCTCACAATTGCCGAGGCCTCAAGGATTAACCCCTTGGCCTAATGCTGGTAACTGGTATTTCTGGCAGCTAGGGCATGTCGCCACAATCATCTTTTCCTGGTCTTTGGTGAGGTGGAACATCCGGACGAGGGCTGGAGCATTTTGATGGAACGTGGCATGGCTCAACTGGGCTTGCTGGAATCTATTAGGCAAGTTTGCCATCTCAATAGGCATAGCTAGGGCATCAGCTCTCCGATTCCCCTCTGCGATGAACCCTGGCAGATCAGTGTGTGACCACACATGCATTACGTAAAAGGGTTGCTTTCGGTGGGAGACAATTTG
>NW_008240020.1:919139-919730 GCF_000691975.1 Corvus brachyrhynchos | reverse complement strand
ACCAAAACATCGTCCATGTAGTGTAGGATCACAGCTCTAACTGCCTTTTTCCGGACAGGGGACAGAATGAGAGCAACATACCACCAGCAGATGGTGGGCGAGTTTTTCATGCCTTGCGGCAGAACTCGCCAGTGGTTAACGCTGCATGGGAGCCTCTCGGTTGAGGGAAGGCACCAAGAAGGCAAACCGGGGCACGTCGTCAGATTCAGGGGGATCTGGAACAAGCAGTCCTTGATGTCTATGACTGCTAGCTTCCACTGCCTAGGGAGCATAGAGGGTGATGGCATTCCGGGCTGCAGGGGTCCCATGTCCTCAGTGACCTCATTAATTTCCCACAGGTCATGAAGGAGTCTCCCCTTGTCTGTCCCCAACTTCTGGATCACAAAGACTGGGGAGTTCTAAGCGCTGTTGGAAGGCTCAATGTTCCCCTTCCCCAGCTGCCCCTCCATGAGTGCAGTGAGCGCTCTCAGCTGGTGTGTTTTTAAAGGCCACTGATCCACACAGACCTTTTTATCAGTGAGCCAATTCAATTTCTGGGTGGGGCGCTCCGCAGTGGCCCCTACTAAAAATCCCGGGGTTGAGATGGGATCT
>NW_008240020.1:916662-918919 GCF_000691975.1 Corvus brachyrhynchos | reverse complement strand
TGTCCATCATCCCTGCTAGGCTGATGTCCGAGCCCTGGCATGAAATCTTGCAGCTTAGCATCGGCTTATCTTCCCCTACCACCTCAGCCCAGAAGACAGATGGGTTGTAGTTTTCTGGTGAACTTCTGGGCATGAGGATGGCCTGGGTGAGAACCTGGCCAGCTGCAAGAAAGAAAGGTGGATGAATACATTGGATGTTTATTGTAAAGAGTCCTCGTGATCCTACTTGGACGATCTCTGGTGTTATTGAGATCTCTGGTGGTGTACGCGTGGTGTCTCCTATTATAAACAAGCAGCAGTCTTTCAGTCCTTTGCAGCTCACGAGGACCCGTTGAGGTGTGATGGAGTCCATCGTGGTTGCAGTAGCGTTAGTCACAGTTTTTCTGGTTGCGGCTTCTTTATTTATGTCATCACGTGGGGCCGCAGATCCGCGCTGGGTCCTCAGTTTCCCGGCTGTACCTCCACGGGAGTGGGCGATGCTACTTGCCCTGGGGAAACAGTTCGGGAACTTTGATTAATCGGGGCTGGAGCTCTGCAGTTCCGGGCCACGTGTCCTGGCTTGCCACATCTGTGACAAGTCCAGGTTCTGTTTGTCATCCTCTTCTCCTGAGGTGCCGTTGCCTCAGTGGCACACGCAGCTCCTACCACACTCCCCCTCGTTTTTAAATTTGGTTGGCCAATTGGAACTAAGGTTGTGCAGTGTTGAATCATCTGCTTTAACGCTGGTGGAGGATCAAGTGGAAGGGTCATAATCACTCTCTTACAAGGTTCATTTTCATTAGCTTTAGCTATTTGAGTGATGCTTTCTCTAATTCTTGTATCTTCCACTTGCTTCTCCACCACTAATTTTAATTTGTCGATAAAGTCAATAAATGGCTCATTTGGAAATTGCTGAATCTCAGTAAAATTTAGTGGAGGCGCCGATTTAGGGGGCATCATTAAAAATGCTTGCTCCGCCGCATGCTTTACAGCATTTAAGACCAGACCGGCTCTGGGGTGTTTCGGGCCTGGTCTTGTGGCTTGGCAAGCAACCCCTCACCAGTAAGGTGGTCCATGGAAACCCCTGCATTATTAGGGTCTTGCAACAGGATTGGGAGGACCTCTCTTGCTTTCTCCACCCGTCATCCCACAGCTCGAATTCGGCTGGAGAAAGCAAGCAAGAAAAAATGCTTTGGAGGTCTACTGGGACCAGCACTGTATTAGTGAGGGTGGCCTGCAGGAGATTCCGGAAATATGGACTCTCCCTCCCAAACTCCTTCTGGGCTTTACAAAGTTCTTTGAGCCCACCAGGGTCAAAGGGTTTCCGAGTGGGGCTGCCACAGCTCAGTTATAAGTAACCGGAGTGGCGAAGGGACTGGAGGAGGCTCCCGGTTCCGGGTTCAAGATGGCGTCCGTTCCGGTTTCCACAGCGTGGGGACCGGAAGACGAGGCGTGGGAACCAGAAGGCTCCTTCCAGTAGGCGGGGGCTGAGGAAAAAGAGGAGTGGCCATGGGAAAGGTGGGGACTCCCGATGCAGGGGGCGGGACCCGACGCAAAGGAGGAACTCACAGTCATCACGTTAGGAGGGACGGGGCCAGGACAGGGCGAGGAGGAGGGAGGAGAAGAGGATTTTGGGAAGAAGAAGGAAAAAAGGCGGGCTGTGCCATGCGGTCTCCTCCATTTTGGGGGAGTGCAGGAACAGCAGGGAAAGGGGACAAAACGGTGGATGAAGAAAAGCGGGTTTGGGTAGAAGCCGAAACAGCCTGGCCAGGGCTACTTCGGCGGGGTGGGTGAGAGGATCGAGGAGAGTCAGGGAGACGGTGGCACCCCTGTGCCTCTGGGCATTTTACACCTCCCGGTCTTCTAAGCGAAGGGGTAGTGGGATGAGGAATGCGAGGGGGGGAAAGAGGGACTTGGGAAGAACTGGGGAGAATTCGGGGCTTTTCTTTTATTTTCCGATTAGCTTTGTGTATATCTCTCAAAGCCCAGACCATGTAGAGAAACCTCTCTCCGGAGGGATCTCCCCTTTGGTTTAACTCTAATATTTTGTCCCTGACAAATTGCCGAAACGTGGCCGACTTCAAATTAACAGGGGATATCTGGGGAAAATAAAAGAAGAGCCACTTAACCTTTTCAAAAACCCCTTTGATAACTTTAACCCACAATTCTTCAGGGACTCCCCAACTTGGAGATAAACCTCCCGCTGAGGCTGGGAAAGCTTAGCTCCCATCTTAACCTCAGCCTCTACTTCACCCACCACCGGCCAAAAGGAGAAAAT
>NW_008240020.1:908478-916463 GCF_000691975.1 Corvus brachyrhynchos | reverse complement strand
CGGCAGCTCCGAATTGCCGACACTCGCAGCCCCCTGGCAGCGAGGACGATGCAGGAACGCACATGTGCATCGTCCCTGTTCGGGGCGCCAACCTAACGCAACTGGGGGCTTTTAATCACAAGCCTCGGCGTGCCCTCGGGCAGAGGGGATGCAGCGTTAGCCTCCACAATGTCCTCGCTGGACGGCTCAGTGGAATAGGCGTGGGATGGGTGTGTGTGCTGGCTCCTCCTCAGAGGAAGCATGTTGGGTGGCTGATGGATTAGGCTCGCGTTAGCCCAGAGGCAAAGAAGGCGGGAGGGGCCTCTGGTGTGGGCTCCAACAGGTTTATTTGCAGGAGGGTCCAGGGACCAGAGAAGCGTCGAGGAAAAGCGGGCGTGCTCCCTTTTTAGCCTCGAGAAGAAGTGGGCTTGCCCCTTTATGGGGGGGTGGAGCAAGGCAGGGAGAGAGAAAACAACCAATGGGGTACAAACAGAGGGGAAGATACAATTTTTCAGAACAAATGGGGAAAACAGGGAGGCAGGAGTCATAACAGGGAACCAATTAATAACAAAAAAAGGAAGAACTTTCTGGAACAGGGGGAGGTAATTTAGGATTAGTAGCCACCCAGGGGGAGGTAACCTAGACCTCAGTGATCTCTTCTGGTGACTGACATTTGATGATTTCAGCCCGAGAGCAGGCTGAGCCACCCCAACACACCATATCACCTGACCCTCATACACACACCTGGGTCAGATTCAAATCTCAGTCTTGTCAATGTAAATCTGAAATAAACCTCATATGAATGATGAATGATTGTGTATTATAGGGACTACTGTAGCTGGAGACCACATAGGCCATCATATACATTAAGTATGCTGTCCTCTAGAACTAATTCACGTTATATATTTCCAGTAACACATTGGTGTAAAGCCTATTTTTCTTGAAGAAAACATGAAAAGGAGTAGTAGTTATTCTGCTAAATTTGGTTATAAGAACATTATTTTAACGGATCTCAGAATGTACTGAAGGTTTCCTCAAATAAAACATTAGTTGCACAGAAAGGAATTTGCAACTTAAAGTTCTGATCCCGCACAAATATATGTACACATTTAAAATGATGTGCTTGTACAGCTCTCTGGACAGCCTCTTAAAAGTTTCACAGAAAACAGCCTACCAATCTGTGAAGGAGTGGGTTCTCATTCAAGATCTGACATAACAAAAGAAAGTACCATGACTGGAAAAAGAAGAAAAGAAACACTTCAGCACATATTTCCTGTCTGATGTGATCTCATTCACAGTATGAGAGGCAGTGGTTTGTACAGCCTCTGCTGTAAGTTGTGGTGGTGATGGAATTGGGTGAATGACACCTTCCTGAGTGCTACATTGTCATGAAGCACAGCCCATAAGATGGCGTCCAAGACACAAGACAAATGAGTGTATGCACTTATCATTGCAACTGCAAAAAGCCACTGCTCAGCTTGGCTGATGAGGTCCAGTCTTTCTGCTATTCCAGGGATCCGTGGCTGGTACCCATTGACTGCCCATCTAGGCACACTCAAGCTTCAGATTGCATAGGAAGAGAGGCATGAAAGAGAGAAACTTGGGCGTGAGCTTCACCCAGTCTTCACATCTGCAACTTTCCATCTGGTGATTTATCAACACTACACTTTGCTGAAAACCTGAAGAGCAGGTAGTTTTCCCTGAAAAAGGAGCTGTGCTTTGTGAGGAGCCTGAGCCTGGGCTGCTCTTTAATATTTTGTTACAAGAGTGTGAGTCTCAGAAATCCCTCATGTGTAAGATGAACATGACTGAATCATGGAGTGTATTTAAGATCAGTCCATTCCCTCTCTTGGGCTCTTACTGAGTGCAGTTACAGCAAATACTACTTAGATTTGAAGTATCTCCATATATTTGTAGGCTGCAGCTTTTAGAGTGCAGAGTAAAATGTGAGAGGACAGCAATAGCCAACAAACAATAATAAGATTAAGTTACACAATAGGATTTAATGTCAGAGAAATGAAAGAAAGCTTATGAGGCATCAGACTCCAAATACACCCAGGGTCTGACATCTCTCACATCCATAGTCCCATTAATTCCCTCTAGAACTTCAACCAGGAGTTAGACAGCCAGAGCCAGAGAACAAGAGATACACCCAGTTCTGAGTTGGTATGGCTGTAGGAATACAGAGGTGTCTATTCTACTTTGAAGGTCTGTAAAAAGAAAGACCTCAAATTTAGCTCCCTCTGTGATAACTAAAATTGCTAAGAAGTTTCCCTTTTTTTTTGACAGTTGTCTTAAAAAGCTCACGCTGCATATGTACTTATAGAACACAGAGAAGAAATATCCAGGCAAATCTATTCTTATATTCAATTTCCTGGAAAGCTTTTAGGTCCTGCCTTGGTTCTTTGTGTGTATGTGTGTGTAACCTTAACAGCACATCTGGAGTAGTGGATGTAGACCTGCAGCTTCCCATTTCCACATAAGCCTGTGCACATTCAGAGAATGAATCTGTGCTTGTGCTTCCTCTGTAGGCAATGGCGGTTTTCACACTGCCTTGTTGTCCTAGTAATGAGGTCTACGCTGGTTACTGCTGCAGATGTGAAAGGATAAAAAAAATTGTTGATGGATGATTAAAGATATGATTACTTCCCTTTACTGCAAATATGCAGCCTGCATCCAGACAGCAGCTTCCTTTAATTTGCAGCATATTCTGAAAATAATTGATAAATAATTGCTGTGTGACTTAGGCTCTGTCTTTCACCATCACATATTTTTAATATTGGGTTGGGTTGGAACCCTCCATCTCTTATTTTATTTGCTTCCTTTACAATCCTGCCACACACAGAAGTACATCAGGCTAATGCTTCAATGACTAACTCTCCTGACTTTGATTTGAGGGAAATAAAAATGCTGGTGAGTGTGCCTTTGAGAGTCATGTGAGGAGGAAACCCTTAAAGAGCTTTTATTTCTGTCCCATCATCTCAAATTATCTTGTTTACCCCCTGAGTTCTGAGCAGGTACCATTACTGCACTCAGTTGTCCACATCATCTTTTGAAGGGAAAATTAATTCTGAATTACTGGCCCTATAACTGCCTACTTCTTCACATCATCTGTCAGCAAAATAAGCAGACAAAAGCTGGCTAAGTGGATTTCTGTTAGCTGTCATTTAAAAGGAAAGGGACAGGTGTTGAATGAAGCTTCCTTCTCCAACTGCTAGTTAACAATACATATAGAAAAAGTTTAATTGCTTGCATCCACCTGCACCCTTGTCATTTCCCGGCTTTATTGATTTTAATGAAAATATTAAGTGCACTTCAGGAGCAACAGCTAAAGTGACATGTTGATTGAAATATTCAGGAAAATGTATAATGGAAGCAGGCTATTACAGTTTTAATAGAATCTGAAAGTAGTAACATCTAGAGCAGCATTTTTCCCTGCTATTCTTCTGCATATGGCAAGTTCTGAAATGAGTAATTGGAAGCTGAATAAATGTTTGGTCCTTGTTAAAGCAATCTTTCACCCTAATAACCTAATTCTTATTGAAAGTGACCCAGGCTTTTTGGCATATTTTATTCCATTAGGTACCCTTCAGGGTGCAACATAAACACAACAAAATATGGGTATGAACAGAATCCAAATCATGATAGCTCAGCATTGTACCCAATAACAGCTTTGTAGTGAAAACATAACACCAGTCTCTCTGTTTCAGTAAAAGTCTGTGTGAATGGCTTGGAGTTTTCTTGAAGCTACATTCTCAACTTTTATTTAGATGATTTTAGACTTAATGGAGCAAGGAGGAGAAAAACAACCATGGTAGCTTTGGTTCAGGAACAACATTCAGTGAAAATTTGATTTTTAGTTCTTTGTATTCAAGTCTCTTCCTGGTAATACTTGGTGCATCCAAAGCTGTCAAAGAGTTAAGATACGTAAAACTCTCTAATTGAAGAAAGAGTCGGTGCCTTTTCTGTAATAGAATTTCCTTAAGGAAGTTCTATTTTGCTGATGCATGTTTATCAGGAAGAAAGCTCTCCAGATTCTTCTCATTCTCAGTTCAATGAATCTTATGTGTTTTGAAACTGCTAATCTAACATGTTTGCAAGCCCCAAACAAAACTCTTTTACACATATAATAATCCATTTCTGATATTTCTTTTAATGTTAATTGCCATTATTTTTATACCTTTAGAATGCCTAGTCAGAAATCAGGTGCTCTGTGCTTGCTACCCAAGCACAGAGCAAAAATGCTGCTACTTAAAAGGGCTCATAGTCTTAGAATAAGACTAGACAGACAAGTTAGTAGAAGAAAAAGAAGCAGGTCATCTTAATCGGCAAAGGTCAACACATAAGCTGTCTGCTTGTCTGTCACATGTTTTTGTAGGACTTGTGGAACAGCACAGATTCACAGAAAGATTCTGAGATGATCTTATCAATGCTCAGGGGCATGTTCTCCCTAGGGCAAGGAATATGATGATGGAAAGAGAACTTTTCTGAATGCTTAGTAATGCAGGAATGACCATATTGAGTCCACTATCCTGTCTTTGCTGTTAATAAAGGTGACTGTAAGAACAGAGCAAAAGCACAGTGTCATCTTCCTACAAATACTTTCACAGATGCTGGGAAAAAATTTTCCAAGAGATATCCTATCTGGGCATGCCTTTAAATATCTTTTTTTCCCTTGAACTTGCTTAGTTACTGCCTGAACATGTCCAGCATTTAAACACTTGCACTGCTTTCACGTCTTAGTTACTGGATAAAATACTTCCTTGATTTATATATGAACATGCTGGTATCATTGTGCCTCATTCTCATACTGGAGGTGACATTCCCTATCAGGCCTTTCCAGATTTTGCAGTTGTCTTCCACAGCTGAATGGTCCTTGCACAAAAACCACTTTATGTGGACTTTGGATGTCTTAGTTGCTTTTCTGTACCACGTTACAGTTCAGCCGAAGAGAGGCATAAAGATGTTTTCCTTTTGTTCTCCATGCATTTTGTTAATGACTGACTAGGCATTCAAGATGTCCTTTCAAAGGTTACTAAATATTGAGTAAACATTTACAAAAAACCAGATTTTGTAAATTCAAGATTTTAGTTGTCAGCACTAATTCTTTAATTCCCATCCTGTTTCACAGGATTTGGCCTTTTTTTTTGGTCTACATTTATGTGCATTGAATTTCATTTGCCATTTTACCCCATTACTCAGATTTTCATCCAGCTCTTAATAAGTAGTCCTTATCTTTCCAGCCTAGAAATTGTAGTACCATTGCTGTCTTTTCCAGATCACTTGCAAATACACTGAGCAATATAGATTTCTGTGGGATTCCACTAGTAAGCAACTTTCTACTCTTTCTTTTCTCTTATTTTGTTATGTATATATGGGATAATATTTGTTTTTATTTCAAGGGTCTCCTAGTTTCTTCATCAGATATCTATGAGGGATTTTTCAAAATGTCTTTTGAATACCAATTGATCTATCTTGTCCTTGTGCTCATTGCCTCTTTTAAGAAATTGTAACAGGTTAATGAAACATTATTTCCCTGTACAGAAGCCGTGTTGATTCTTCTTCTTCTGTACACCATATTTAGTCAAGTAGCTTATAATTACTCTTTGGACTAATTGCTTTTGATCTACCTAGTATGCATATCAGACTTTCTGGTGTGTAATTCCCACATTATCTTGCTTATGATTTCTCTAAAATTTTTTTATCATGCCACCATCTCTATGACACTGGTAGAAGTTTAAATGAGAGATTGCATGTTGCCATTAGTAGGTTGGCTATTTCATCCTTGAGTTCCTTTAAAGCTCTTGGGTGAACACCATCTGTTCCTAGTGATTTGTTATTGTTCATTACAATCAAGCGGGTTTGTACAGGTTGGACTGGACATCTCAATATTGAAGATGGTAGGAGAGGAATGGGTTGGGAGTAAGGGAAAAATCTTAAAATTAAACAGCTTATGGTTGACATTAAGAGAAATAGAGGGGTATTAAATGAGATGGTTATGGTCAAAGACGTGGTTTCAGAGGATGATCTTCACAGGAGGACTTTGAATAGATCTGACTGGACAAAATTTGTGAAGAATACAGTAAAGGACACAGAAAAATAAAGATGAAATGAAATGGACAGTGAAAGAAAGCATTCTTAAAAGGCTGTGTTTATAAAAGATGTTGGGGTAAATTTTGCATGTGAGAACTTGATTGACCAAAATAATTGTGAGAATTTGAGTTTCAAAAATTGACCCTTAAGAATAACTGGATAGCAGAAAAGATACTGCCTTAGTGTTGTAGTCTGGCAGCCATTTGCTGAGATTGATACAAAAAGAGAAAGTTGTAAAAGAATAAATACTGAAGTATAATAGATTGAAATGAAGGAGCGCTGTCTACATGCAGAATCATACAGAATAAATATACCTTGTGACTGAACATGGGTGGAATGTCTAGGGAATTCTAAAGAAAAGTTAATTTAAAGTAATGGACATTACATTTAGTAGTGCTGACATTGTGCTTATTTGTCAAATATTTTTATACTTAGAAAAGTTTTGCAAAGGCAGTTTATTCATGTCAGTCATATAAGTGTTTTGAAAAGCAGAATTACAGAAGAGGAACTTCATGTGTCCTGTGTGACTGTGAATTTAAGCTATGTAGGAAAACTGGGAAATAGAAACAGGTACATCTGTACCATATATTCCAGATATTGAAAGGGGCAATGGGTTACGAAATTGCAACTCAGAAAAATAACAATGAGGATATAAAAAATTGTCTGCCTACGATTTAAAAGAATAATTACTTGTGATATCCTTTTGGTGAGAGGTCAATAATACATACTTAGCCAGAATCTAAACAGAAACATCATATTAATTTTCTGTTGTTTGCGCAACATTAATAACAAAATGCTTCTCAATTCGCAAGTAACTATGTTTCAGAATGAAATAAACCTTGGTAGACACTGTTATTTATAACTCAGTTGACTCTTATTGATGCTAAAAATCCAACTATGTGGATATAAGGAAGAAGAGAACTCCAAAAGGCATGCTGTGGTGGCTGATCTACCCTAGTTCAGCTTCCCTGGTTGGCCTGTGGCCCCTCCACCCCCTTGCTACCTTGTATGCTCCATGCCCTAGAAGGTTCTCCACTCCAGGTTACCGCCATTGGCCTCTGCCCATCACCACTCCCCCAGAGCTCCCCCATTGGTCCCCATTCCCTAGTCCCACCTTTGTATCGCCCCCGTGCCCTCAGACCATTGGTTCCTGGTGCTAGCCCCACTCCTGTACTTAAGCCTGAGTTCTCCATTGTTCTCGGTCTTTGCCTCTGGAGCACTTCACAGTGTAGTAGCAATAAACTGCCTCTGTGGAAATCCACACAAGGACCCTTCCCATCTCTTTGCTGCCGACCCGTATTACTGAAGCTGTCCGTGCGTTTGTGCATGCACACGTATGTGAGTGTATATAGCTGATCCTGCTGAGCGGCTTCGCTTTGGAGACGCTTTTAGAGATCACTACACCTCATGCTCCGGCACAGAACCCACAGAGCCAGAGAGATAGCAATAGCATGCAGTAGTAATTCAAACTATGAAGAAATGTAGTGTAAACAAACAGGAATAATTGCCTTGTGCAAAACCCCATGCCAAATAACAAAGTATGAGAAAAATAGAGGGAAAATACAGGTATATACAATTCTCAGAAAATGACGTGAAAAATATCTTCTTTTCAATACTTTCAACACATACACCTGTCCTTTTCATGTAGTCTTTGGAGGAAGAATTAAGTAGTTGTTTACATGCAACCAAATCTGTTTGAAATTGCCCTTGATTTGCTTCTTAGAGCTAGATTCTCTCTACATAGACAAGATTTATATATGTGAAGCCTGTAAAAATCTACAATAATCCCATCACAACATGTGGGGGTAGAATCTGTTTCTATGGCTGGTGTAGCAGGTGGATCACAAAATTTGACCCTGGTGGAAGCTGAGGTGAGCCTGACTGGAAATGAGTGGAAGATACATCTCATTGTG
>NW_008240020.1:906251-907151 GCF_000691975.1 Corvus brachyrhynchos | reverse complement strand
GTGTGCCCCTCCCCACCACGCCCCCAATTGTGGTAGCCGGTTAACCCACTGATTCTGTGATGCCATGTTCCCCCTGTTCCCTGTCCTAGCCTTGGCCACTCCCTTGGACTCTCCCTATTAGTTCCTGTACCCCAGCCCCGCCCAGGGACCGCCCCTGGGCCCCTGAAAAAACCACCCCGCACCCAGATCACAAGGTCTCTCTCTCTGCCTCCGAGGGCACCAGGACAAGATGTGAATAAGGCCATCTTAGCACCCTCATGGGAGACCCTTCTCTACCTCCTTTATCACCACTGCATTGTAACGCTGCTAGCTGCTGGAGCCAGATTGCGGGGCTGTCCAAAATGGACTCTGGGATGCGACTAGTCACACAGCCCTAGGTAACCCCTGTTGTGCTCACAGGGAGCTGCAGCCTGCTAGGCAGAGTTAAGCGGTTACAACAACCAATGCCACATGGAGCAAATGGATTGCTCTTATCACACAGCGCGCCCGTATCGGAAAACTGAATCACTCTGGTATTTTGGAAATAGTCACAAATTGGCCTGAAGGCGAAAGTTTTCGTCTCAGTGATGAAGAAGAACAAGGACAAGATGTGCTGAAGAAGCTCCACCGTACAACCAACTGCCATCAGAAGACACACGGTACGCTCTTTTCACTGATGGTTCCTGTCGCATTGTAGGGATGAAATGAAAGTGGAAAGCAGCCATATGGAGTCCCACAGGATGGGTTGCAGAAGCTACTGAAGGAGAAGGTGGATCAAGCCAATTCACTGAACTCAAAGCCTTTCAACTAGCCCTGGACATTGCTGAAAGAGAGAAGCGGCCAAAGCTCTACCTCTACACTGATTCATGGATGGTAGCCAATGCTCTATGGGGATGGCTGGAAAAGTGGGAAAAGACTAAT
>NW_008240020.1:901803-905583 GCF_000691975.1 Corvus brachyrhynchos | reverse complement strand
CCTTACCATGCACCAGCTGCAGGCAAAGTGGAACGGCGCACCGGATTGTTGAAAACTACCTTGAAGGCATTGGGTGGGGGATGTTTCAAAAATGGGGAGCAGCATCTAGCAAAGGCCACCTGGTTAGTTAACACCCGAGGTTCCACCAATAGAGCTGGTCCAGCCCAGTCTGAATCCCTGCATACAGTAGATGGAGATAAGGTCCCAGTAGTGCATGTCAGAGGACTGTTAGGTAAGATTGGTTGGATTAATTCTGCCTTGAGTACAGACAAACCCATCCATGGGGTTGTTTTTGCTCAGGGACCTGGTTGCACTTGGTGGGTAATGCAGAAAGATGGAACAACACGTTGTGTACCACAGGGAGATCTGATTGCTGGGTGAAAACCATCTGTAATGTGAAATGCCTGTATACCACTGCTTGCTGAGTGTCACTGTCACTGTTTGTACATAGCTGTATATATATATATGTATGTATTGATGTGTGTGTGTAGAGTTAGAATGTATTTGTTTGGGCATTGAGATGATGGTATGGAATAAGGGGTGGAATGTCTTGGGGTGACTTTATGATGTTGTATACCCTATCGCTGCTTTATGCCCAAAAATTAATTTTGTGCCTTTCTGTGCCTTTAAACTGAGCCTGAGAGGGGGAAGAAAAAAAACTGAGCAAAACTCTTCAAAGCAGTTTGTTTCAAGGACACAGAGATACAGACTCCTCTGCTTCTGTGGCAGCAAGCAGCAAGAGTGGAGAAGCACCTTTTTTTTTTCCCAGCCAGTTTTTCTAGCTCCTTTTTATTCGGAGGGAGATGGAGAGTTGAACTTTGTTTTCCTGGGACTTCGATATTTCCCTTCTTCTCTGCTGGACTGTTTCAACAGCAGAACACCTTTGGAGAGTTCTCCACTGAGGCCCGGAGGTGGACCCACAACCCAGCTCCAAGGAGGGGGAGAGAGATCTACGGAAGGACTCTAAAATTTTCCTAGGTTTTCTCTCCACAGCCAGAGGTTTTATTATTTAGAATTATTATACTTTTCCTGTGTGTTTTTTAAATAAATAGTTTTTATCTCTTTCACTTTCCTTCAAGGAAATTTTTTTTTTCTCCCGAACCTGGTGGGGGAGGGCTGGTTGTAACCTGCCTTCTATCAGAGGATATTTTTTCCTCCAAATTTGTCCAAACCATCACAATAAAGTATGAGAAAAATAGGGGAAAATACAGGTATATACAATTCTCAGAAAATGACGTGAAAAATATCTTCTTTTCAATACTTTCAACACATACACCTGTCCTTTTCATGTAGTCTTTGGAGGAAGAATTAAGTAGTTGTTTACATGCAACCAAATCTGTTTGAAATTGCCCTTGATTTGCTTCTTAGAGCTAGATTCTCTCTACATAGACAAGACTTATGAAGCCTGTAAAAACATACAAAGCCTTAAATATTTTCATTGTGTAATTTCCTACACATCACTTTCATTTGTTACGTTGTCAGCGTATTACAGGTGTTCACACCATCAGATTCCCACTGTGTGTCCTGACAACTTAAACAGAAAAGAAGCAAATCTGAAAGAGAAAGAAATGTTTTTACTCATTATATTAATATCTTTGTTGGATGTGAAAGTGATTGTATTTGAAATAACATTAGGCAAACTGGAGTATTTTATTTAGAATAATAACAGCGGAATTTATAACAAGCAGAAGTGTTTGGACAACACTCACAGCACATGGTGGGATTCTTGGGCTGTCCTGTGCAGGGCCAGGAGTTGGACATCACTGATCCTTGTGGGTCCCTTCCAACTCAGTATATTCTCTAGCTTTGAGGATACACAGATTACTAATTTTGCAAAGAATATTTATTTGATAAATCGTGAAACAAAATACAGTCTGTTACATAAACTAGAGATGCTTAAGTTTGTATATAATTCTGAATAATTTTTTTCAGTATTCAGACTCTTGCATGGATTTTTCTTCAATATTGTTGGCGAAATTAGTTTTTCCTTTTTCATCTTTCCATTTGCAATTGTTACTTTTACAAGAGACATTTAATTCAGATGGTCAAAGATTTTCTGCATGTCTATTGCCAAATAAAGTCAACGTCTATATTGTAAAAGCTGATGTTCTGGAGAAAGAAATAAAAAACAAACAAACCTGTTGTCTGTCTTGTAGGCTTGAAAAGCAAAGAGTTACCAGTTTTATCTGCCAACTTAGGTGCTGGTTCACAAGATTTGACATACATATTATACATATTATACCGTTGGGTATGCATAAAACAAGATGAGGTGTTGGGCTTATTTAATGACTCTATTCCTGTCTAATATTAATTAATAATAAGACATGATTCTATCAGACATCTGCTGTGTAATCTACTATGCCTTAATCATGCAGGAATATATGTGTCTGCAAAAATTGTGATGTTAATAAATATCGTGAGTTAACAACACACTGCAAATGATTTTGTTCATTTCAATGAGTAACATTAGAGAAGTTAGTCTTAGCAAATACCTTTTTGCTAGCTCTGGAGATCAGCCACAAGTAAAGCACTTTCATGTGAAAAAAATAAAACAACCCTTGGAGTATCTGATGAATATTTCATAGCACTTGCGACTTTCAGTGTTCTCATTGTAATCTAGTCAGCACTGGGCTAGAGAACATCATCCTTGCTCATATCAGTCACATACAAAAGACTACATTTTAAAATTGAAATATAATGTACACTTGAACCCTATAAATTTTCTTTACCTCCTAGAAAAAACAACAGGGAATTTTAGGGACCAGTTTTATAGAACTTGAAATGTCTTGTCTGCCATTTCCAGGATAAAAAAGCAACCATTTAAAGTACATTTTTTTCTCTTCTTATAGTTTACTTCTGTTATAAATTACATCCAATATTTTTTATCACATCGCACCCCACTGCTCTTCACATTTTGTAATTTCCATTCCTTTCCACACTGCCTCTTTTTAATGTGTGTACCTTATATTTAAACTATCTCAAATTGTGGTAAAGTACCATTTCAATAATTTAACAGCAAAGTTTTAGTGATAATGTCTTCTAAGGAAAATGACAGAAGTTTTCATAGAAACTTAAGAAAGATAAGGTATAGAAACACACTATTAAAGGAAGACGTAACCATAAATTTATTCTCCACTCAATGAGTATATGATATTAACACAAAGTAGCAGGTGTAGTTCCATATTAGATTAGGATAAATATTAGGAAAATTTAGTGTTGGGGCCCTCCCCCCCATGCCGTAGGGTCCTGGGAGAGGGGCCCTGGGGGGGAGACACAGGGTTTCCCTAGCCCCTGGGCAGCCTTGTTCGCCATTGGTTGTTTTGTGTTCCCCTGCGCGGGGAAGGACCCTCGGGTCCCATGATGTCAGGAGTCCCTCGGCAGATCCTCAGCCATGCGGCTGGAGAAATAAACATCTCTCTGAAACATCTATCAAGAATCGGTCCATATATATTTCTTTTCCACGGGCCTCGTTGATTGATACGTGTGTTGCAGTATCTGCACTGTAACAAATGGTAGGGAAATGCTGGCAAGACACTGACCCCTAAGGACAGAAAATTCGTGAGTAAAAACCAATGTAGATCTCTCTCTTCTGCCTTTGTTTGGATATTCTCGCTAAATTATGGAGGAACCATGTAAAGACTCTTGGCTCTCAGAGCCACATATGGACATTTATCTTAAACTTGAAAAGATTCTTGAACAACAATTTGCAAATTTTAGCTTAATTCAAGCTCAAAGAGAACTGAAACACTTCCTTTCATGGTTGTTTAAGAACTTTTTCTA
>NW_008240020.1:894902-901503 GCF_000691975.1 Corvus brachyrhynchos | reverse complement strand
GCGCGCAGGAGATGTGGGTGCGGCGCGAGGCAGCGGCAGCGAAGCTGAGAGCAGAGGAGACGGCGTGCAGGTTGCTGAGCAGCACGGCCCAGCCCGGCCCACGTGGCCCCAAATGCAAGCCCGGGAAGAGCATGCCAGCACTAGCAGCCCCGACAGCTCCAACTCGGGAGCAAGTGAAAGCGAAAGTGAAACCAGGAACGCAGTGAGACAGAAAACAGCAGCCACTCAGAAAAAGAAAAAAATCACTGTAGCTAAGGTTTTAGGAATAGTAAAGTGGTATAATGTTAAACAAAACTATGGTTTTATAACAAGATGTGACAACCAAGAAGACATATTCGTTCATAGAACTGCTATTAAAAAGAATAACCCTGAAAAATGCATCCTAAGCTTGGGAGACGGAGAGGTGGTGGAATTCAAAATTGTACAATGTAGAAAAGGGTTACAAGCATCGCAGGTTACTGGGCCTGATGGTGTTTCTGTAAAAGGCAGTATATATGCAAAAAATCGTAGTCATGTTAGAAAATATCTCCATTATAAGCCCCCCCTACAGTCTCCCTTTCCTAATCCCAATACCCAGTATGAACCCTTTCCTAGGTTTACCCCATCCCCAGTTTATTCGTAATCTGTTTTTCACCCCATGGCTTCCCTATACGATTCCCTTTCCCTGCAACTCCTCCCCGATGCCGAGGGGGGGATGAAAAGGGGGCGGGCAGAAATTAAAACCTCTCTTGCCTCAGTTTCCCCACAAAGCATGCCCGGAGAGTCCTGTCTCCCTTCTGTCAGCCTTAAGATGTTCCAGAGAATCTGTTTGGATGAAGCTCTTCCCACATTCCAAGCACTTGTGGGGCTTCTCCCCATCCTGAGGCTTCTCCCCCAGCTCCGAGCTCCTCCTGGATCTCCGGCCGCCTTCCCGGCACAGGGGGGTGTCGGGGTCTCCTTCCCCTGCCATGTAGCTCTGGGAGAGGGGCCCTGGGGGGAGGCATGGGGTTTCCCTGGCCCCTGGTCAGCCTTGTTCCCTATTGGTTTCTTTGTGTTCCCCTGCGCGGGCAAGGACCCTCTGGTCCCGTGATTGTAGGAGTTCCTCGGCAGATCCTCAGCCATGCGGCTGGAGAAATAAACATCTCTCTGAAACATCTATCAAGAATCAGTCCATATACATTTCTTTTCCACAGGCCTTGTTGTTTGATATGCATGTTGCAGTATCTGCACTGTAGCAATTTAGATTAAAAATTTTGTGACTGTCTGAGTAAAAAACTGATTTTAGAGTATTACAGAATTAGAAAAAGATCTTCTAATGGGTTTTGTGCAAGAAAATCACTAAATTTTGAAATAGGTCTTCAGAGGAGATGTGCAGCAGATCATGCTTAAAAATGAATAGGGTCACAAAGTACAAGGCCATAGCAAATATAATTTGATTTCCACTGCATCAAAAGCTGTTACATGTCATTCAGGTGTTTCATTTCTAAAGCAAGTACCTTAACCATGATTAATGAATGAGTATTGCCTGGCATCTGTGAGTGGGAGGGATACTTACTTTCTCATGAAGAATAAAAACCTGAACTACACTAGGCTGTGAATTTCTGAAGTTATGATGGGAGTTCTCTGATGGAGATTTAGACACAGGCAGATGCATACACACACGTTTGAATTTTATTTGCAGTTATTTTTTAACATTATTTTCATATGAAGATGAAACCTGTCCAACACACAGAGCTAGCCTCAGCTGATGCAATAAGGAAAATTAATCAAATAGTTTAATATTCAATTCTGCCAAGCATGAAATTTTAAACCTAATTGTATTGAATGTTGTGATTTTAGTTATGGAGAAATTCTGTTGGAAATCAGTAAAACAGCGTATTTTCCCCAACACAACACCTTCCTAGTCAATAAAACTATCAAGTTACGTGATGTAAAAACATGGTATTTAGGTATATTACTTGAGAATGAAAGATGAGGTTTCTTTTCTGACAAAGTTTATGAATAAAACTTTTCTAACTTGCTTCCCAATACAGCTTTTAATTTGATAATATTTAAACAAAGTTCTGAAACGAGATTACAGACTTGTCAGGCCAATACTACCTATCTTTTCCTCAATTCCTAGTGAAAAATCTTTATAGAGCACTACCTGTTCTCCAGAAAATTCAGGATGCTGGAAATTTAGCTTTCTTCATCATTACACAAAGACTGTTGGTTCTGAATTTGAGTTATACAGTGTCTTACAGAAGACAAACAAACAAACAAAACCCCAACCAAACAAAAAACCAAAACCAAACAAAAAACCCACCACTTTTTGAAACTTGAGTCCCAAGTAATAACTTATCTGTATACCTGAATTGAAAAAATGGTGTCTGTATCTCAGCTACTTTTTGGGACTTTGAAATGTGAAATCATTTCCTGGAGTCACGGAGTGGGTAAGGCTGTAAAGGTTCAACTCTCTGCTCACAAAGGGTTCCCTATGGGATGTTAGAGTTGTGTCCAGATGACTTTTCAATATCTCCAAGGAAGGACCCTCCATAACCTCTCTGGCCAATTTTTCCCACTGTAAAGAAAAGTAAGCACTGAAAGTCCTCAGAAGATCAGGCTGTCCCTAAATGGAAAGCAAATACTATGGCAGAGCTGGACAGTTCAACCAGCATGTTTCTTTCTTGAGTCCCTTTTGTGGGGACACTGAGCATGCCACATGCTTGGCTGTGCTTGTTTACACTACACGTTGCAAGACAGCACCTCAGCTGGGAAATAAAGAGAATAAAAACACTCATGTAGATGTGCATTTGACAATTAAATAAGAATTATATTGGCTTGTGTAATGCCACCATTGAATGTCACTGACCAGATTGGTGCTTACTGGATCAATAAAGAAATGGGTATCTCATACATACTGTGTCCTGCAACAAGTTAGAATGATTTTCCAGTGCTTAGCCTTCACATAGAGAGACAGTTGGAGGAAAAAAAAGGACTGTTTGTGTCGTGTCTTGCAGGCGGTCACAGTTACAGCTGTCCTGTTAACTGTAATTTCTGATTGCCTGTTTGTACTGGCAGAGGTCTCAGCTGGATTCTCCAGAGCCTAAACTCATAATTCCAGGGCTGCGCTTTTCCGCCTCAAGCCTTGTGTTTTTCTCTCAGTCAGCGGGCATTTCAGAACATGAATCTGGAAATCTACATATTGCTTTATTACAAAAGTGTTTATGCTTTTAATTCTTCCTTCTCTCTGTATAATGAAATTACAAAGCAAGAATCTTTCATAATAAAATTTGAAGTAGACATGCCTGGAAAATGAAATCAGAAGGCAGCAGTGATGGGTTACAGCTGTCCTGTTAACTGTAATGAGAAGGAAGGCCCCTTTCTTGACCTCACTCTCCCACAATGATCTCTTGAAAAAAAGCTACCTTCGTTTTGGGTCTGTTATGTTATGCACACACCCCCTTACATGTCAATATCTTTAGATTTGTATACACCTACTGTTTATGTTCATATACACACGTTATACACGCATACACAACCACAAACTGTATTTAAATAATAGCACATTTGAGGGTATGTAAATCATAAATGAGACAACTGCAGACACAGTGACAGTAGTGAAAGAACTGAGCCATTAAAAGGTGTAAGTCTGAGCGTGTTGAAAATATTGGATAGGGATACACGGTGCTATTCCCAGTCATGACGGGAAAATATGAAGGAAAGAAGTGACCTTGCGCACATTGGTTCTGCCTGAGAAACTCTAAGTGTATGGGAGAAGAGCTGAAGGGAAGAAAACAAAAGATAGGTTATCTGTATGTAGTCACAGCAAACCCTGCTGGATCAATACAGTGGGTCACAACCATCATTATCTGGGTCTAGGAAGAGGGCTCTGAGACACAAGACTGCATTAAGTAGAAATGTGTGCTTCTTCTTAATGGGGATGGATTGCAAGCATGCTTTCATTTTTGCTTTCATGTCTTCTCAGACCATTTGCTCCTCACAAAGGAGGGTTCATAATCCCCACAACTCAGGCAATACCTGGCTTGTGCTGAGCCCCACCTCTCATGAGTGACTGGAACTTCAAAGCTTACACTTTTCTCAAAGTTACAATAGGATTGAATCTCCTGTGGAACTTACACAGAAAAGAGGTGATTGCACCAACCCTAGTGCCCATGAAATCCTTCCAGCAGTAAAATCTTTAAGCACCTTTGACACCACAGAAACAGAACCTCAAGTTATAATTATTTGTATTGAATGTGATATGTGCAGCAGATGTGAGATTTGGGAATAGAATCTTACTGTCAGGGGATGTAAAACACACATTTAACAAAAAGATACTCGCTTATTTAGAAAGCTGTGTAGTCTAAATACAAGCCTATTAGCTGATTGAGGTATCTCAGACTTCAACTGCAGCAGTGCTCATTCCAGGAAGTATTCTAGCAGACTGGTACAGCTTGTGAGTTTTCTGAACATCTTGGTCTTTTCTGAATAGTTTTGAACTGAAGCTAGTGAAGATATCAGAGCCAATCCTTTGAGAATTCAAGGTCTACTTGAGGCCTTGTTTTGAGACTCCTTTGAGTAGCTGTCTTGCTTAGCCTTTTTTTTTTGTTCCCCTAAACTTACTCCATTACACTCCCTTGTGCAAATTACAGAATGAAAGAAAAATCACCCAAAGTGAAAACAGTAAGTACAGAAAAATATATGATATTTCCCTTCAAAAAGCACATTGAAGGCAATGCAGACAACATTTAGTGTTTATCTCGTAATGCTTTAGGTAGCTGAGTGATTATCTGTTAATGTCTAGAATGTTGCTGTAAATAAAAATATATTGCTTTGTTCTTTCCAAAGCTGACCTTTCCATCCATGCTCAAACATAAGCTTTCTTTAATGAATCTGTAAACATAATGATCCTAGTATCTTTTTTTCCTAAATAACTCAAATTTGAATTTGTTTGAAGATACATAGGTGACTCCATTGTCTTTACTCTTTCTACATTTAATGGGCTGCACAAAGGTAATGGGACAGAATTGTGTCCACTCTGGAATCCTTGTGAACAGTTCTGTTGATAAAAGACCAGACTCAGTACATTCACGCTCTCTCTCAGAGACTCTATCCAACAAACAGAAGACATATTCAGAGCAGAAATTAAAGAAGCCAATTTAATTCTATTTTATTAATTCAAATTTGTATATGCAGGCAATAATGTAGATCAGAAGGAGCTGGGAAAATGTATTTTTCAGATGAGAAAAACATCTGAGTATTTGCTATTCCGTCAGGCTTCAAAAAAGGGGGAAAAAGGAGCAATCCATGTAATCTGTGAGATATAAAATGTATTAGGAAGACTTGCACTGCAATTTTCAATGATATGTGAGATCTAAGTCTTTTCCTTTAACAATTTGTATGTCAGCCTTCTCTGGTTTGCTTGTGAAATCCACCCTCCTACATGCATGTCAGAACTTGTGAGGAATCAAAGAAGACCCTATTACTCAGTTTAAAAAGTATCTAGTGTATTGTAAGGAAGATGGTAAGTCTTCAGAGAGTGTCAGATATAACTATGGGAACTGATAAGAAAGATGTTCTTTTGATAGCACTGACAGACAGAAGGAACACAAATGTGTAAACCTCAACAGGATCCTTATTCTTCACTTTTGTTATCTCTGTCTGGAAACTGAAAACAAGCAAACTCAATTTTATGTGTTGTTACAATGCAACAGAGCAATGTTATTTTGAGTGACTCTTGTTCAGTCTCACATCTTTTGCACATAGCTTCTGCATGTCTTCAATCCTGCAAGATTCGGTCCAGTCAGAGATTATGGCCCACAGGAAGGGGTGAATGAATGAAGCACTTGTGGAGAGGATGCCTTGTCATATTATTTCCACCAGATAACCTGATAGTTGTAGTCTTGGCTAGATAACTCATAAGGGATAATTCCAGCAGAAGCTCTTAGTCACCTAGTTTTTACTTTTTTGAGAGTTTTCTGCTTCTCTGTGCAAGGTCTTCTCATCGCCTCCAGACTTTAGAGTGAAATAGCATTCCCTGATGGCTAGTATTTTAAATTTCAGATGTATCTTATCAATGCTTTCTAGCATTGTGAAAACACTTTCTAGTGTTATCCTGACACTTCATTTGATATGAACAAAAATTTCATTTGCTTTTCTCAAATCTGCATTCTGTAGGTTGATACAGTTAACAGAAACTTTTCTAATTAATTCCAGTGTCTATCATTTTATATGAGCACATTACAAAGTAGGGTTTCAGTTACTCCTGTATACAGGGTGACCTGAAAGTGAGTGTTTTGAACAAGCAAACACCCAGTCATCTCCCACACTGATGAAATCTTCCTGTACTGTATCATTACCAAGAATTACTAGAAGTATTCTCTTGCATTGACCTTATTCTTGAGGCTAATTTTCGTTCCAGAGCAAGTAACTCCTCTAGTCAACTCTCTCTAAACAAATAATTCTTCAAACCAGAATATTGGGTTAATTTAAAATAATTTACATTTGACCATATGAGGATGTATTGTTTACTATTGCAGTTAATCTCATCACCAATTTTTTCTCGTTTTTATTTTTTTTTGTCCAAAAACCTTGATGTTGCATTAACTGGTTATATCAGTGCAACAGACAAATCTGATAT
>NW_008240020.1:881814-894872 GCF_000691975.1 Corvus brachyrhynchos | reverse complement strand
AATATGTTGTATAATCACACAAAACAACAACCTTTCCTTTTTCCTTAATAATATCCTTCCTTGTGTTAAGTCCTTGATATGGACCAATGGTAGATGTCCTTTTAGAGATGACTTCTTGCAAATTTGAAGGTTACACTAATACCAAGTCATTGCTTTTTTCATTCTTTATTACTATATAAATTAATGTTAAATACTACGATTTCCTGAAATTCTTGGCAGGTTCTGGTTTTGACCTGGATAGATAATTAACTTTTCTTCATAGTACCTAGTCTTGGGCTGTGTTTTCAATTTATGCTGAAAACAGTGTTGCAGAACTCAGGGATGTTTTAACTATTGCTGAGCAGTGCTTACACAGCATCAAGGACATTTATGCTTGAAACACTTTGACAGCAAGTGGATTTGTGCACAAGAAGTTGGGCGGAAATACACCCGCAACAGCTCATCCCAACTGACCAAAGGAATAGTGCAGACCACATGGCATCAGACTTAGCAATAAAAACTGGGGGAAGAAGAAGAGTGGGACATTCAGAGTGATGGCAAGATATTGTTCAGCAGACATTTAGCAAGATTGTGAAATTCCATTCATGGGTGGTCTTTGCTGGATGCTGCAGCTCACATTTCTTTCAAAGGACTGGAAAAAAAGAGAAACCTTGAGCGATTCACAACTATCTGAATTTACTGTACGCGCTATAAATACTAGCAAGGGCAAGTCTTACCATTGTATAAAACTGAAATAAAGTTCTTCCCAGTAGATTGAAGGAGGCTGAAAGGAACCAGAATGCATTAAGCTTAACAATACAAGGGGTAGGCAAGAGAATACTTCGAGTAGCCTAGAAATGGTGTACCTCAGCTGGAGAGCTGCGCTCATATTGCATTTTGTGTTCCCTACTGTCACTTGATATGATAGGGAAACAAACACTGTTTATGAACACTACATTTTCTTTGTCCAAGTGATTGTTTTCTATCTGTACTTTCAGTATACATACATTCATGTTATGGATTTTTATTATGTACATTTATGTCAACTGTAGTTATATGGAGAAGCATGCTGGACTGGACAAAATATTTTTCTATTTTTCTCTATTCATAGCACTGAGCAGGGAGGAGAAAGAAATACATTTATGTGTGCTTATGCACTCAAATACAGAAGTGTGCTCTGCACTGTCCTACATGCATTTTTACTGCAAAAAAGTCCTCCTTCTGGAAAGTGTAAATTTCAACCTTTTTAAGTGTCAGAGGGAAAAGAAAGCTTTTGCAACACTTTAAAATGGAGAAAGAAGCAAAGGGATCTGGTTTGGCTTAGCTTCTAGTTTCACTGAGATAAAACCTCCACAAATATTTCTGGAATTTACTAATATTATTAAGTGAGTATTTTAATGTTTTAAAAAAAGTCTGAAATCTTTTTAAAAACTCCTTTCAGGACATGGAGCAAAACAGACTTACTCCACACTAAAATCTAAATCTTTCTCCTCTTACCCTGTGCCTTTTTTTTTCTTTATTTTTGTTGACAGTCATTCCCCGGAACTAAGTACGTAAACATTTTATTTGAAGGCTATTCAAATAGATGGGAATGTTTCCACTGACTTACTTGTTTTTTACTCCAGACCATATGTTTAGAAGAGCTGAAAGTCATCTAAAATGAAAACACATCATTCACTACATAGGGAACCTACTGTACAGACAAAGCACTGGCTCCTTCTTCTGTCTGTTAACATTTCTGGAACTTCCAGGAGAACAACCTAAACACAGTAGGCTCTGACTTTTCATTATCTTACATCTTCTGTAACCATTTGCATCTCTGCCCTGTGGAAACTGGTTCTTAAAACCACTCCTGTTGCTGTTGTCAATACAATTTGTTATATAGTGTTTCATTGTTCCCGCAAGAAAAACAAATAAGGAACTCGAGGATACCAGGAGCTGAAGATGGGATTTTTTTTTTTTTTCAGAATTTACTTTCTTGTTCAGCTCTTTCAGATGAATAATCTAAACAAAGACACAGGAAATGTAAATGTTTAGAATTAGCATTGTCTTAACTGAACAGGTACTGATTTAAAAAACTTGTGTCCCTTTTGTATATAACTTATACTGCTGAACAACAGAGATGCAAGTGCATTTTCTGTAAAATATTTATGACTATAAAAAACTTAGCCATTGAGACTGAAATTATTTCACAAGGAAGGTGGAGTGATTTGTTTAGGCTAATGTCACTACTTTATGCAGTTTCTATATGAGAAGTAGGGAATGTTTATTTTATTTCATTTGTTGTTGATTGCTGCATAAAGAATTTGGTTAATTCAGCTTTCTTCTTTTGATTCATAGCAAGTCATCCAGAATAAATGTATTAAAAAGTAGCTTCATCGTGAAGATTTTTAGGTGCCTCAAAACACAGGACAAATTGGAAAATTAATACAGCTATTTGTATATTATTTTGTCATTCACCATCAAAGGAAAACGTCATAGTGTGAGAGTCCTTTCATTCCCTAAACAATTAAAATCACTGGACACTGCAATAATTATCTGCAGTAAGCGGCATTAACAAAGGCATTACTACTTATGCATTTAGTGGGTTTTGCAGAATCATTAGAGGTTACTTTAGGTGTTACTTTTCATGGCTTGGAAGGCTAATCATTCACAATTAACAGAACTGCCTCTGATGGTTAAAAACTTCACATTTCAGAGCAATGTTAAAGAATTTCTTTCTCTGTTTTCAGATGTCCATCAGATAGGATATGACTTAGGATGGAAACCATTTAAAGTAATTCTCACCTGTATCTCAGTATTTTCAGATTCTAGTGACTGCCATCACTGTTTTGGGAAGCGAGAAAGAAGTTTCCTATCCAAACTAATGAAAAGTGATGCAAATAGAATATAAAATAGGATTAAGTATGGATATGATCTGAGGCTATTTTAGCAATAAAGTTATAAGAATGTAATTTCTGGGATGAAATAATGAATCAGAATGAGAACCTATGCCCTAATAGTCATGGAAATCATCATCTAAGAGTTCTTTTACACCCAAAAGCCTCATGCAAATCTACTTTCCCCCAAGGTATTTGTACTGCTCAGGAATGTCTGCAACTCTCTCCCTCTCGACTTTGGCACTCACACTGTGCTTGCTGAGATTTGCTTAAGCAAGTTGGCTGCAAAAAATATTAGGCTTAGAATAAAATTTTTTTCCCCCTCTGAACAGTATATTCCAATTGGATATTTTGTATTCGTAAGTGTTGCAATGAGTGCCGAAGTTTTGTGCAATATTATGATCCTCTAGCTCATATAATGGGATTTTTTTCACGATGTATCTCTGGGTAATTTTTCCTCATCACGATTGGTTGTACCAGGCCAAGTCCTAATCTTCTGCATGTCCTAAATCTTTGTTATAAATTCTGGTTGGCCAGATGATGGTAAAAAAGCAGTCCTCAAAGGGAAAAGGAAAACAGGATAGATAGGAATTTTTAAGTAGTCAACAAATGCAGAAAAAAAAGACTAGTTCTTGACATTCTAAATATGTGTTTGTTTGTTTTAGATTTTTGTTCAGTTTAAAAGCATATCAGATACATGCATGACTGTGACTTGCTATTATCTCTCTAATCGTTTCCCCTGTGATTTTTGCTAGTCAGAAGATCTTTGGAAAGCCATATTAAAGTCCATCTGTGCCTATTAGAATAGGAAATTCATCTTCTCTGTGGTCTCTGTGGGTTTTGTTGTTTCTGTTTAAGAGATTGAGCATTATATCTAAAGCTTGGTGCAGGATTCTCTGTTTATTTGTGCTCTAATGGAGTTGCAGAAGGAATAGAACTGTTTATTTAATTTCTTCCATAAGGAAAGAGTATTTTATTATCATTTTTAGTACAGTATTTCTTATTGCTCCATTGAGCCAAGTGTTGTTAGCACACATAATTAAAAAGACAGCCCTTTCTACAAAGAGTTTGTGAAGGAAAGAATATAAGTGTAAGCGAAGTAGCAGAAGAGTTGGGCAGAGTAAGGTAAGGATGGAACCATCCCATTCAGCAGAATCATTAGAAATCACGTGCAAATCTCACTCTGACTGCTAGCAAAAATTTATTGTCTAATAGTCTAATGTCAGGATACAGTTCTCAGGAGGGATCTGAGTAACAGTTGTGCCATTATGAAGACTGGATATTGTATATTTTTGCTTTGCATATGTTTAGCAGATATGGTTATGATGGCTCCAACAGACATGCAATTTTGATTTTTCTGTTTGATGAAAGGATCTCCTGGAAAAAGTTTTGACATTTTGGTGTTTTATTGTTCAACTTGTTTCAGTTGTGCTCGGAAAGCACTGGAATACCCTTGTAGAATCATTGAACTGTGAGGTGTGTACTAACTGCTCATTATTTTTAGTACAGTTTGACCTATTATTTGGATCAGTTATTGCAAATTATTTTGGAAGCCATAATACAGCTTTATTTCTGAGTTCACATGCAGAATGGAACTAGTAAAAAGGGTTAAGTAACAGGAAATCCTTTCTTAACACAAGAAAAATTGCTATGACTCTGGGTGCGGTTGCTGATTGCTAAAAGTCTATAAGGTATTAGTGGACGAGCATCATTGCAACCTTTCTCTTACTGCTGATGTGCTGTGTTTATATTGTTGTGTATGTTTTACAGCTGTCATGTGAGAAGCTTCTTTCCTCTATAAAGTGGAATATATATATGTATATAAATATATATGTAAGATAAGTTATGGTGAAGATGCAACTTGAAGATGCAATGCACAGATTCTCATACAAACAGCATTGTATTAATTTCTAACATAATCTGAATTACAGATGAGTTTCCGTGGGAGAGTGTTGTGTTCCACTGCGGGGAACTGCGAGGAATTCTTTTAAAAATGGATTATTTGGAACAAAATGAAGCCAAACGAGGCAAATTGTATCTGAGAACCGTTTATTGATAACAAAAAGGAGAAGGAAAAGGAGTTGCCCGAGCGAAATATGGCTAGAGGAGACAGAAAAGAAGAAAGGAAAATGGAAAAGGACTGGGGAAGAGGAGAGAGAGGGGACAGGGAGAAAAAGAGGGCATTACCACCAGCGAGTCAGGGCAGTGCTGTCAGTGTCCAGACGGAAGGGGGTGTGCACGCTGCCTGCCTGTGATATGCAGAAGACTCCACTACTAGAATAAGTAGTAAAGTAGGTATGTTTATTCCAGTGCTGGGAGGCATGGGGGATAATTCCTCCAAAGTAATGTGTGCTGACAGCTGCATTCAGCTTGGTATGTATCTGGTTACAAACTCCACATTCATTAAGTTTCCCAATATGCCTATACATATTCATTACCTAGCCCCGCCTAGCTTCACCTCGTATTATAATGAGCCCAAAAGTAATTTACATCTGCGTTGCGCTTGCGCAGTGTCATCTGGTGGTCGTGGGCAGGGGTCTCCGGGATGAAGTAAGAGTCTTCCTCAGATGAAGTAAAGAGTCTTCCTCATTCTGAACTTTTCACCTTGCTTCTCTGCGCATGCTCTTTATGTCCCTGGCCCAAGTCCAAACTTCAAGGCTGGTTTAAGTTAGTTTCAGGTTTGAAAACAGGATCTTTGGTCAAGATTCCTTCCCTTTATCAATAGTCTTCATTCTGCTTTGGCAGGCACAGTAAGTGTTGAGCAAGCTGTATGGATTGTTTTTAACAAACAACTTCTTAGCAAATCATTTGACCTCTGCTTCCCCTTCCTTCCCCTGATTCAGTCCCCCCATAGAGTTAGTAAATTCTTTTACTAATACATAAATTCTTTTTCTAATAATCTTTTACGATAAGCATCCCTTAATGCTTTCCCATGTGCATTTGACAAAGTAGTTAAAATTGATAACTTCTTTAGCACTCTATAGTTCTAAACAAGCAACATAACAGACAACACAAGGCAAGCACTCACCAAAATGAATAAAACAATGATGGGGTGACATAACGTATTTAGAATGCCAGTTGTGGTAGGTGACCACCCAAAAAGCACGTTCCACCAGTTATGACTTGCATCTTGTTTTACTCTTTGCAAGATTCTGCTTATTTCTTGTGTGTCATGATGGATAGTGACTAAGGTAGTTTTCCTGTTCTTTTGGATTTCATCTAAAATCTCAATTAGGTCCTGATGTTTCACTAATTGCTTTACTAATGTGAGGTCCATTCCAATAGGTGTGGGTAGCAATTTATAGTATATGGTGTAGTTAGACCTTATAAATTGATGAGACACAACTGGTGCTAAATACAAAAAGTCACACCCAACAATCTTGGTAAAATTACAAATACAAAAATTAGAGTGATTCCTGGCAGCTACCTTTATTGTGATGCAAGATTCTAAATTCACTGTTTGCCATTTTTCTTCTACCATCCAAACCTATACTCTGTGTTCAGAGGGGTAAAAAACTGTTCCTTCATAGTTTAGTCCCAACAATATGATGAATTACATAAACAGTGGCATTACATATAGTAAGCACAAAGGCAGTAGCTGTGTTAGTCATTGGGTCATAAGTGAAATTTACCAAGGTCCACCAGGATTGGAGCTTTCTTTCTAACTTAGTAGCATTATTCCAAACAGCTTCTCAGATTTCAATAGGAAAAACACCTTCATTTCCTTCTCTTATAATTAAGGAAGCTGTTGACTGCATCCATAATTGGGCTTGTATGCAGCTAAGGGCTAATGATACATTGTCTTGAGCTACACCAAGTGTGTTTAATATCAGTCTGTGGTCCAGGTCACTGGTCTTTGTGAAGTCTGGGAGTATTTTTGAGACTTGCCACTGAATGTTTCCTAATGCTAATAGGGAGGATTGTAGGGGCTGGTTTTATTTTGTTAGGTCACTGGTTGCCATGGCCAATTTATTCATCAGTATCTCTGAATCAATTCCATTTATGACTCCCAGTACTGTTCCCATCATGCCAGTCAGGTCTCGCTGCATTCTGCCTTTGAGGGGTGTTTGCTTTTGCAGCCAGGTTGTCCACCCTTCAAAGGATGTGAGTATTAAAGGGGACCAGGCTGGTTGGATCTCAGAAATATTAATTTGCATTAGTAGTTATACACACTTAAGAGACCACTCTGTATTAAACAGCAATAATTGCTGGCCTGTGTTTCTCACTACATAGGGGCCAATCTCATAAATCTTTGGTTCAGGCTTAAGTGGTGTGACCCGGGTTTGGATTTGATTGCTGGAGTAGGTTGTAGTAGGCCTAGCTATGGTATTTACCTGGAATTTGAATGAGAGCCCATTACTGTCCTGGGCCCAAAGGCAAACTATTTCAAAAGTCTGTAGTAATATAAAATTATACCAACATTCTACTTCACTTGAATGACTACAGATTTCATTATGTTTGTCTGTAGGAGTAGTTGAAACACTAATTTGCATTGCTTTTTTATGAGTAGTTCCATTAATCATTCTGCATCCTATTTTGATTTCTTCTCCTACAGTTCCCTGAAGTTGCCAAGTTTTTTGTTTTTCCCATTCTTGCTTTGTATACACTTGGTTTCTGTGCATGACCACAGTCAGTAGGTTTAAATCCTTTAAATCAGAGTATTACCCCATGAGTCCAGTAAACCGCACAAAGGCTTGGGACCATATGTCTTCTCTCCTATGAATAACTTCCCAACTTAAGGCTACAATTATGACTATGAAAAAACCAATTTTCTGGGTTATACTTGCGTGCCATCATAACATTTTCATTTTGTTTGGGTAAACTTCAATAGTAGAAAAATATTTTGACAATGGATGTTTTAGGATTTTAGCCAATCACCCCAAGGGGTGGCTGATCCTTTGTCCAATTAGACTATGAAGAAAAAAGTCTATAAAAGAGTTTGTAAAATAATTAAATAAATGAATCTTGCTTCACAATTCCTGCCTGCTGGATCTTCTCTCCTCCTCCTCCCTATGGCTGCAGGACATGGTGATATACCCTAGGGCCCAGGCCTGCGGTAATAGAATGTCATGTACAGGACCGTCCAAGCCTCGACTTCAGGCTCCAGCCACGTGTTTTCCGATTTCTCTAAGCTGTTTATCTAAAGCAATCATATAGGTGGCTAGCGTCTCTTCCCCTATTTGGGTAGATATGCCTTTCTGTACGCCATATGGTCTCCCATAAAGTATTTCGAAGGGACTTAGCGTTTCTTTAATTCTAGGTTTGGTCCAAATTTGTAACAATGCAAGTGGAAGAGATTGCAGCCAGGGTAGGTTAGCTTCTTGCCCTAATCTCACAATTTGCTGTTTAATCAAATGATTCATTTTCTCTACTTGACCACTCAACTGGGGGTGGTATGGAGTGTGGAGTTCCCAATCTATGACTAAATGACGGCTAGTTTGTTGTACTACCCTTGAAAAAAAATGTGGTACTCTGTCTGAAGATACTGTGGCTGGAACTCCAAAGTATGGTATTATTTCTTGTAGTAACGTTTTGGTTACTTCTCAAGCTTTAGCGGTTCTAGTAGTAAAAGCTTCCGGCCAACCTGAAAAAGTATCTGTCAACACTAGCAAATATTGATAACCCCCTTTTCTTGGAAGTTCCGAAAAATCAATTTGCCACTGCTGTCCAGGCCCATGGCCCCTTCCAATTTGACCAATTTTTGGTTTGGGGGTATTTTTGGAATTAGTCTGGAGGCAAAGGTTACACTGTCAGGTTATCTGCACAATGGTTTCTTATAAATTTCTAGCGATAATCTTCCCAATTACGTAGTTATATAAGGCATTTGTTCCCCAGTGCGTTTTCTGGTGCTCCTCTCTTACTAGTGACCATAGCAAATGGGAGGGATAACCAATTTTCCTTCTGCAGTGATAGCCTATCCCTCCTGGTTGAATGTTCCCCCTTTATCTTTAATCAATTTCTCGTCCTTTTTGTTATATGTTGGCTTACCCTCTAGGGAAAGTTGTCCATCTGGGATCAAGGCTCCAGTTGTTGTTACCTCACCTTTTGCTGCTTCTTTTGCCTCTCTGTCCGCCAGTTCATTTCCTTCTTCCAGTTCTGAGCTCACCTTTTGATGTGCCTTAACGTGCATGACTGCTAGCTTCTCAGGTAGCTGGACTGCTTCCAACAGTCGCATTATTTCATGCGCATGTTTGATGTTCTGTCCCTGTGAATGTAACAGTCCTCTTTCTTTCCAAATGGCCCCGTGTGCATGTACAACCCCAAATGCATACCGTGAGTCTGTATAAATGTTTATTTTCTTTCCTTTTGCTATCTCTAAGGCATGGGTTAGGGCAATTATCTCAGCTTTCTGTGCAGAGGTGTTTGTTGGCAGGGGTCCGGATTCTATCACCTCCTGGCAGGTAGTAACTGCACACCCAGCATGTAGTTTTCCACTGATGACATAACTGCTCCCATCAGTAAACCAGGTCTCTGCGTCGTCTAAAGGGCGACTGGATTAGGTCCGGGTGGCTGGGGTAGGTGGCTTCAATAATCTCCAGGCAATCATGGCATACCAGTTCCCCTTGATTTCCACTGAGAAAGGAAGGTGGGTTGACAATGTTAGTTACCACTATTTCTACATCATCTTGTTGGCTTGGTATTTCAGGAGCCTTTGTGGGGAGAGCCAGTGCCCGCCTTTCACTTCCAGCACTGCAGACATTGTGTGGGACACCAGCACAGTCATTTTCTGACCCAAGGTGAATTCGTGTGCTCCTTGGATGTTTAGTATGACTGCTGCAACGGCTCTGAGGCACCCGGGCCATCCTTTGGCTGCTGCATCTAGCTGCTTAGAGAAATAAGCAACTGCTTGTCAGTATGGGCCCAGGTCCTGTGCTAGTATTCCCAATCCCTTGTTTCTCATGGGAAAATAGAAAGGATGGTTAGTCACATCTAGAAGTCCTAGAGCTGGAGCTGACGTAAGGGCATTCGTTAGCTGATTGAAGGCCCTTTGTCCACTGAAGATCTCTGCTTTCTCTTGTAATGAGGTCGTATAGCAGTTTCATGAGCAGCCCGTAATTGTAAATCCATAATCTGCACCATCCTGTCATCCCCAGAAAAGTCCGTAACTCTTTCACTGTCTGGGGTTTCGGGGTTTAGCATATCACTTCTTTGCGATCTTGCCCCAAAGTTCATTGCCCAGCACTAACTTCATAGCCCAGGTAGATCACTTTCTGTTTCACCACCTGAGCCTCTTTCTTAGATACCCTGTACCCTTGAAGCCCCAGAAAGTTTAAGAGGCTTACTGTCCAAGCTACGCAAGCTTCCTCTGTTCAGGTAGCTATTAAAAGGTCATCTACGTACTGCAATAGCTTCCCTTCTCCTGGTGGGGCTTCCCAGGACTCTACATCTTTTGCAAGTTGTTCTTCAAACAGGGTGGGACTGTTCTTAAATCCTTGAGGCAACACCGTCCACGTGAGCTGGGTTTTGCACCCACTCTTAGGGCTTTTCCATTAGAATGCAAAAATTTTCTGGCTGACTTCATGGAGACGGAGGCAAAAGAAGGCATCTTTTAAATCTAAAATGGTAAACCAAGTTAGCTCTGGTGTTAAACATGTTAACAGAGTGTAAGGATTTGCTACCACAGGATAGAGATCTTCAGTTATCTTGTTAACAGCCTGTAAATACTGTACCACCAGGTACGACCCATCAGGTTTACGGACAGGCAAGATAGGAGTACTAAAAGAAGACTGGTACTTTTTTAACAGTCCTAACTGTAAGAATTTTTCAATTATTGGGCTAATTCTTTCTCTGTCTTCCTTTTGAGGGAGTATTCTTTAATTCTAACTGGTTGTTTTCCCTCTTTGAGTTTGATCTGTACTGGGGTTGCATTTTTGGCTCTCCCAGGTACATCTGTGGCCCTGACCCTTGGGAACACTTGACTCGTTATCTCTTCTCTAATTTCTTCTGCAGAACCTTTAGTTGTTAATATTAGGCTCAGTATTTCCATGTACTGTTGGTCATTCACCTGCAGAATAATTTCTCCATTCTTAAATGTAATGGTTGCTTGTAATTTTTCTAATAGATCTCCTTGGAATTTCAACATCTCATACTAATGGGATCACTTGATCTGTTATTTCACTGTCTATGGGTATTTCTCTTCTTTCAGCATTGTTTATCTGGTTTTTGTTTGTTTGGTTTTTTTTTTTAAGTAGTAAATTGCCTTCATCACATTCTGCACCTACAACTGAGATTACAGAATGTGCTATAAATAGGAGGCATGAGGCAAAAATACTCTCTTAAGATATATGGCATGAGATTCAACAGCACATTAGTTTGAGAGCTGGTAGAAGGCTTTTTTGTATTTTATTCATGTCTTATCTGCAGTCCATGGCTATCCTTCTCGGTTTAGGAAGGGGGATTCAATCATTTTTCATGTAGCATTTGCTTGTGTTTTGTCAAGATTCTTTAATTCACTAATTAGAAAATCTAAAATATTTAACAATATTATAATAATTTTGAAGCCTTCTGAGGCAGAACTCGGAAGGTTAGTCCATATTCGTAGGGTTTCAGATATGTAAAAATTCTTATACCAACTCCCAGGATATTGCTTGAGATAAATTATACATCCATAAGACTTAGCTACAACATTTTTCAGAAAAAAAGACAAAACAAGTTACACAAAAATTAAACTCAAGAATATGTAGAATGCTTTAACTTCTATTTGATCTCTCACCAAGTCACTTGCAATGAAAACACAAACAAAGTATAAACATTAACCAACTGACAATGCAAGCAATTACGGTGACACTTTAAATTTCATTGGTTTTCATACAGCTCCATCTCATGTGTTGGTAGATTCCTATAAAAGAAAAGTGAAAATTTGGCCCACTAGACCAATTATTAAAAAAAGAAGTAAAACTTTTTATGGCTAACACAAAGTGACAGTGAAGCTAATGGTTATCCCATTTAGGTGTGATTTTCTTGCAGTTTCCTTGCTTTCAAACCGCATTATCTTCCATGCTGGGATGTTTGACATTCTTAGAAAAGAGAAAAGAAACAAACTTTCTTGAAAAAAATATTAAAAAATATGTCTGAGTGGGACTAGTTGTTGACTGCATTAACTTATTAAAGTGAAGTTTTAGTTTTTATTCTATGAAGTGCTTGTTGCACCACTTTTGTTGTTTCCCACAGGTTTGCAGTGGGATTTCCTTCAGTGGGATTTCCTTCAACTGATTCTTCAGTGGAGGGAGTCAGACTGCTTTTAAAAGTTTTGCAAGAGTTGCAGTCTGTGAATCAGGCATTTGAATTGCTTTTTCCTTTTTTTTTCTTCACTGGCCACTCAGGACAGACATTTTCCCCTAAAGCTTCTCTATAGCCCCCACAGATGAGGCTGCATGACAAATACCTAGGCCCGCATAGGGGCAACACCACCTCCACAAGGCTGTAGCTGCAGAAGCTGCATAATTGGCTGCAGGATTAGAATCTGCCAATTCTAGTTCTCCACAATAAACTACAGACTGGTGGGGGAGTTCCCCACAGGATAGGAGGTCCAGATTCACCTCAGGACTGAAACTTGCCAATTTTGGCTTTTCACAACAAAACACAAAAGGCACAGGGGCATGGGTCCCCTCCAAACAGGAGCGTTTCAGCTCCGCACAAGCACCACATAACAGGAGCCTTACAGCTCCACGCAAAACACCAGGCAGAAAAGGGAACTAAACACCCAAGTCTATTAACCACAATGTCCACAATTACTACAACTTTTGCCATCACCTTTGCATTTGCTTTTGCCTTTTCCTCATCCCTTCTTACATACACTTGCCATACTTTTCCAACTAAGTTCCTTTCAAGTTTCTCACTATTCTCTGCCACTCTCTCCTCATGCTAACATTATCTACACTTGCATTTTCTGCCAAGTTCTTTATTCCTGCTCTTTCTAGTCTGATACCAAGCTCTCTCCTCTGGCAGCTTGGACACCACCCAGTCCTTCTAGTAGAAGTACAATACCACTTTTTCTCACAATTAATACATGTACACAAATACAAGCTTCACAACTGTTTTCACACACTAAACATGGGATTTCAAAAGAGAAATCAGATGGAGCTATATTAGAAAGGCGTTGGGGGTCCCAAGAATCAAGACCAAACCACTGAGGGGGAGGGGTTCTTCCAACCTCTCGCCTAGCCACAATTCTAATTCTATTAGCACAAAAATCAATAA
>NW_008240020.1:860333-881594 GCF_000691975.1 Corvus brachyrhynchos | reverse complement strand
CTAGCTACTAGTAGCCACAGTACTCGTAACACTCACTTTTAATAACTTCAGGGTCCTGCTTATTTATTTTCCCCAATACAATCATCAACAAGTTCTGGTGGAAACCCCCCCCAGAATCACCGGATCCACTCTCAGGATTGCTAGCAGCCGCTCTATCGGTCGGTGACTCCCCCATTGCCGGCTTCTGCAGCCAGCTGCCCTTCCTGGCTTCTGTAGCCGGTTGCTTGCAAGCTCCACCTTCACCCACACAGGGACTAACTATGCTGTGTGCCAGGTGTCTCTGCATGGCTTACCAGCAGCCCTGGCCATGTGTACGACTTACAGGCACCCTAAATCTAGAACATACTGTTTATCTGCAGTCCCAGATAAGGTTGCTGTCTACCCCCCACAGTGATCAAGCTGAGAGGAGGAGTTCCTCCAGGAAAGCCCTGGGGCATGGCTAGGATGTCTGCTCCTCAGCTGATCCTGCAGCCAGACAGAGTTCCTCCTGCTGGCTCACCAAAATGATATGCAGAAAAGACTCCACTACTAGAATAAGTGTGCTGACAGCTGCATTCAGCCTGGTATGTATCGGGTTACAAGTCCCATAGTCATTGAGTTTCCCAATACACCTATACATATTCATTGCCTAGCCCTGCCCAGCCTCGCCTCGTATTACAATGAGCCCAAAAGTCATTTACATCCGCGTTGCGCTTGCGCAGTGTTGTCTGGTGGTCGTGGGCAGGGGTCTCCGGGATGAAGTAAGAGTCTTCCTCAGATGAAGTAAAGAGTCTTCCTCATTCTGAACTTTTCACCTTGTTTCCCTGTGCATGCTCTTTATGTCCCTGGCCCAAGTCCAAACTTCAAGGCTGGTTTAAGTTAGTTTCAGGTTTGAAAACAGGATCTTTGGTCAAGATTCCTTCCCTTTATCAATAGTCTTATATCTTCTCATTCTGCTTTGGCAGGCACAGTAAGTGTTGAGCAAGCTGTATGCACTAACAAACAACTTCTTAGCAAATCATTTGACCTCTGCTTCCCCTTCCTTCCCCTGATTCACCTGTGGCCGGGCTGGGTCTAACCGAGCCCGTGCAGCTCCCGGAGGGGTGCGGCTCCACAGGCATGGCTCCCACAGTGCTGGCACTGGACATGTGGTGAGTGGGCACTTGGACAGGAGGACCAGGACCCTGGACAGGGTCGTGGCAACCAGCTGGATCAGTGCATCAGGGTGGGCAGTGACGGCTGAATCAGACGGCAGGGAAGGAAGCTGGCAGTCCAGGCAAGGATGCAGGGCGATGGGCAAGGCGGTGGTCAGGGACACAGGAAAGCAGGACAGGTGCAAGGACAAGCCAGCAAGGGCAGGAGAGCCAGAAGGCAGGCTGGGGCCAGGGGAAAGGAGGGAGGAAGCGAGAGCAACAAACAGTTACAACCTCCCCAGCAAGCAGCAACGTGGTTAGTTTTTATATGCCCCGGCCCCTCCCAAAGTCCACCTACTAACAGGGAACCATTGGTTTGGTCCTACCTTTCTCTGCCGTCCATTGGTGGAGACCTTTTTGCGACCTGAGTGGAGAAGCCCCTCCACAGTGTCTCCTACTGACTGCCTCATGGGAGGTGTTGCCAGGCGAAGTCCTCCCAGAGACAAGGCTTCTTCTAGTTGCCTCTTGCATGTGGCACATGTGCACCTCTCCTCCACATGCCTCTGACAACCACTGAGGCATAACAAAACTGAATTGGCTCCTCACAGAGGGCTACACTCAAAAAGAAACCTGTAGGTACTACAGAGAAGTGTTTTCTGTTTGTTTGGGGGTTGGTTTTCTTCAAGCATAAGAGGCATACATATGAAAATATTTCACTATAACATGGTGGCAGCTTAGTCTTTGTCTCTTCATATTCCAATAAATTTCTGACTATATAAGCTCAAATAAGAGCAAAACATGGAAGGGTAGATTCAGCTGGTTAACATTAATTGTGAGAGAAAATATGTGCTCTCTAGATCCTGTGGGGTTTGTAACCTGTAGTCCAGAAATTCTGTGTATTAGTTTGTTCTTATTTTCTTCCCCATAATATGGATTTATTTTAGCTTCTCCCAGATGTCCCTTCTCAAACAAAAAACCAAAATGCTATTATGTCCATAAAAGAAAATAGAAAACATGTCTCTGAAAACATGTCAGATGATTATAAGACTCTTACATATCACAGTATGAATCTCTTATTAAAAACACACTTGTGGTACAGATTGTCTCTGGATCCTGTGGGAATTCTTTAACACTGTTGAAACATTGCTCTCTGTGTTCCAGTTGACTTATCCCATAAGGAGTCGTTCTTTCAGTTTCAGTGCTGTGTCTTTAAAAAAAATGCTCTGAGAAGCTGAAATATCCTTAAATACCTACTGTAGTAAAGTGGTTTGCTCTTGTGTTGACTTTTATTTGTCTGAAATAAGAGCAAAAGAGATGCAAAAACAGTCAGAAAAATGCTGGATTTTAATCCTGCATTGCTTGCCACATAAACTAATCCGTAAGATCTTTGTTATTTAAAATATCCCCAGATCTCGGGATGAAATGTAGTTACAATTTTGTTTAAATACCACTTTCAAAGGGTATCACTGTTTATTGCATCTGAACCCTTGTGGGAAGACAGTTCAGCATAGACAAGGCACTTCTAAAAGCTGTGCCAAATTACTAAATGAGGGTTATCCATGTGTAGTAGGTTTGGTGAGGTTTTTCATTCTCTCACTGTCTCTGCAAATTGTTTTTTCTTACTTCTTCCTCTTGGTCAAGCAAAGGCTACAGAACTAAAATGTTGGCACTAGAGTGATATGCTTTGTTGGGAGATAAAGTCAAGGAGACAAATATGTTAAACACAAGTTGTAAAGATTTTAGTTGATAATAAATTCCAGAGCTAGTGCTATGGTGCAGAGTCCTGTTTAAAAGTTTTTCTGCATATGTAAATTCGGTTTGCAGGTTAGGGATACCTAGTTCCTCCATATAAAAAGAGTTTATAGTAGTGATCTAAATCTCTTGGAAATGTAGTAATTAGTGCAGTTGAAAAGGGGAAGTGAGCTTTATACTGCTGACCTTTGAACCAGGCACACAGTTAACTATTTGAATGAGACAAAAAAGAAGAAAGTGGTTATTCAGGAATTCTTGAGAGATATATGGTTATGTTTTCTTAGTTCTGGCTGTGTAACCATGCTGATCACAACTGCATGTGAAGGTGACATATGGGTGTGTTGTCATCTACGCCAACTGATCAGCCAATTCGAGTGCTGTGGGGAGCAGAACCATAGGATAAGGGCACGCCACTAAGACTATTGCTAGAAAAAGATAACAGCATGATTCCAGTTAATGAAGCACTGAAGTGAACGACCTCTCTGTCCAGAGGAAAATGAATAAAACCCCTCCAAACTCCCTCTTCCTGCTCATTTATGTTCTAAGTTAACTGCAATAGCTGAGTAATGTGATCTTAAGTGTCATCACCTGAGAAAACTCTATGGAATTATTTTTGTTGTGTGCGGTGAGGGGTGAGGGAAAGAACTAAGCAGAAAAGAACAAAATCAAAAATGTATAATTGAATATATGAAGGATGGAATTTAATAAAGGTACGTACAAATAATTTTACTTAAAAATATGGCAGTGCTTTAATATTAGCATAATTGTTGCAGAGTCAGTAAGTCAAATCAACATCGAATTATTTTACGTGAATATCCATCTTGTGAAATTCATTGAGACAGTTCATTTGAAAGAAAAGGCAGAGAAAAGAAGCAATATAGGAATTTTAGTTTTAATATTAATCTCACCTGTACAAAGACCCACAATTTGATATGATTTTTGACTTAACCCAATAACCCAATGTTATTTTACCCGTTACTAATTCTAGAAAAAAGCTGTAGAGATTTCTTTTAGGGAAAAACTTACTGGCAGTGAAAAAAAGTGAAGCACAAATTTAGCATAATTTGAAATTGATGTTATGAAGGAAAACTGTGGAATAATGATATAACTCAGGCTGATAAATTCTGTGTTTTATGAATGACCTATAAAGTGAGAAAATAGCAGGTTCAAGATATAGAAAGTCTTAAAATGACATATGGTTTCAACACGTTTTTTTGTTCACAAACCTGTTATTTCCAGTCTCTTAATTGGTTGCCTGTCTCAAGCTGAATTATCTCATCAAGAATGCTTTTTCTGGAATGTTTTTTTAATTCCCCTAACCAGAAGAATCCCAAGTAAATGTGAAGTGGCCACAAGGTTATCTGTATTACTTCATAATAAATTTGAGTAAAGATAACAAAATTTTGTCATTAACAGACAAGTTTTGAAACCACTCTCATCCTATTTTTTAAGTGGATTTGCTACAATCCTGGACAGAACTCTCCTTAGAAGTTATTTTAAATATCTGTTCAACCAGATCCATCTAGTAGGAATGATCACAACTTGATGTTCAAATATTTAAAAAAAAAAAATTCAGGTTTTACATTTTAAATGATCCTTTAGATTTTGGGTAACCTTTGGAAGCTGAGGTCTTCTCAAGGAGTCTTCTGCAGCCCAGCAGCAGTTAGGTATACCTAAACTGTTTCACTTGAGACATGTACTGCCCAGGAGTCCAATGAAAGCAGGGCACGGTGTGGCCCAGCTTCCCCTGTCACTGCACTCAGGTGGCCATCTCATGTGCATGGGGGTGCCACTCAGTAGCAAGATACGAGTAGTGGTTCAACAGCAGTTGAAATAGTCAGAACCAGTAAAAGGATGTGTGTTTTTTCCTTGCAGATGTCATGATGTGTGGCAGGTTTTAAAAGAAGCATAACACCATGTTCTGAGTGCAGCGGTCAAACACATCCTTGGAATTCCCAGTTTTACCTATGAAATCATGAACAAGAACATTAAGTACAAATACTGAAAAATTAATCATGCATGCAATTTGATTTGTTTTGAGCTCTGTCATTTTAAAATTTCAGGTATTTCTCTCCTATAAATAATCTTTTTCTTAGGACTCCTCCATCCTTGTGATGCATAACAACTCCTATTATTATGCCTCTGTCTTTTCTGCGACAGTACCCTTCAAACATGTCATCAGTGGGTCCACCCAGAAGATCTGTGATTTGTCTGAACACTTAGCTGTGTAGAAGTACAAATTATTCGTACTCTGGTGCCTCTTTATGAGTTGTCACTGTGAGAGAACTGTCATGAAAAATTTGAGCTGAATGTACTTGATTCAAAGCTTGAAGGAGAGGACAAAGACCTTTTTGCTTGAAAATCTGCCTCTGTACTTTAAAGATGCGTATGTGACTGAGAGACTAAAAGATAGGCTGGAGCAGCTGTAAGACACTCCACATAAAATGTAAAATGGAAATTTTAAAAGGGTAGGGGAAGGAAATGAAGAAAGGTTAAAAGGCCTGACTGAATAAATTAGGAGGAAATTCTGAGATGTGACATGGACATTATGGGGAAGAGGATGAGTTGCTCCTTGTTGAATTGTAGTAGGGAAAAAGGAAGATTGAGTAAAAGCTGAAATGGATGTGTCAGGGTCATAAGTCCAATAAGAAACACAAGCTCTCCAAAAGCTGAAAAGCCAGAGGAAAAAGAGGAAAGCTTTTTCACCATTTCATCATATTCCCTGTAACTTGGCTGTGCTCTATATGTCATGGGCAAGTCCTCAGGATGCATTTAGTAAAACGTGATTTACTAGCGATCGGTCAGTAGAAAAGAAATCTTCTGGTGTGTCCCTAGGTGTAAAGTGTGAGGAAAACATCCCAGTGTCCGTAAGCTGAAATATGTTGGCTCATCTGAGCATTATATGTCCTTTTTCACCATTTGCCAGTTAACAAGCCTTTCTGTATTTGCTGCCTGGGTAGATTTGCATAAATTTGACTCCATCTTTGGCAGAAACACATGCTCTGCTGGGAGTATCCCACTTGCATTTTTATGAAATCTGTTCAGCAGTACAAAAATGCATGGAATATTCTGTGGATTGAAGGAAACTCAGTTTTTTAATAATGAAAGTTTCTTTAGATTGCTGCAGAAGATAGAAATATAAATTACCTGAGGATTTTCTTAGGATTTTCTGGGACATATTTTGGTTCTACTAGTCTGTTGATACACTGCTAACCATGTTTATTTGCCTGAAAACTGACTGAAATAATGGTAACTATGATGTTCACTTGGCTGTTTCCTTTGAACCAAAACACACTGCCAGTTTTCTTTCAGCCTTTTCTCTAATGGAATGGAAACAAGATGAGACACTTAAAAAAACCCACCCTCTCTGTGTTGACTGTTCATTTTCAAGTGGGTTTTTACCCTGGACATGGATACATTTTTCTATTTTAATTATTGAAAAGGAAAATATCTTAAATCAACAATTGCATTTTCCTTCTAAGGTCTTGCACCTTGTGTTTTTAAGCAAGTGTGTGTGTTTTCACAAATACAATTCCTTCCTTAGCTCATGTTATTTCCCTCTTCAGGTCCTTACTCCCCACTCATCTGAAAATTTGACTGCCTGATTATGTTTTGCTCCCTGACTAGAGGGAAGGTCCTAAATTACCATACTGTTTTAGGTGTGAATGCATATTTATACATTTTGTTAATGAAGAGGAAAGACAAAAGAAACACTCAATGTTGTTGTACCACTTCATTTTGGGGAATAAGAATATACAGGAGACTGCAAGAAGACTCCTCTGCAGCTGTCAGATGCTTTTGAGGCCTAAATTCACACTTATTTAGAAGCACACCCATAGTGTGCTAGTAACTAAGGATTCAAAACTAGACTCTAGTTTAGAGGGATTAAGCAATGATTGAGTCTCTGTTATTCCTGTCTCTGATGTTTGTTATCCAATGTGCATTCGGGTGCTGGATCTCCTGCTTAAAAATGACTCCTTGCCATAGGATGAATGTCAGTAAGGCAGTCATCAGTTCTGTTCCACAGCAGCCAGAGCTGGCAAACCATACAATTTTAGAATCGAGTCACAAGAATAAATACATAGGGGAACAGAGAGCAAAGAAAATGTGGAAGTGCACAGTAGAGACAAGAAGAAGATATTCAAAAGTATGATTTTTCTCAACCACTTCACTAGTAAATAATGACACCAAGTTACACATAGGCCAACACATATATTTAAGTATTGACATGGATTCTTCACATTTTTCTGCACACTACATTTTTGGATGGAAATTTCAGGAACATTTTAATCTACTTCTTGAACACACTCTGTCTGTGAAATTAGCTACACCTATTCCATGACACATTTTAGACTTGGCCAGAATGATATCCAGAAGGCTGCTTTAAAAGAAACTTTCATCACTGTATGTTCAGAGTAGGCTTTTCTGTCTTTTTATTGCAGTGTGTTCTGATATGCATTGCATTTGCCAAAGTATCACCTCCTCCTGCACAGGAAAGGGACAAGCAAAACACTTAAAACACTAAAGCTGATCTAGAATTATGCCTCATTTCTTTTATGTGATGTTAATTGTAGAAATATCCTGTATTAAAAAAATAAATTAAAAAAATAAAGTGTCCCTTACAGTATCCAAAGTGTGTTTTCCAAAAGAAACGTAAGTGCAAATGCATAGTAATATCATGAACAGTTTCATGTGTTTAAGTAAATATTAGTAAAATACATATAATGTATTTTTTCTCTCAAGTATGTCTTGCAATAGGACCTTTTGAGACTTAAGTCATCAGTTTTCTGCTTGAATACTGTATTTAAGCTTTCTCAGAGTGGTCACTAATTTATGAAAGTACTTTGATTTACTTATTTGTACTTTACTCTTTATTTTTAACTGTTTAAACTGGACTGGTAGTCAAATACCTTGCTCTACTTTAGCCAAACCTCATCTAAAAATTTCCAAGTGTTTTATGAACAGTCATGTTTAAAAATCTGCAAGATACTTTTCAGGTAGACAGATTGTGTTAAATGTAATTTTAATATCCATTTTTCAGCTCAAATTCTTTAAAACCTTGACTCAGAACTTGTAGCAGTAAGAAAGTCTATGCTGAAGAATAATGTATTTTCCTATTCTTGGTTTGAGAGAAGTTTAAAAAGGGATACTGATGTATGCAATCGTTTAATTACTGTATACAAAAACATAACCTCATATGTAAAATACATGCCTATATCTGAAAATGTGTGATGTATTAGTTGACTCAAGGTAACTGAAAGACCAGAATCTTAATGTAAAGACCTAACTTGTAGCCCTCTTCTATGCTGTCACCTACAGATTATATTGTCTAACCTGCAATAATTTTTCCTTCATCCTGCTTCCTTTACATTCTGAGTTTTTTTCTGCTGTCTGGAAAGTTTGCCATAATGTGACTAGACCTTTCTCTAATTAAAAAAAAAAAAAAAAAAAGGAAAATAAAAAAGGAAACAAATTAACAAAGAATAAATTTGATCTAAGTCCAGAGAATCAATCCAAGTGCATCCTGAAATGTGCATATTTGCTGAGAAGCATGCAGCTTCTTTTATATCCCTAGAATTTTTTAATCTTGGAAAGACTTAGCACTGTTTCATTTCTTAGCTAAACTTTATAAGTCACTCTTCATCTGCTAAACATTTAATTTTCCAAACATTACAGTTTTACTATGAAGAGACAGCAAGACAGATGGATAAGGTTCAAGAAAACTGGTTTCCTAGTCAGCATCCATATACAGTATGAGTAAAATACAATCTACGAACTGCAATCTTATAGAGTTCTTTCGATTCTGATGGTTGGTATAGGAGATTTCCCGCCGTTAAAATAGGTAATATTTCTAAGAATTCTATTGGAACTGAAAATGGAAGAAAATTTTCAAATTGGGACGAATAGTTACAATTAAATAGCTGAAAACATGACTCAGGAATTGACAATCTACACAGAGAAAACTGCTGTATATCCCTCAAATTGTTGCTGGATTTTGATTAATTCCATAAGTTAGCTACATTCTCTTCTCTCTACATTAAAATATCTGTACTTTTTGCACAATTTTATTTCCCTAATACTATATTGTAGATTTTATTTAAACAGTGTCCAATGCAAGCTACATTTCCTTATCAAAACAATAATTGAAAATAGACATCCCATTATTTGAACTTTGTATACTTGAAAAGAGACCATCTTAGATGTGTGCCATAATGTGGGGCAAAAGTTCACTGACCGTAGGTGACATTGAACAAAAATCTTAGTAACTATAAATCTGTGAGAAATTTATTGCCAATAAAAACTTTTGTGTCTATATTTGCAAAGCTGGGGAAATTAAAATCAAATAATTATTTGATATTATTTGATTTAGAGTAGTTTAGGTCAGATTTTAGGAAAGAATTCTTTACTGTGAGGCACTGCAACAGGTTGCCCAGAGAGGCTGTGGATTTCCCATCCCTGGATGTGTTCAAAACCAGGTTGGATGGGGCTCTGTACAACCTAATCTAGTGACTGGCATCCCTGCCCAAGGCCAGGGGATTGGAAACAGATGGTATTTAAAGTCCCTTCCAACCAAAGCCATTCTATATTTCTATGATTTGTAGAAAGAAAGCTTGCAACAGGACCCATGAGAGCTGCTTTCTCTCTGTGCAAGGCAAAGTACTGTTATTGCAAACCTACCATCGGGGAAAATCTGGAACAGGGTGTTTTCTAGGTTCTTGAATCCTGCAGTGGGGCTCAACACTGATAGTGTAAAATTCTACGGGAAACTGACAAAACAGACAAACCAATAGGCAATTTACCTTCCCCTGCAAAACAGCTCAAAGTTCACCTGACTTGATAGCCCTAATGCTGGTGGTAGAGATGTTGACATCTAGCATGGGGCCTTCAGGTGAAATCAAAAGCATCTGTGCGTGCTTAAGAAGGTTGCTCAGGTAAGAGAAATTTGAGTTTTCCAGTAGCAAGGGAGTCTTCGGAGGACAGAAGAATCCATGATATAAGGGGTAGTCTCTGCCATAATCAAAAGGAAACAGGCTGCTGTAATGAATATTAAAAAGGATTGAACTATGAGCTGGGAAAGGCATACAGAAAAAAGACAGTTCATCTAGGAATAATAGCAATACAAATGAAATTATTTTATGTATCCAATAACTAGAATTGGGACTGAAATTCAATTGCTCAGATGATATGGGAGCAAAGAGGAGAGAAATCAGTAAGGCAATAGAGGTCAGCGTAAATGATCCTTCCAAATTTACTAAAATAACAGGTCAGTAGTAAAGAGGTCAATGAAAATGACCTCATGAAATTAAAAACTAAAACCACTTATGAGTGAAAGTTTGAATACTGTCAGAGTTGACATAGATCATATGAAAGTAGAAAGTAAAAAGAGGCAGAAAATGCCTCTTCTCTCTCAAGATTCTAAGACAAAAGAAAGTCTTTCTTAGTTCTTTCCACTTGCTCTCTTTCTCTTTCTGTCTTTCTCCCCCCCTTCTTTCCTTTGCTTCTCCCTTCTTTATCTTTTTTCTGTCTTTTCTTGTCTTCCTCTCCTTCTTCCCTTCCACCTTTCTCCGTGTACACCAGACTAATGTTCAGTGCTCCAATGGTAAGCTGAGTGTCTAACTCTTATACCTATATTTACAATTTATTTACAGTTCTTTACAATTCTTTCTCCTTTTTTCTTGCAATCTTTGTACAGAGGAAAGTAGTAGCAATGCAGTGTTCAGTTTGGACTAAATATCTTTAGGAGGTGTCTCAGCATGTTTTTTTTCCTACCTTGTATACTTTATTGCATGTATCTTATTTATTTTGCCACACTAATTATCTACTGTGGAAAGTTGGGGGGGTGATAATTTCTTTGGAAAGTTTCTACTCTGCTAAGGAAACAGCCTGATAACTGCAATTTATAACCACAAACTGCAAAGCTGAAAATTGAATGTGAATGTTGTTGAACCCAACCCAAGCATGAATGCCTGAGTCGTAGAGATGTGTATATCAGGAAAAAAAATGTTTTAAACTTGTGTTGTCATAAACTGTTTGGGAGAGAAATCTTTTTTCAGGTTCAGGTTTAGAAATAGAGGTGTACAAACATGGGAAAGGTTGCTTCCATTTTTGGCAGCAAGGTTTGAGAATAATGCTCTTACTGTGTGCTCAGGTGTCCATATTATTAACCTAGAAAACAGTATTTGGCAAACTGATTTTACAAAAACATAGCAGAAAAACCAAAGGAAAGTCAGCTGACATGCTTAGATCTATACCAGTCTTGACCTAGGGAAAGTTTAAGTGTCACGCTCCAGGTTGCTGTGCTGGATGGTGAGGAGCCATGACCTTCTGAAAACGTCTCCAAAGTGAAGCCGCTTGGCAGGTCCACCACACAGTCACACATGCTTACACGCACACACACACACGGATAGCTCCAGAAAATGGGTCAACGGCAAAGAGGCAGGAAGGGTCTCTGTATGGGGTTCCACAGGAGAGGTTTAATGCAGCCACACACCTGAAGGGTTCCAGGGATGAAGACAAAGAACAATGGAAGGTCCACATTTAAGTACAGGAGCAGGGCGAGCATCAGAGACCAATGGTCTGAGGGAACGGGGGCAGTACACAGGTGGGACTAAGGAATGGGAGCCAGTGGGGAACTCTGAGAGAGTGGCAATGGGGCAAGGGCCAATGGGGGAACAGGGAGTGGAGAACCTTCTAGGGCAGGGACATGTAAAGTAACAAGGGGAGGCCGACAGGCCAACCAGGGAAGCAGAACTGGGATACATTAACATAACAGAACAATGCATCCTGGGAGAAGCCTCTTTTATCACCCTAACCTGGGGAGGAATCTTTGATACTAGGGACTATTCCACCAGTGGATTCTCTTTGTCCGTTGTACCACAGGCTCACTGGCCTCCACAATTAAGCATTTCCAGTTCTAAGTGGATTTATGGAATTAACTAGACACTGAAGCAGGTTGCACAAGGACCTTCTTGTCCTTGGAGTTTTGAGGGATGTGACTAGACAAAACCCTAAGCCAACTTGTCTAAATTCAGTGCTGACATCATTCTGAGAAGAAGGTTGAACTGAAAAAACACCCAGATCCTGTCCAACCTGGGTGTTTCTGAGACTATAACATGAAGTTCTTACTGTATGAGGGAAGATGAATATGTATCTATATATCTATATCTATGTATATCATGTATATATAACCAAAAAAGACAATGCTTTAAAAAACCCCCATCATGTTAAGTTGAAAAACTCCCCGGTAGTACACAACTAAAGAACAATTTTTTCATAATTTGGAAGGATTCCCATTTTCTGTGTTTCCTTTTTCTACAGCAGTACAAATTCATGGAAAAATAAAAGCTCTTTTTCATTCCTCTCTGTGGCTTGCTATTGCTGTCAAGCTGTGTAAGGTCAAAAAGTAGATTTTATGTTGTTGAGAGGTGGGAAAGAGAGCAGCGGGTAGGGAGATGGGACTACTATCTCTCTAAAATCTGTGGTATTTCTGGCTGCAGAAAACTCCTAAAGCAGATGATCCAAGGGAAGGAATTATGATTCAGATTAAAGGCTTTAAAGGTCCTTACAGTGGAGTTTCCTCTGCAGTGTCGTTGCAAGTCATATGTTACCTGTCGTTACGTACCGTTGCTTACCCAAAGTGAGATGTAGAATCAGGTTCATTACCAGAGACTGTCTGCTTTTCTCTGAAGTACTCAGCTTTGACCATGGTCAGATATAAAATACAGCATTTTTGTGGTACAATGCAGTGTTTTCCATGTTCCCAGCTGTTGGAATGCCAAGAATGTTATTTTCCATTTGCTGGTGGAACTCCTTGGTGTTGTAAGGAAGAAAAAATGTTTTAGAGATCTAAATATAAAGGAATGCAATTTTAACATATTGTGTCATTAAGAAATTTAGGGGCTTTTAGACAGATTGTGAAGGTAGCAGAAAATGAGATGCAGTGTTGCATTAGATATGTTTTTAGTATTTTCTTCTTTTTGTAAAAGCTGTAATTTTCAGAGTTTAGAACCAATTTAATGTCCCTGGAGCTAGAGCTTTTTTGTATCCATTGTCCATTAGGTGAATTGCTAAGCCAAGAATGGAATCCATTTATAATGTATAAAATATAGTAAAATGCTTTAAAAACAGTCTAGGTAGAGAAGAAAGCATCAGGAGTCCATTAAATTTGAAGATGGTGAGTTCTGAGGTTCTTCTTATAATCAGATAATGGGTTTTTGTGCTTTGATAAGAGACATTAGATATAGGAAGATTTATTTAAAAGTTTGAACTCAATAAAAATTTATACAGAACTAATGCAAAATGCATTCTGTTTGACATTTGAGACAGCTTTCAAAGCAGTATTTTGCTTTTAAAAAACCCTGTTACTTCAGTATTATTTATTATGTTTTAATAAAAATTAATAAATAATACCTGAAATGATAGTGTCAGTGTTACAGGCTTCAAAGACACCTGTCAGAATTCTCTGTAAAGTTACATCCTCATGGCATCATAACTTGGACATGAACATGTGGTCTTATCAGGGAAGATCACAGGTGCTGACGTATTTGTTAGCAATTAAAAGCAAATCTTCTCTGCTGAGAATTTAAATTTTGAAGAATGATACGAAGGGAATACAAAGGGAACAGCTGATACCTAGACTTCCTGCAGAGGGTTCCAATTTCCACAGGGTCTCATTTGTGCCCAGCCTGTGCCCTTCTGTGTAGCTCACCTGTCCCAAGTCTCCTCTAGCAGCAGAGGGGTGACCTGCACGTGCAGCCACGGCCAGCGTCTGACAGGAGCTGCCCATGGTAGGAGCCGTCGCTTAGGGCTGTGCTCCTCTCAGGTTCCATCAGCAGTTGCAGGGGAAAGAAGGTCTGAGTATTGTGTACCTTGGGCAGGAGCAGGACTCTTGTTTCAAAACACCTGATGAGACCTGGAAAACATAGGAATAGGCTTCAGATACTGGGTTTGCATTTATTTTTACCTTGTGACTAGAAACTCTCTGAGATATCCTAAACAGTTTTTGCTGCACTATTGAATCTTGTTTCCTCTGTGATTTGCAGTAAATTTTCTGAAGATTTTTGTTCTATATATTCTGGGAAGAAGTATCTCCCTGTAGGAATCTGTTCAATGTACAGACAAGGAAATAATGGGTATTCTGGATTTGATAATTCCAAAGTTAAAAAATCTAAAAGCCATTTTAGGTTGAAGTTAAAATGGAATTTTCCCAAACTTTTCAATGTAGCAAATGCATTTTAATGCTTGGTCAGCATAGATTAAGTATGCTTCATCCTTGCTATATTTTTTACCAAAGACTTTACTCTTTGGAAATATTAAACCCATCCAAACACGTCATTATTTCTTCTATTTTCTGTGTATCAATGTAACACATCTTTGGCTGATTTACAAATATTCCTGGAGTTCTTCCTTCAGTATCCTCATATGGCTTCTACTCAGATCAGAGAGGTTTATGTAAAGCAACAAGCTGAAAGTAATGATGATTTCTAGTTTTTGTTTTGGACTATTGAGGTGATTGCAGGGGATGGAGCAGTGTAAAAGACATTTGAAAAGTAGTGATTTCGCATGGAGAAGGGTCAAAATATTCTAGAATGAATATTCACTGCAAGAGCTATGTAGGAACTTGAAAAACTATTTGAAAACAATTAGGGTGCGCTTATTGGGTGATATCCAGGACAGAGAAGGGACAGACAAAACAGAATGTTTCAATTTTTAGGTGGTCCTTTCTATTCTGCCTCTCGCCTCCTGTTTCTGTGTCAACTTAGCATATGTGCTTTAGACAATGTAATAGATACACTTAAGCTATAAAGCTTTTCCTATTCCCTTTCTGACAATTTCCTCTTCATTTCTTTCTTAGTCAGTTTCTTTTATTTATGTTTTTTTCCATTTTTAATTTTTTTCCAGACAAGAATGTTATATTGATGTTACAGAATCAGACTTTCTAAGGAAGCTAATTTTCATACCCTTGCATACACACTTAGAGTTTTCTGATTCCTCCAGAGCTCTCATGATGCTATGGATAAATAATATATATTTCACCAAAAACATACACAAATGTAAATTCACCCAAGAGGTTTAAATGACTCCTTGGGGTTAAATGAAATGAATGTTAATGACATTCATGTATGGTAAGAAGTGTGGGTTTTAAAAATCTGTCTCTATACACATACAGAATCAAACAGCAGACCTACCAATTAAATAATAACATGTATGCCTCCAATAAGACTTGAATTGCAGGCAATGCTTTGCATTTGAATCTTGCACCTGCAAAAATCTGGCTTCCCCTATTTGGAATTAACAGGCATTTTCAACAGTACAAGGGAGGTCTCAAGGACCATTATGGAAATGGAACACACCATTAGTGGAGAGAATAATGGTGACTCACCACATGAGTGAGACACAGCAAGATCACAATTTGTGGCAGAAAGCACATATATCTGACAAGATAATTCCATCACAGGGAGAAGGATGTTTGTGACTTTATACAAGGCAATTTGTATGCAAACGGAACTTGTTTGTATATTACTTCTTGATGCCCTTAAAATCAAATCAAACTAGAACAGCTCGAGAGGAAGGCTATGGCAATGGCCAGGGGAGTGCAAAACACCATTCAGGAAAATATTAACAAATATGCTTTCCAGCAGAAAAATGTAGTCAGAGATGTTTTAGCTAGGTATTTTCTGGTTTATTGATAGCTATTTATTAACTTGCAGCTATTTTACTATGTGTTTACATGCTGAAGGTAGTTTGCAGTTTTCCATACAGAACAGTAAGAGAGAGGACCCTTAGAAGATTTAAAATAGATATTTTATAAATTCCAAAGAGATCAGTTGGCATAATTGCCTATGGTGGCAAGATCCATAATAGTATTCCAGAAAGGTTTTTCCACTGTCCTGTGTCTATGTTTCCAGCACTAAATGTAGAATAAAGTGCTAAGTCATGGATCTCTTTTGGTTCTCTAGCTGGGGCTCCAAAAGCTGATTATAGGAACTTGGGGAGTTACTGCCTACTGCCTCTAAATGTCCACATGATGTTTGGGCACAGTGTGAGAGAAAACAGTGGGGTCTCCTCCTCCCACTGTCTGCTGGAGACAAAGGAGTTACTTATGGCTTATTTGCGTGTTCTGGGATCTCCCATGTGCAAGAGACAACGCCCTCCCCACTGGGGGGCTCTTTTTGCAGTTTGTACTTCCTGGCTTGAAAAGAAATAACATCTGCCTCTTTGAGCATTGCTAATAACAGCTTTGAGGTCTCCAGCATTTCTTTTTTTTTGTTGTATTTTCAATTATAGGTGTGTTATGAAGAATAGAAAGGAGAGAAAGGATAAAACCATGGTAATTCTGGCAACTCTTGTGAATCCTGGATGACATTTCCTCTATAAGTCATGCTGGTTTAAAACTAATGCTAATGTAGCAGAACATTTTTCCTTGGCTCTCGTGATCGGGCTACAGTGATATTCTTTGTGTTATGATTTAATGTATTCACAGGACTTGCATCAACAGCCTTCTAGCAAAGACAAGTGGTAAGTCTTATAGTAACATACAACAGAGGCAGAGAAAGGGTTTGCTCTGCTTTTGACTCTGCTCAAGTAGCAAGAGGAAGATCCAAAAATTAGAATGTATCTGCGAAGACATTTCCTTTTAACTTCTCATAGACACTCTGTAAGTAGCCTCTCATCTTGTCTCTCGGTCTGGAGAGTAGGTGCCTCTTGTGGAGAGCAGCATGCCACCAGTCCATTACTGGAGGAATAGAAACTCCGTGTCCTTGAGAGCCACTGCCAGCTCTCTCTTCCCTTCCTTCCCAGAATAACACCAGCAGCTTGGTAAGCCACTGCTGGAATGCCTCAGTAACAAACTATAACATGTAGAATAGTGATCTTTGAACATCCAAAAAGCATTACCTGTAATGTAGATCCCTGATCCTTCAACTTCCATTTTACTGCTGTAAAGGTACAAATCTCCACGTCCTGTACAGCCCAGTCTGTTTAAAATTTAGTAGCACAAGATACTAAACCCAAACATAGAAGAAATTACAAGATAATGCACATACCATTTTCATTCTGAGGAGATGAAAAATAACAGAATATGTGAAGTGTTTGTCATATCATTTAATTTACACTGTGTTAAGATACTGCAGTGCTGAAGTGATGCTCCAAAGCTAGTTACAACTGAGGAACAGAGGTAAGGAAAAATTGAACAATTTTCTCTTATTTTTAGTTGCAGTTGGGCTGCATCACTGTTCTTTAGAATCTCTTCTCTACTTAGTCACCTTTCAAATGAATGCTATTACTTCACCACTGTGAGGCATCTGCCATTGCTGATTTGCCGTGTTAAAGCTGCTGTTTTGAAAATGACTCAGAACACTTGGAAAACGCATATTACATAGTGTAAGAGAATTTTTAAAATCCTGGGTTAAAAGGCCATAACTCTATCACCTGAGCAAGTAAATTCCTTTTATATATTATAATTAAATTAATTAAAAGTTGCATAAGGTTTGAATTTCATGTAGAGATCTTTTAAATTACAGGTCCCCTTTAAGACAGATCCCATCATCTACACCAACAATTAAATGACGACTGTAGATATTGTTATGCTATTGCATGCCAAGTAGAATAATAAAAGGTCACAAAAAGTGACCTTTGCACATAGGAGATGCAGAGATTAGCTTCAGACTTCGGTTCCTTCTGGCAGAATGTCTGTGGACAAATTGTTCCAATGGTAAATAAATCATCATCTAGGAAAAGTCTGGTATAGTTGCATGGCAAGTAACCAGGATTTAAAGAAGCAACAACAGTTTAGTTTAAAAGTTTAGGCAGCACTACTTAACCTTATTACTACTACACTTTTTATTAGTACAGCTACCTTTTAAAGGTGCGTTAATGATCAAAAACCATGTTGACTTGGGGCCTTTGGCTTGTCATAGAAAAAACCCTCTCAAACAAGCATTCACATACAATCACTGCAACCATGGGAGAGGTGATAGACAGATCACACATACCAGTGTATGTGACAGGGAAAGCTGAGAAAGAGAGAACACTATTAAAATTTTAGGAAAGAAAGAACAGAAGAATATTTCAGCTTTGGTAAACTTGCTGTAATGCTGATGTACTGCATAATCATTCTTTTGTATTCTCCATGTATTATCAACCTTTATAATAATGTTTATCCTACTGCATTCTTTCAAAAATGGCCACTTTACCTATTTTATCTCATGGGGGTACGCATCTCTGATCACCTTTAGTGCATCTTATGTCATTTTCTGTTCTGCTATCTACTTTAAAGGAGTATAGGACCAGAACCACTCTACAATAAAAATGTGACCTTGCCAAAGACTTATAAACATATTTTCCATTTTCATGTTCATGTCCTAATATTCTCAACATTTTATTTGCTTATTTGGTTGCTTGTACTAGTTTGAAAACAAACCAGTGGGAGGCACCAAGTCAGAATAACAATTTAATGGGGAAATTAAAGAAAAGGAAGAAATAAAAGAAAACACTGGTTCAAACTGACAGAGTCAAGATACAACCTGACACCCTGTTAGTCAGGGTGGTGGTAGCAGTCTGGTAGAATGGTGGCTGCAGTCCTCTGAAGTGGTGATCCTGTAGAAAAAGGGTCTGCTCTTCCTCAGGTCCAGTGGTGGCTGTGTAGCTCCTGTCCTCTGGAAATCCAGTGGAATGGTTGTCTCTGGTGTTCAGAATCTCAGATTATATCCACGATGGGATGCTTGGTTCCTCCCTCTGGGTGGAGCATCTCACAATGGGGTGATGAGTCATGAGGCCAAGTGTTGATTAGGCTCATTAACAGAAGACAGTCCATAGGGAGTTATCTCTGAGTCATGCAGCAGGACAATGATGGGCCATTAACAGCAAGATAGCCTGGGGGGAGGAGGCAAGGAAACACTGCCCCACCTGATTTCAACAGCTCATGAGGATGGTAATAGAATACACTGCAACCCAGGACATTGCTGCAGAGCACTGAATTGACATTTTCAGAGAATTACCCAGAATGACACTGAGTGCTAACAGTCAGTTCAGGGGCATCGTTGTCTATGAGCTCAACACTGTGCCAGTCATTATTTGTTACAAATAGAAATATCTAAAACAATAAAAATATTTGAAATTTTGTAAGCCAATCATTTGATCTCCATTGAAATGCAGGCAATTAGAAAATTAAGATCATAGAATCATTGCATGTCTCAAGTTGGGAGGGAACTATAAGGGTCACTGAGTCCAGCTCCCCAGATTCTAAATTTAAAATTACTTTCAGCTGCTAATAGCAACTGGAATTATTTTTTCTTGTAGTAATCAAACTGTATTTTAGTTATGCTAAAAAACTGAAGACTAACAAACTTAGAAACTGTATTACACACAGGTTCTTGTTTATTTCATGACAGTGGAAATAATGTGCTACATTTGTTTTGATGGTGATAACTGGAGAAAAGAAATCTCTGTTCAAGCATATAAGTTTCTATTAATTTGTTCTTAATAGCTACAACATTTTTGGTTTTGTCTATGGAAGGATCAATATTACTATTGAAAACCAACAGGTGCAGTTTGGTAAGGACAGAGTAAAAAACCATTTTAAGAAGAATCTGTTGCAGCATCCAATCCAATGCACATTACAAGGCTTTTGTCCAACCCAGTTTTAAGAAATTATCTATCAGACTATATCCCTCTGTTTTTCAATCTCACTCCCAGCATGAGGGTCTCTAGACTTCTCTTGCTGTCTACAAGTTTTTTTAAATTCTTTTTTTCAGATAGATGATCGGGAGAAATATGGAAGTGACTACTTTCCTACTGCTTAGTCTTGTTGTGACTGGGACCTTTTACTGCTGCTGTGACAGAAATTCCTAATCTGCCATGGTTTGTAGGAATAATGTAGCTAAATTCAGTGGGAGAAATCATCAGGATTGAATTTAAGCACATGTGCAGCATTTTTATTGGACTCAGGCCTGCATACTGAATAAAAGGAGATGGAGTGGATTAGAGAGCCACAGGTTTTATATATGAAAATACTCATTTCTCCCCTGAAAAAACCAAAATTTGCATGATTCTTTCTATACAGTCTTCTTGCTATCTGTGATCCAAATCACGTTGTCGATTGGCCTGTGCAATGCAATACAAGCTTCAACACATTTCACTATGCATGTATCCCATGAGTTCAGCCATACTGAGTGAGTCTTTGGCATATGGCAAGAGCAAAACTAAAACCAAAAATTACTATAAGGAGAATATGATATAAATTCAAAGGAGTACGATGGAGAAATAAATTCAATTTAAACAACAGTTAACATAGTTATAACATGAGTGTGGTGGATATAAACTTGCCTTGAAATTAGCATTACATGACATTCGAAACAATTTTATTTTTTACTTTACTTTCTCTATATTGGCTTAAGCTACAGTCTTGGAAATTTGGGCAAATTCTTCTAGCACTATGGAAAAATGTTCTCAGAAAGTCAGACTATTTTCAGGAATTCGAAGAAAGAAATGAAAAAGAGTTTGTAAAATGAGGTCACTATGTCACAGATTGTCAAATTTCCCAGCCTCAACCTCCAATAGCTGAAATTTTCAGGAACAGAACTGGACACTGCAAACTGGATGGTCTCTCTGGAGAGTATTACAAAATTGCAGCAATATCTCTCTTTGTGTTCATCTTGGTGAAAAACTAGTGATAAGAAAGCTTTGTGGACCCAAGTTCAGGGAACTCTCTTCTCACTTCACAATGAAGCATAAATATCTAATATTTTCAGATACCTCTTAACTCTCAACTTTTTTGGGTTTTTTTACTGTAACTCAAGGCTACTTTCTATATGTTTATTCTATATTTACTTTTGTAAGTCTTCTATGTAGATTTCATTGCTTGTGCAGACAGACATAAATTAACCTGAAGCAGCACTTTTGTGACCGACGTGGATGGTGAGAAAGACATGTGGGTCACTATATTTTCACAAAACATATAGTGAACATTTTCTTCCTTCTATATACTAAACTGCTGAGGCAAATACAATTTTTCTGAAAGAGAAGGAGCGCTGGGTTTCATCCTAGCATTGTTTGTGTCAGTGTTCACTGATAGTACTTTTATAATCTCCTCACCCCTTTCAAATGTATGTCAGCTGAATGAAGCAGTTCATATGTGGGTTTGGCCTCTTGCAGATACTAGGAAATGTTACTTTGCCTTTTCTCTGTTACTGTGGGTTGAGATCTCACTGTGTTGCACTCATTGAAGGTATTACTGTAATGGGTTGACCCTGAGTTAATGGTCAGTCTTTGAGACCAATGACGCTTCTCACAATTTACATATTTAAACCGCACTGAAAGGCGGGACTTCCCTTTTTTCCGAGCTCGCCTGCTGGAAGGTGGGGGGGCTCCGAGCCTCCAGGCACCGCCGGGCTGGGCC
>NW_008240020.1:838109-859495 GCF_000691975.1 Corvus brachyrhynchos | reverse complement strand
CTCTTTCATTGTACTGCAACTGTTTAAGGTTTGTGCCTGCTTTGCTTTTCTCCTAATTCTTATCTCACAGAAGGAAAATAAGTAAGTAATGAATATTTTGAACCAAAACCACTACAATTACATAAGGGAAGAGATGATTATTATGGCTCAGCTCATGAGTGATAACTTGCTAAGCCAAAATAGCCTGATGGCGTATCTGGACTTAGTAGGCAGAATAATCTTTGTCTTTGTTTTTATTTCAGAAATTTAAAAGCATTTAAGCTAACATTTTTGAAAAACACCTAATAGAAATTACAAAATTAATCGCAGGAAGGTATTCAGATTTTGAAACATATTTAGGCCAGCTCTGCATGTCTCTTACATGTAGGGGTTGTACTAAAGGAAGGAAATCAGCATTTGGAAGGATCTTGGCATCTTCCTGCTCTGCCTCTTTCCCGCTATGACTGCATGATCCAGTTGCTTCCAAGTGAACAGTGAGCCTGTTTAATTTGATTAAAAGTAAAACTTTATACCTTTCTTTGACTGTGTCAAAGATAAAGAGATGGGATTTTAATCTAGCAGCAGTGAAAGAGCACTCTGACACTAGGCATCTCTAGCAGTCCTTACAGGGTAATTTTGCCAGATCCCATCTATTTCTGAACTGTGTGCAGAAACACGATGTGCCCTTCTTCTCTCTCTTCTCACTCTTTCTCCCCCTCTCTCTTGCTGCTTCTCCCTTTCACTGAAATGGCACCTAAAGAACAAATTGCCTCCTTTGTCTGAAGCCTGCTTGTTCACAGTGGGGCTCTTGATCTGAAAAAAACCAGAGATGTCAGGCTGTATAAACACTCAGGGAAAGATATGTTTCATAAAGGTTCCCACTCTGGAAAATTATATGCTACTTTCAAAATGCTTTGCCACTTTTAAAAGTGTAATTATACCCTTCTCCTTAATGACTGACATAGCATATGTTTACACATGTTTTAGCTGACTTATGACAGTACACAGAGGCACATTGTGCCTGTGGTTTCAACAGCTAAAAGATAATGGGACCAGCATCTGAACCTGTCTGTTAATGTTGCCCAAGTATTTTTGAACACAAAGTACACTTTTGTGCCAGTGCTTGTGCCCTCCCTGGTCCTTTCTCTGCATAATAAATTATGTTGTCATTTTTTTCCTCTAGTCTGCAATCCATGTTGTGTCAGTCCTTTCAGTCCCGTTTCAGAATTTTTGTTTGGTTAGTTGTGGTGGGGTTTTTTTGTTTGTTTTGTGATAAGTTTGTTTGTTTGTAGGTTTTATTTATTATTTATTTGTTTTGTTTGTTTTATTGGTAATTTTTCCTCAATATTTTCTGTATGCTCACTTGATTGTGCTGCTTTGGCCCCCTATTTTAAATCTGAGCTACAGCTTGGAGAATATTTTCCTTTTTTGGCTTTAAAGAGCTGGATGGAATGGAGAATTAGTTACAATGCTGGAGCCTGCCAACTTTTTGCTCTTGGGTGAATATATCCTCAAGGGTGTGGTGGCTGAGAATTATTATGCCTTAGTGTGTCCTACAGGGGGTTATGTACAGACAAGGTGGTCCCATCCTGACTGTCACCAACCAAGCATTGCTGTCATAGTCATTGCTACCTCCTTTGAAGCTTTTGGGAGGAGTGCAAGACCTGGATATGGAAAGAATGCTGCTTTGTGAACTGCTGAGGAGTTTCTGTCAGGTAGCTGCGTGCAGGGAGCAAACAACAGCAAGAGCTTTCAGCACTCTAGGAAGGCACACGGGCACAAGGAATTCAGTGTGTTAGTTAAGCCATGGCTCCCAGAAAGCTTTTAACATAAGTAGAACAGGGCCTTTGTTTATACTTTGTGAAAAAGACACTAAACAAACACAGGACCATCTGGTCTCTCATTCTCTGGGCCTCCAGGGTTGGGAGGTCTACTGAGAAATGGAGTTCAGTCTCTTGAGGGAGAAATTGCCTTGCTTCACTAAACAGCTGTTCTGGCAATTCAAAAGCATGCACTAGAGAAAGTATTTTTTGCACCATTTTGGTCTTTCTAATGCAACAATAAAAACGATTGAAAAACAAAAACTTAAACTATTAAAGCAGTGGACAAAAAATCTGTAGAGAAATGTTCCTGATCATCTCTACTGCTACCATGCACATTCACTAGACTGTCCTTCTCAGTTAACACTCTTGCAAAAGAAGCATTTCTGTTAGTTATTATCTACTAAAACACATGGGCAACTGCTTATAACTGAAGAAGCAAACAATTGCCTAAACTGACAAAGCTGACAGTGCACATCTAAGGAAGCCAGGACATTAGTCTAGCAGGCAGGATCAATGCGTTTTCCCACTTGTGTTTTGCCATTACATTGTTTTCCTCTTTTCAAGATTAGTTAAAAAAATTTCTTATTTTCTATACCCAAACCATGAGCTCTGGCATTTTTTTGTGAAGTGCATCCTAGAGAAATGCAAACCCCTTATTTTCTTAGTGATTCAGATCCATGGTACCTTTTGTAAAACTCCTCAAAGACAAAGATGTAATAACAGATAACGTGACATAAAAGACTTCAGAATATAAACACTGTTCAACAAACTTTAAGGAGACTGCCATGATTCCCTCTTCATCAGTGTATCTTTCCAGCAACATAAACCTATGAATCCAAAAGATAAATTGATGTCTGAGGAAAAGGGCTTGGATTCAGAGTTGGTGTGGGGTTCAGCTCAACTGAAGTCAGTAGGAAGTAATACCTTAGTCAAGGTAGACTGATTAAAACAAAGTTATGTATCATTTATACTATAAAAGCGATTAAACATACTTGCTTAAGCATTATAGAACCAGTGAAGTTACCTCTCACACCCTTTGGAAACAGAAAGCCTGTAAACTTCTCTAGGACTAATAGTGATTATTTGCTTGGACAAGACAATCAATCACTGAAATAGATTTAACTTACTTCTAACGCAGAAGTGGGAAATTTTGCATTCACAGTGGTCAGTGGCCATGAACTCTTCCAAAACAGCTTTCTGGGGTCAATTGCGTTTTGTGTCATGCAAAATTCAAACAAAATCAATGCTTCCCACTAACAATGTCCCACTGCTCAGAGAACAGCAATTCCCTAAGGTATGTTAATTTATTTACTGCTTTCACTTTCCTTAGCAGTGTTAAAGCAGAATGTATTTGAATATCTCTGATCTGTTCACATGTAATTAAAAATGCCCCAAAGAAAATACCTTTCTCTTTCAAAACCAGTATACATCTGAAGCATCAAATTGGAAAAAAAATCACAAAGAAGGTCAAACTTTAGAAATGTTAGAAAGCATAAAAACTTATTTTTATTGCATCTTTTGCTTCTGTGCATCCTGTGATAAGAATGTGACTTCTAAGAAAGTTGCTTTATTGTAAGAAATCTTAAATTGCTGATACGAGTTTGGGTTGTCTTATACTTTTTATATGCTTGCCATTGTATCTATAAGACATTTGGTTTTAACATGATGATGACACTCTATTAATACTGCTGCAAACCTCAGGCATGTCATTATTTACATTTGTAGCTATAATTCACATTCAGGCATCTAATGACACTCTCAGGTGATGAATACTATATCAGTGTGAGCTGAAGTGACTTAGTGTCTCTGAAATCCAGGTCACTCACTGAATTGCCTAAATATTGATTTAGATTCTTCACTTCAGACACTTTAGTCTGACAAATTTGTCCTTAACTGGTACCTTCTTCTCGACTCATCCAGTGCTAAAGATGTCAGCAAAAAATAATTTTCCACTTGATTTTTCTCCCACCTAACTTTCTCCAACTAGTTTCCAATGTTTTCCTGAGGTACTATTTCCTTCCCACTCTCATGTTCCAGTTTCCACACTAAAACATGTTGTTGAACGTATCAAAAGAAGATTGTGCCTAATTTTAAGTTTTTATGGTTCCACAAACAGAATACCTTTTCTCGCTGGCTTGAACTATTGGTCAAGCTATTAAAAAAAAAAATTAAAAAGTCCAATTTACTGGACATTTTCTTGTCTTTATTCCTGTCTCTCCTGTCTGCCTATACTGGTTTTTAACTCTGATGACCGTATCAGGCTTTATGCAACTGATATCTCTAATCAGTCTGCACTGTACTGGTGTAACCAACATCAAGAAACTTTAGTTGTCTGTTCTTCTGACATGTAACTTTGTGTACAGATTGTCTCTGTCCAGGACTTACCTCCTTTAGAAAAAATCTGTCTTAACAGTTAATTGGCCACCTTGCCCCTTCCTACCTTTCAGGATTATAGTTTCTTAATTAGCATTAATAGCCAAGATGACAGTAATATATAGGATACACCACCAGGTTTTCAGTTGAGAGAAAGTCTGCCCACCCAAACAGTGTGTAATATGTACAGGTACAGGGACAACTTGTGTCTTTCTGGTCCTACAGCCTATTGACCTCTATAATACAGATGATAGTCCCTAAGTGAGCCCAAACCAGATGCCAGTCTTCTCCTTTACTGTCCATGTTAGATGGTGTTGCACATGGTACAGATTTAGCATAGTTAACATGTACTCCGCTGTCTTCATTTCAGAAGCATTAGGGGAATAGATTTTGGCGGTGGTTAGAAGAGTGACAGCTGAATACAAAAGACACTACCTTGGCATCAAAGCACCATACAGTGAGGACAAAAAGATGCCAAGAAGCAATGAATGCTGGTTGGTGAGGACAGAAAAATGAAAAACAGGTGCTTGCTTCTGGCTGTTTATCCATAGACCAGTTACAGGTATACCTTGATCACCTGTGTTCTTAAGATGCTAATATGGGAAAGAGAAGATAGCAAGGAGTACCCTAAATTTTATGTGGTTAATTGAAAATCATATTCTAAACTTATGACATTTAACTTATTTTAGTACAAAAGAATGAACATTTATTAACCCAAGTGAAAAAATGAAAAGCTAGAAGGAAAAGTTCTGGTGCTGCTGTATTCTCAGAGTATTAGGATTCTAGTTTGACTTTGATAATGGTGAAGTTATGTAACTGAATTGAATGAACAACTAGCTTAACTAATGTATTGGGTTTGCATGGCAAAATTTTAGTAGTGGTGGGGCTGCAGGGGCAGCTTCTTTGAGAAGCTGCCAGAAGCTTCCCCCATATCTGACAGACCCAATGCCAGTGGACTCCAAGATGGACTTGCAGATAGCCAAGGCTGAGCCCATTAGCAAGGGCAGGAATGGCTCTGGGCTAATGTGTTCAAGAAGAGGAAAAGGTTACTGCACAGGAGCAAGCTGCAAACAGAAGAGAGTGAGAAGATGTGACAGAAATGCTCTGCAGACACCAAGGTCGGTGAACGAGGGGGAGGAGGTGTTCCAGGCAGAGATTACCCTGCAGCCCATGGTGAAGACCCACTATGAGGCAGGATGTCCCCTGCAGCCCATGGAGGTCCATGGTGGAGCAGAGATCCACCTGCAGCCCATGGAGGAACCCAGGCTGGAGCAGATGGATGTTTGAAGAAACTTGTGACCCCATGGAGAGGAGCCCATGATGCAGCAGGTTTGCTGGCAGGATTTGGGACCCCACAGGAGATCCACACTGGAGTGTTTTGTTCCAAAGGGACTGCACCCTCTGGAAGGTACTTACACTGGAATAGTTCATGAAGAGTTGCAGCCTATGGGAAGGACTTGCGTTAGGGGAATTCATGGAAGACTGTCACCTGTGGGAGGAACTCCACACTGGAACAGAGGAAGAGTGTGAGGAGTCCTCCTCTTGAGGAACACTGTTGAAGCAGAGGCAACATGTGATGAATTGACCATAATCCCAATCCCTGTGCTGCCTGGAGAGGAGCTGGAGAGCTGGGAACAAAGTTAAGGCTGGTAAGAAGGGAGGGGTGGTGAGAAGGTTGTTTTAAGATTTGGTTTTATTTCTTATTATCCCGCTTTCATTTGATTGTAATAAATTCAATTTATTTCCCTAAACTGAGTCTGTTCTGCCCGTGACAGTAACTCATGAGGGATCTCTGCCAACTTTCTTGCTTAGAGAATAGATCTGTAATGCAAAAACAAATAAAAGGCTGATGTTAGAAAAACTCCTTAGTAATTTTACCTTCATAGTGTAAACATAACAGTCGTTTGACACTGCAAGAGTGAGTTTATGTGGGCACTCGTTTTTGTGATATTATTTGTATGTATTCATAACATATCATTCTTTCAAATGACCTAGGGTACAGCAGATGGTGTTCTGAGATTGAACTTCGTAGGTGACACTGTCTACTCTAAAATTACTCCACCTTTCCTTTCTTTGCTCTTTTCTTACTATTTAGGTAAGAATTATCTTTGCAACAGACATATCAGCAAGAATTGCTTTTACTATAAAATAGATACAAATTGTATTCTTGTGTGAATTTTGTTGGTGTCTAATTTGAGAGAAGGAATTTTGAATAAGTAGGAACTTGTAACATTTATGTGAATGTGTGGATTTATTTTGAATGATGCTCTCAAATCTTAAAATATTTAAAGATTACATACTTCTTAGAATGTTATTTTAAAACAATTGAACTATAGATTATTAATTTTACAGAAACCATTTTCAGAGAAGCACAAAAGAAAAAACTGAAGAACTCTTGCTGTTTTGAATAATGGTAATGTAAAGTAGTGTAAAATTTTGAAGTGAAAATATGTAAATATTTCTTCTTAATAGTATACTATTTTTGGAGAATGGGAATATGATTTTTATATTCATTTATAATCTACTTAGTACTTTTTCTTTACAGTTTAAAGGACTGTGCAGACAAAGATAGCAATTAATAGTACTGTGAGATACTCTGCCTTTGTTGCACTCCTGTACTTGATGATAAAATTACGGGTCATCTAGAGTACAGAAAACAAAGGAAGTATTATATTCTTGGTGTGAAGCTTCAAAAATACTAACTACTTTTTCAAATCTTGTTAGTTCAGAATTTGTAAACACTTTTAGCATACAAGTATTCAACAGGTTTTGAGCATCTTCTTTGTCAAATCCTATTCTGTTTTCCAAAAATCCCCTGTAGACTTAGAACATGAAATCATACATCATTCTTCCATCAGTATTTTCATCTATCTACTGTTACAGGGAGATATTAAATGGCATCAAGGTCGGTTAACTGAAAAATTCCTCTTACTAAGGGCTTAATTCTGCATCTTTAGGCATAGGTTTAAAAGGCTATGCTAGTTCATAATTACACAGTACATACAGTTTGGGTCCCTGAAATCTTAATCTGTATCATAGAATCATAGAATGGTTTGGGTTGGAAAAGTCTCTTAAAAGTCATCTAGTCTAACCCCCCTGCAGAGTGGGGACGTCTTCAACTAGATTGTCTGAGAGAACATGAAAGTCTGTATCCGCATATCTATACTATGCTTACCTGAGTATTTTGCTTCTCCCGCTATCACAGCTTCCAACACACTGACAGATGCTTTAATCTGGTGGAGGCTAAAGGCAGGTGAAACAAATGAAGTACACAAATTATATGTAGCTCAACACACAACCCTTGGGTTGGAGGTGCAGGCATGGCTAAAAAGATGTTCCTCTAAGGATACACATGCATTCAAAGGTGACTGCTCTGTTTCACAGCACTTGGACAAGCACCATATGGCACATCAGTGAGAGTAAACCAGTCTTTAATTACTGTGCAGCCTTCTCTCAGCCAAGTATTACCCTGGCCTGAGGCAGGGAGTGCATGCATATTGAAAAACCTAAGAGACCTGTCCTGGAGGATTAAATGCTTTGTACAGAAAAAAGTACAAGAGATAGAAGAAGGGGAAACAGGTGGAATAAAACTGCCGGAGGGGTAAGGTTTATAAGGTACAGGTTAGCCTTTTCATACTGACAGAGATATTAAGTGTCTCAAAACCACATTTTTCAAAATCAAGCTTTCAATCACTGATGCGCAAGGCACAGCCCATGCTCAGCCCATGCACAGTCCAGCTTGGCACAGCCATGCATGGTGAGTTGGTGAGTATTGAGCAAAGCCACTAATACTGCAGGCAGATTTCAGGCCCAGGGGACAAATAAAAGGAGGAACCTTTGGCAGCAAACACCTTCTATAACCTGCAATGCACTAGCATGTGCTGTGCTGTCCTTTGGTGGGTGGGAGTCCTGGACATCTGTCTGTATCTCACACATAACTCCCTGCCTACCTGTGACCTGTTGGGAGTCCCATTACTTACTCAGGGAGGATGGATGGGCATAATTTAGGATGCTGAGCAGCCTTCAGGAGCAATGTATTTCACATTTACAGGGAAGTATTGTTTTGTAGCCTTGCCAAACATACATCACTACACCACAGGGAGTAGTATGGTCTAAGGGCTGAATCAAGGGACAAATTATGTTCACCTAAATTCAGGAGTTAGAAATTAATAACCAGTAAGCTGTCAATTCATATAATACCTATAGGTAGTCACTGTACATGGTACATGACATAGGAAAGAGAAATATGTGTGTTCACCTAAAAGTCCTGGCCATAACATCACCTTTCAAGGACAGTTTCATAGATGTCTTAGTCACTATGTGTGTCAGCCTATCTCTGTAGCCAGCAGAGGCTAATCTCATCCTGTTAGACGTTTGAGCTCATATTCTGTACAGGAAATGGAGGCAGCTTCCAATGCTCCATTACAGAACCTCCAGTTACCCATATCTCTTCATACTTTGTGGTTTCAAGGTTTGTGAAGGTCTGCTACATTCATTTCCTCTTCCGTGAAAGTGTCACTTGCTACCTGGAGTGTCACTCTTCATCCTTCTATCTCCCCTGCATACATTTAGCATTAGGCCTGCTTCATTTCTTGATCCTGCATATTTTGCCTTCTGTTTTCCTACTGAACTGAATGGTTCCTGTACTTACATGTTGTTTATTGTGCTATTCTTTTTACAATCCCCCGTGTTGTAGCCTAGGTCCTATGGGTCACATCAAATTCTCCACCTGATGTCACAAATTTTCTGAAATGCCCAGGGCTTGACAGCATTTACATCAAGAATACTTCCCTTCTTGTATCTACCAATTTAACCAAAGATTGTCCCTCATCTCTGGCCTCCTCTAGGCATCTTGATTTCTCTTCTCAGCCATTAGCAGGTGCTGCCCTGATGAACTCAAACAAAGGTTTCTTTGAATAATATTACATTAATTTTCTCCAGACTTCTCATTAGTATTTTCTTAATCTTGATCTTGTGCTGTCACTTCTGTGACCTGTCAGTGGATGTCACTGCTCCGTCCTTGTGCTGACTCCTTACCTCAGGAATGTCACTGACTGGAGACAGTAAGTGTCAGTTCTCAGGGGGTTTCAGTCAACACCAGCTCCTGGAATTACCCCTGTACCAGAGTGCTACGCTACTCCGGGGGCATCTGCAATTAAAAAAAAAAAATTGAGATGCACAGATTAATTCACAAACCCACAAAATCCCATGTTAGATCTTTAATACCCTCTGGATGTAAAGCTATAGACTAGAAATCAAGCCTTGTCCCTTCATGAATTCAGTAGCAGCCATACAGGAATTTGAAATGTGACCTTCACGCATGTGGTCCAGAAATAACTGGCGCAATCATTGGTAGGAATGTATGGAAACAATCCATTTTATGTATCTGGCACTGGTGTGTTTGTGGGTGGTCATTTACAAACACTGCAGTGTATTTGTCTACCAAAAAAATACCTTTCCATGTTTTAACTAAATCAGAAAGATTGGAAAAGAGGGGTTTTTAGTTTCCACTAAACACATCTGTCTGCTCATCTATATACACTCAAGCAGAAATTTCCAGTCACTCAAGTCTCCAGGGTGTTTGAAAATGTCTGAAGTCTCTTTAAAGAGCAGATTAGCATGTATCCTAAAAGTTAGACTGTAATACTATTTAACTGCTCTATTTTTCCATTATGGGCCTGTCAGCAAGAATATGTTGCCCTATAGTACATGACAAGTGAAAACGCTAGTAACATTGTTTTTCATAGACAGAAAAAATACCAAAGAAGCAATTTCTTAGCTAAAATGTCACCTGTTAGATGTATGGGGCTCACTATATTTTTGTTGCCCTGGTAACGAATGGTGTAAAATGACTCCTTTGCACAGCTCCATCAGAATGATTGCATCCTGGTTTTTCCATCATTTTACAAGAGGCTGTTTTCATTCTCCCTTCCTGACCATATTAAGTGTAAAGAGATTGAATTACTGTGCTGTACACTCTCCATCCAATGTGGATTTAAGAGTTGATATTGATGTACTGAGAACTGCGTTCTTCTTCAAGAAAAAAAAGCTACAAATTATAATGAATTTGACTTTTATATATCGACCGCTCAAGTAGTGAAGTAGTGTTTCTGCACCCAGGGGATAGACATGGCATGATCAGCATTTTTCACTTGAACGAATCCAATTGATAAAGCAATATATTCAGTGTCACTTTGCTTGATCTCCAGGTTTAACAATAGTCATGCTAAAAGTAGATACATTACTCCATAAATTTCACTCATAAAAAATGTGCTAGCCATTGCTTTATACAGCTATACTCTTTCCAACTTTTCACTGAGCAGGGCAGAAAAAGACGAATAGAAATATTGTGCCAAAAGCATGTAAGTGTGGGCAAGTGGCTGACAAGTATTGGGAGCACTCACGAATTTACAACTAAAAAAACCCAATACAGCACTGTGAGGTGGGTGGTGATTAGCTTGTGTCTTAGCACATGTACACCTTGAGACCAAATGGCATTTTCACACTGATGATGCACTGCTGGGCAGCTGCAGAAGTATCAGGGAGTCATTACTTAACTAATAGGGGTACACAGAGACATTTCTGAACATTACAGTACCTAACTTTTTTCGTTATAGAAAAAATTATTGTGCTTCTCACTAAAATACAAATATGATGTCACCACACATTCTTTGTACCGCTACAGTACATGTAAAATCAGTGGAACAGCTGAACTTTGTTAATTTGCCATAATTAATTTTCTGCCTTCTGAACTGCTTGACTTCCTTTGCCATGTTTTCCCAGCACTTTTCATACCCAGGACTGGATCATACACAGTGTGTTCTGGCACACCTCAGATGTGTTTGACAATGATAAAAATCTCTGCTCAAAGAGAGTATGAGTTTATCAGGAGCAGCAGACTTCACTGCCTGATGAAGGTAAATGGGTTACCAGAGCAGGGTTAGCAGTCAGATCTGCATAGTGCCTGTGGGCCTGAACCCATTGTCTGGCTATGGGATCGATTGTTATCAGCTCATGAAGCAGAGCCTCACATGCTCAGGAAATATTAGAAAAAAGACAGATGAAGGTTCCTATTTGCTTAGCAAAGCTGCAATAGTAGTAGTATTTCTAGTAGTAGTAATAATAATCAGCAACAGTAAAAATAGCTTCCTAAGAAATAACGACACAATGTCTAGCTTTTGAACTGCTGATGGTATGCACACTTCCAAAAAAGCTGTTATTTGATATAAAGTACTGTTTTGTTTTGTTTTGTTTTGGTTTGTTTTGTTTTGTTTTTTACTGTGCTGTAGCGATGGCATAGAGGATAATCTTCTCCTTTTGGGGCAACCAGTATAAAGGCTTTTTCATTTTGTGCTCAATCATTGAAACCATTCCTCATCCATATTTTAGGGAAGGTGAAGGCTGCCATGCATTACTGCCCTGTAAAAATATTTCCTTTGCAGGATTATGGCAGCAGGAAGAACTAACAAGCATGGAAAGCCCTTTCTGGAGTGCTTCACACTTAGTGGGCTTGGGCACTCAGCTGAGAAATTTCAGGGTGGCGGGAGTTTGGGAGATAGGGCACCTATCAAGGAAAGAAATGCTGTGAATGGTTGGAAAAGCAAAAAGAGTGGAGTCATGGCAACAAAAAATAACCTGTTCTAACCTCCCACCTCTGAGATGTTGCTGCTGTTGCTCTCCTGACTCAAAGAGGTTTCTTCACTGCCTTCTCAGCAATATTATGAAGGCAATGATTTATGTTTTGGATTCATGAACACACTGTACTTAGACCAAACTGTACTGCTGCCCTCTCCAGAAGCAAATAGCCTGACAGCCTCCTTTCTGCAGCTCTGGGTTAAATTTCTGATTATCATTTTTCCTGGGCTGGTTGAAGAGAAAGACGGGAGAGGGATGGAGGGGAGAAAGATTTTTTCCAAAGTAATTGGACCACCTGCCTACAATCGTCTCTGACCTCTGGATAAATGGAGGATTCCACTTTGCTGCGCTTACATGGTCCTTCAATACTCGCAAGCATAAATAAGACTCGTTTAAAAAAAGGTAAATCCCTCTGTAAGGATAATTAAATGATGATGAGAAACCCTACCATAATAAAAGCTCTCAATGGAAAATGAACTTTACCTCCTTTATGTGCATATGTGTGTGTCTGTCTCTGAGTGTGTGTGAGATAATTCATCCTACAAACACATTGACAAATGTAATATTTCTTCACCTCTATTCACTGTGATACTTCCCAGTAAGGCAGTCCAATTGTCTTCCTGGAACCTCAATACCCCTCTCTTCCACCCTTTTCCCCCCGGAAGGTCATTTTAAAATCTCTTTTGACAGTCCTAACTTATCATAAATCATGCAACACACATACACACACACATACACAGGCACAGCACCTAATCAGGATGTTGCTGGCTAATTTAGACCCACTGATTTGATATAACTGGATAGAGTTTTATGATACCCTGTGATTGTAAATATGTCTGCTCTCATTCACAGCCTGGGGAGGCTGGAGGGCCATTACATCTTAATTGAGTAATTTCTTTTTAAATCTCTGCAGCCTGGGTTGCTGCTTCCGCAGCGACCAGTCTAGGGCATTGATCTCAGTGTCTGCCTGACTCCAGAAAATTCTGGTAATATGTCTCTCACCTATTTCTGGGATTTTGGTTTTTAAGTGTCCTAAAAGGCCACAATTGGCTTTTTGGGATACACAATGAGGCAATGAGGTGAGCAGCCTGGAAGCAGATAACACATTCATGTTTAGATTGACAAAGGGTGAAACTGCACCTGGTGGGGCCAAGGGATAGAATGGACTGGGCTGTTTAGGTGGAGAAATTAATCAAGAATACGTATCTGTGATGGAAGATATGGAGTGACCTTCATGTTTTCCCATATCCAGACCTTAAGAGAAGACTGAATTCAGTTTTCTATGTGGAAGGACAATAATTATGGACTTTCATTCCTCTAAAGCAGTAACATTGCATTTAGAGAGATATATTAAAAAAAAAATTAAAAATTGGAATTATGTACATGCATCCAAGCACAGGTATGTATAAGTTTTCATATGCATATTTTTCTTTTCCTCTATTTTTGGATTTATTTAAGAATTATTTACCCAGAAAAGAACAGGAAAATCCCAGGATTTATCACAGTTGTTATGTCGAAGGTCACTGTTACAGAAAGCGTTTGGCTGATATTTATAAGCTGAACATCAGTCCTGTAAAATTATTTTTTGCTCCAAGTATGTCTGGGCAATGTTAGAAAGGCTGCAGATGAACTCTAGTATTCTTTTAATTCATACACTTGTTGATTAAACTTATGCCAGTTTAAGGGCAGGCACTGTCACTTGTTCCAGTAGGGGTTTTTTTGTGGTCTCAGTCCAATTTCAGCTAGCAAAGGAAATGTTTTCCTCCAAAGCACAGCCATCACAGTTTGCCCTTCACACTAAAAGATTAAAGAGCAAGAGGCAGGAGTAGTCTGACCAACATCACTCCCTAATGTGGTGCCTCAGATGGCAAGATGCACACCAGTGTGTCAGGAGAGGGGAAAACACCATGAATCGATTTTATGGACAAAAGGCCAAGCCTGTCCAGTTGATGCCTGTCTCTACAGCTAAATTTCTTTACCTTGTTTAATGCTGATTTGAACAAAAAATGGGCCACACCTCCACACCAACAACTCCACATATATGTTTTTTAACTATTTTAGATTATATGACAAAATCTAGCCTTTGGAGTGCTTCAGACTGCATGGTAACACTGCCAAAAGATGAGCAGGAGAATGCATGCACTGTTTTTGTAAGAAAAAAGACCAGGGAGTAGGAAATCATGGGGTGTGATTCCCACAACCTCTGAATCTGCTCAGTTTTTTTTTCTTTAAAAAGAGGCAGCAATCAGTGCTGATTGAAATACCTTTGAATGCAGTTATAATGAAATTCCATTTCTCATCCATGCCAGAGTTGCGACCATTGTTGGTAATGGTCTCCTTCAGAGCAATACAGTCATTGCTGCCTTGTGCGGTACCATGTGAAGCAGAGGCAGGCAATCCTTGAATACAATTTAACAAGAAGAGTTTGCTGTAGAGTTTTACCCAGGGCTCATATTTCTGCTTTCTGGATCTGTCCTGAGAAAAGAATAAGCTGTGCATATTCCATGGGAACAATGAAGAAGACCTGATAAAGTGCATTTTTATTTCCAAACTGGCAATTTGGGTAATTTTACTTCCCTGTCCAGATCTCTGCAATGATATTGTGTACACATTGTTTGAAACATTGATTATGGTGGACAGTAGCTTGTTTTGTGGCAGGTCAGTTCAAATCCACTTTAGTTTGACATGATATAACACAACCCTGTGGATGAATCAGAAAAACTCCCGCTTTAAAGGAACACTAAGTGAGAAACACACACATTATAATAACTCAAAATAATTTCTTTGCATTCAGTCTTGTTATTGACCTGCAGTGACTAACAGTTGATTTTTGTTGTTATTGGATATGATGCAGAAATTAAGGACCTTTTCTTATTTAGTTCCAGTTTAAGGGTTATTACTTGCTGGTAAGATTTCTTATTTTCTTCTTGGAAGAGCTTTGGTGACAGATAGTGAAAGAGTATATCTGACTGTAATGTTTTCAGTACTGATAATAGGTAGTGCTTCCTGCATCAGCCCCAAGATCCAATCCTCTCTGTTAGTTTTAGAAAGAGATTTATGTGAGCCAGTGATCTTTCATCTCCCTCTAAATCCAGTTCCTAAAGAATGAAAATATCCTGAGAAACAGATCTCTTTTCCTAGTAGTTTTTCTCAGTGTGCAATGCATTTTGGCCTTGTAAAACATTCTTTGCCATCTTCCTCTTTGCTTTAAAATAAGGGTCCTTGATGGACTCTGATAGCACTGGTGCACTCCACTCAGTCAGGAACTTGGAACCCATAGTGGACTACTCCCAGTCCAGATGAGCTGCAGGGGAAGTGCAGATGACGGCAAAACTTGCAATATTGCAAAAATCAACATCTATGTTTCAGCCATAGGACACCACATAAAACAAAGAAGATTTTTCCAGCCACTGATCCCTGACTTCTTTGCCTGCTACAGTGACCTAAAAAGGCTGGATTCTAGTAGGGCTATGGCAATTTGTAAGTAATCCTAAGAGGGAAGGAAGCAGCAACACTGTCTAACCTTAGACAGCTGGGGGGTGAATGCCCACAGCCCAGAGAGTCATCCTTATGTAGTGAGTGGGAAGAAAGAGGAATATATTTGAGTCCATTTCATTTTAGCAAAGGCTTAAATAGGTCAGAAAGACTGCTCCTTATGTGTGCTGCTTTCTCTACAGGTACTGCAGAAGGAGCCCAGAGAACTAAGCCTGATGTACACACACGCACACAGAGGAACACACACTTTGCAAACATTTAGAGTTACTGAGATGAATCCACCAAGGGTTTTGCTGCATGGTTCCAGCTAAAATCAACAAAAGTGACATGGCAGAAACTTACCTTGACAATGCTTAGCTCTAAAAGCTGTCAGAGTAAATTAGCAGTAGGAGAAAACATTTTCATAGCACCAGTGTCCTGTCTAAAATACTGTAAGCCTTAAAAAGACACCACGCAGAACAATAAAGGCCAAATAAGAACTCTTGTACTGGAGTATGAATATTTTAAAATAGTACTTCTAGAGGATGATTTGACTGTACAAGCTTAAGTAAATGTGACAGAAAAGCTAAGCAAATGAAGAGTTTCCTGACCAACTTCAGAAAATTACTTGTCAAGGGTCTTATGTTGTAGTGCTATTTTGGTTTTCATTTGAGTAGAAGGGGCAGCATATATTTAAATTGTGTGCAATAGGGAATGTGTCTGTCCCCTGTGCATTTCAGTAACCACACTTTAGGAGAGATCCAAGGTCCTTGGATATCCTTTGTGAGGCAGTGGCCTGCTTGAGAAATACAAAACAAGAACTGATGGCTGGACCCTGAAGTAATTTAAAAGCAGAAAAAATTATACATTTCTCATAGTGAGGGTGATTCATGCTTTTGCCAAAATACAATTTATGCTTTGGTCAGACAAAAATTAATGGACTCAGTATACAGATAACTAGATGATGTTTTAAAGTGTTTGATATAGGATGAAGTGATTTGGGATGATCTAGTGGATCCTTTTGTCTGTGTTTCCTCAGAGATGTAATACTAACCATTGGGGCACAACAAAAAAAATTTTACTTATTTCCTTGACCTCCTTTCTTCTCTGTACACAATGTCATACAAGATCGTGTCTCCCACGCTTTACAATAATGCATTTATCATTGATTCTGCTCCCAAGGCAGCACAGCAGTTGTAAGTGGGTGACATTTATTTTCCATATTCTTCCTTTAAGGATCCTGCCACACATTAGCCAGGTAGCCCTGTTTGACAATCTTGCTAAACTGCCTGTTTTAAGTTGACTTTCACAATACTGAATCAGAGCTTCCAGAAGCAGCGCATTGTCTCTCAGCATGCATCATTTCCTGAGACACTTAGCAAAAAAATTTAGGGCATAAGTGCGTAGAAACCTGTTGGCTGCTCCCCAGTATGATGACTGAGATACTTGTACCTTGCAATGTTCAGCTCCTGGATTGTTTTCAAGCATAAGTGATCCAGAATTCAGGTGCCAAGGGTCAATTTCCTACAAAAGAAGAGAGAATAATGGAACTGCATAACAGTGCATTGAATTTGAATTATTTGTGCCAGATGAGGAAAATAGCAGTTAGAATTTATCTCCTCATTTAAAAAGAGAATAAGTTCACTTACTGATGAAAAAATTACAGAGGCATGATGGCCATGAAAGTGTGGGACTCCATCTACCTCCTGCTCTTAGGCTCAAGGAGGGGAGATCATAAGAACAACACTGAGAGATAGAATGGAGTAACAGCAGTGGAAAATGAGAAATTCTTAAGACATCATGTTGATTAATTTTCTGGACCAGCTGTTTCAAGTCTTTGAAGTAATCTTCTTTGGTTTGCAAATTTGAAAGAGATGTACAGAGCTATTTGATTTATACTTGGCCTTAATGATGATCAGATCATACCTTCCCACAAAAATCAAGAAATGAGAAAATGCCTGTGAGGTATACTTTCTGGAATAAAGTCTTCCATCAAGACAGCAGGATTTGTGTTTTTGTAACTGGTAGGATTAATTTTTAATGTATCATCAAAAGAAGAAGACTGTAACCATGAAGAATTTTTTCTTCTGTAATGACTTTGTGTCTTTTTTTTCCTCAGTTCTCCACATGTAGAAAATAGCTTCTGCATGTACGTTTTCCCTGATACCTGCTTGAAACTGCTCAAGGCTAAAAAGGGAATCATGGCTCCCAATTTGTCATGGAGTCTTTCCATACACATGCTCCAGCCCAATAAAACACTGCAGGAACGTGTGTGCTAGATGTCACTGTTCTGGCTATTTTGTTTGCCAGGAGCTAACTCTCTGTTTCTATAGGGTCCCTCAGCGCGCAGATCTAAAGATGCTGTCTGGCCCTGAATCTTTAGCTAGTCAGAATACAATTCTTCAAATTAATTGATCTCATTTCCTGCCAGGCTTCTGTGCTTATTAGCCAATGTGATGCCAGCTGTAGTTCCTTAAGTACACCAGAAACAAAGGGCTATTATTTCTGGCTAAATTCCAGTAGGCTCATTACCTTCTGCTTCCTTTAAAATTCTCTCTGCAATTATACTACATAAGATTTTATTTATTTATTTATTATTCTTTATACTGCTTTTTGTATAGCTGTGCTCTGTGTGTTACCTTCCACACCAGAAGAGGCTGCATTTAAACAACACAGAACGTAATGTCTCAGAATCAGTAATCTGACATGTTGTGGGGTTTAATAATTTTGCATTTTGCCATTAATATTATCCAGGATTATTATCATTTAGGCACAATCAGGCCTGCCCTGCATTTTGGACTGCTTAGATGAAAGGTGCTGTATAAACTTCATTAGATGCAAAAGGTGCTTTTGGAGGTGGATGTGTGTAAGACATCTAGAAAAGTGAGACTTTCAGATCAGAGCAGCAGGCCATATCCTAGCTGACAAATTAACTTCTCTGACAAGGGTTGGTGGTCAGCACAGTCTGTTCCAAGAGAAAATTTCCCTGCTTTGCAACAGATGAATTCATTTCCTCCTATTAAAAGACATTTTTAAACAGAATATGATATAATTCCTGAATTAGATTTTACAAAAAATGAGGCACACCATGAGTAATCGTATCGCTTCAGGCATGATGGATGATGCTTTGTGTGACATTATTTTCTCGAGCTTCGTGGACTATGTACAGGCACAGGATGCAATCTATTATTGAATTAACCTGTGTGAAAGAGTTTGTTACGAGGCTAATATGGTAAAGAGTATACTTCAGGAGTTTGCTGGGGGGAAAAAAAATCGTGGGTGTAGGAATATATTTCCTGAATTTTTGGTGACTGGAAAATAAAAAAGGGAGAGTAGGAATCCTCAGTAAATGAGGTTTTAAGCTGAATGGTGTCCCCTCAGGCTTTCCTTCGGACAGTTCCACGGCTGGGGTTTGGTGCCCGAGGTCGGGCTGACCGCAGCCGGGGAGGCAGCAGAGGGCAGTGCAGAGCTGAGGCTGAGCCGCAGACGCAGCCCTGGCACTAAATCTTACTCTTTATTAAATAAATTCATAGGGCTAATTTAGCCTCTGAGGAAATTAAACTGCTAATTACATGTATATAAACCACCGAAAATGGGCCCGGTTTTTGTCTTCAAAGAAAAAAAGAAAAATCAAAATTGCCCAACTCTGTCTCTCATATTTAAAATATGATATTTTGGTAATGGAGATGACTGAGGAGATTTTGTTAGGGTTTTATGCATGTGCTTGCCTGTGTATGTGTGTTGTACCTCTGTGTGTGTGTGTGTGCGTGTGCCTGCGTCCATGTGTTTATAAGATTGTGTGTCTGTACTAGAGGGTAATCTAACCATTTCCACAGTCCATCTCCTGCTGAGTAAACAATAGTGCTTTTTTTCTCATTCATTTATCCAAGCCAATGTCTTTATAAATGCTGGATAATATGCCCTTGGGTAACATAAGGGCAAAGCTCTAATTGAATCAGGTCAAGACTCCACACATTATCTCTGATAGCACTTTTAAAATGTAGCTTCCTCTGTCAGATCATCTGCCTCTGAATCATGGTATTGGAGATAATTCTAACATTAAGATATTAGTATTGAGGAGCTTATAAATATACAGTTGCAAGAATTATTGGCTGGTGATGTCAAGCTTTCTCTGATCTGTTAATAATCCTGATAGTTTTTAAAGACCATCTCAGCAAAATCAATGAATGTCTTGAGACTTAGAAATGCATGTAATCCATAAAGAAGGATAAAGATCTAGTGTTTTAGATCACTTGAAAGACTTTGGTTTCATGAAATGCCTATTCCTTTCACATGTATGTTCCTATAAGATGTTTGAGAACAGAGCCCACATCACAGTCCAAAGGAACAAAACAGATAATTTTACTCCATGCCAGGATTTAGCAGCCTGCATGGCTGAAAGGTTAGACATTAAAACATAATTGGGCACTCGCCCTTGCATCACTATGATGAAGCTTGTCTGATTGACACCAGCTTCTAAAAAAAAAAGATTTGGGAATATCCTGTCCTTACAGTGGCAGAGGGCTTCTGGCACTGAAGTTCTCCCTTTCCTATATGTCCCCATCAGTAGTTCTGACAGTTTCATGCCTGGAAAGATCTCTGGTTTGTATCTGCAGGCAGACCTGAAGAGGCCTACCTAGAATGTTCAAAAGCATGGAAACACATTGTGTTTTGGTACACTAACTGAGGCATTCCTAGGACATCCCACCTCATGTAATGCAGTCATGCTAGAAACAAGACATGAATCGCACAAGCACCGTAAGGTTGTCGGGGCTATCTCTTAGATTAAAAGATTAACATTTAGCACTCTTTTTCTCTCAAGGTGAGAAATTTTGTCATCTGAGAAGGCAAAACCTGATGTATGCGCAGATTGAATGCTGGAGGTATATATGTCACTTACGTATACTTTTCAGTTTGTTCTTTTAAGTCTTTTAAAGGTTTCTTGAAAAGATAATAATGATCCATTTTACTTATCCATCAAGAGCTTTGAACTGACGGCTTTTTTCCTGGGTATATAGTTAGAGCATTAAGGGCAGTATGGGTAGAACAGCCAATCAGAGTAATGAGTCTCCACTGCTTGAGAAATCCAGATTAATCTAAATCAAATACTTTCCACTATGGCAATTTTAACTAATTCCCTCATGAAAGTATAAGAGATATGTGAAACCCCTACAGTCAGCATAAACCTCCTGGCAGGGCTAGACAGGTAATACCTTTTAAGCTTGTTAATGTCTTATCCTGCTGGTTTCTACAACTGACTCAAAGAATAGCTGAGTAGTTCTCAACCTGTCATTACAGAGGAAAGCAACTTTCAGCATGGAGATGGAAAGGGTGATGCTGTGTTTCGTATATCATGGCTTCATAATATTAGTATGGCTAGAGCTCTCTGGACTGACATAATTAATGCCTTTATTAGTTTTCTCAATACGTTTGTAACACGTAGACAGAACTATTCAGGGTTGAAATTCTTTCAGAAGGAGAGGCTTATTTATTTGTTCATCTGTCAGTTAAACATTGCTGTTGAACCCACGTGTGTAGGTCCGTTCACAAAGGGGCACACCAGGCCTACGTGTAACAGGTGCTGCATATAGAGACGATGGAAGTGCTACCATTCAAAGTGGGCTAGTTTAGCTGCAGTTCCTTCTATTTTTGATGGATCTGCAATTCCTATGTGGCTATTTAAATCCTTTGAAGTACCAAAATTCATGGTTTGGCATTGTTTTTACAAACATAGTGTTTTATGAGCTCTGTGTCCTAGAGTGTCAGCAGTCGTACCAGAGTAACAGCAGAGCTATACTGATTTACATAATCTGAGAATCTTTTTCCCCGCTGAGGTTCCTCTGATCAGTGTTAAATGAAGATTAACACACTGAAAAGTCTTTGCAAATCTGAACATTATAGATGAGGCAACAGGAGAGAGAAAAGGTTAAGAAATTTATTCAGAGCCACACAGACAGGAAAAATCAGAGTGTGAATTTCCCATTCCATGATTTTCCCTATTCTAGAAAAAATCAGTCAGAATATCTGTCCAGAATAAAAAGGCAGCACAGGTCATTGTACAAGGGTGAAAGGGGCTGCTTTCACTGAAGTAGAAATTTCATC
>NW_008240020.1:833034-837945 GCF_000691975.1 Corvus brachyrhynchos | reverse complement strand
CGGAGGGAGGGGGGGGTGTGATTATTTGTTTTTTGAGGGACTTTTTAGTTTTGGTTTGGTTTTTTTTTATTATTAAGAGATAATTGAAGAGCATTATTGAATTGTTGTTGTTTTTCTTACTGCTTCTGTTAGACACAATGTCGCATGCTCCACAAGAAACCCTCCTACAGACATTTTGATAATAATAGGACAGACCTCTTGTGCTAAAAAAGAGATGTTACTAAGGCACCTAGAAATTTAGCTCAGTAAACTTTCAGATACTGGATACTGTCTCAGAGTTCTTGCAGAAGAGAGTATTTAGCCAACAAATTTTGAGATTATTTTGTCTCTATCAATCAGCTTGGTTCTTGCAAATGTGTAAAATAAATAACTCTTTACTCTTGGAGGCCATAACTAGAAGGTATATACAGTCAGAATAATTTTAAGACTTTAACCTATTGATATATATACATATATATTCCAGCTCTGGTAAGAATTCCTACCCTTTCTTCCCCCTTACTGAGTAAAACTATTCATAAATCCACTGTCAACATGTAAGTTCTATTTAAATACAACATGTGCACCACCAGTTTCTCCTTTTGCCTTACAATGCTTCCAAAGTGTAATCTGCTTAAAATGCAGCCATGTAGTCATTTAGAAACTAGGTAAAATCTGTAAACAAGCTTCTTTTCTTGGACAATAAAAAAAAATGAATTATATAGGAAAAGAAGGGTACAGATGACTGGGTACTGAAAGTATTCATAATAGTACTTCTCAGTTACTTACTTGGGTAACCTGTATTTTTTGATAAACTCCTTGGACTCCACATATTCACTTCTGTAAATGAGTTCTGGTCTCAGAGGTCATCCAAGAGAGACCTAATGCTTCTACCTAGCCTTTGGGTCACATCCTCCTGTGAAATAACGTGAAAAACCATCAGGAACAAGTTCCTCCTGTCAGCATCCTGGTGGTCTTCTCCTGGTTTAGCCTAGGAAGAGCTGAGTTAGATGGAGTTCAGTTAGTCTGAAATTCATACACCTCACTTACATCCTCGTGTCAAACTCTGTTGTTCCTCTCAGTCTAACTGAAGTGATCTGTTATTTAGGAGCCCATAACACCTCAGAAATGGTCCATTCAGTAAAAGACTGAAATATGCTCTTCCAAATAACTATGGGCAAATCACTATGCTGCAGAGGGACTGGGACAAATTCATGTGTATTTCATTTCAGTGAGAAACGCAGTAAGAAAAATTAGGTGAATTGAAGTGGAAAAACATAATTTAATATAAGAGGATATCTCCTTCTACATGTTAGACCATATTGAAGGGTAAAAGAAACAAAGGCCATAAAAATATATTTTGTTATGTCTTTTTATATAGGCACTGCTTGTTTATGTCATTAGAGCTCAAGTAACTTTGGTAACAGAGAGAAGTACCTGAAGGAACTGGTTCATTGCAGAGGCTACAGAAATTAATCCATGTAAGGTCTGCTGCTGAGAAAATATTTTCCAGTTTTTAATCACAGAATTCTGGATAAATCATATCAAATGTAGACAATGTAAAGGCTACTGAAAAGATTAGTTTAATAGGAGTATTTCAGGATAATGTCAGCAGTCTTAGGAAAGTCTAAAACTAAGGACAAACTCTCCTGATACAATTGATATATTGCAAACAGTTCTACCAAAATGCTTTTACAAGTTACTAAAGAAAGTTGCACTGCTTGTAACGATAGACTTACAATCAATTTTTTTAAAACAGCATATTCCTAGGATATCAGTAACAATCATTACTGCTTTGCTTTCATCAGCTCTCTCTATTTGTAGAAGAAATGAACAAAGAAGACATGAAATTTACTGCTGGGTTCTCTCTCCCTTGATTCTTCAGGCAGTGTATAAAGTCCTCGATTGGGACATGTGTCCTCAGATTACCCAAACTGTATTAAAACTCTGAAGTTCAGATTTTAACATTAAGACCATGTGAAACAGACTGAAAAAGTCAAATCCTTTAGAGTAAATATAGGTCTTCAATGAAATATGCACTTTTTTCTTTCTGTTTCTTACATCTGCCAATAAGCTGTTTGTCTTGGGGTGACTTTATGATGTGTATCCCCTATCGCTGCCCCATGCCCAGAAATTAATTTTTGTGCCTTTCTATGCCTTTAAACTGAGCCTGAGAGGGGGAAGGAAAAACTGAGCAAAACTTTTTCAAAGCAGTTTGTTTTCATGTTCCAAGGATACACAGAGATAGGGACTTTTTATTCAGCTGTGGTAGGAGAGCAGGAGGGAAGGGAAGCACCCGGCTTGCTCTTCTTTCCAGCCAGCTTTCGGCAGGTTTTTTTTCCTCAGCTCCTTTTCCTCTGGAGAGTTGAACTTTTGTTTTTCCTGGGACTCCGATTTTTTCCCTTTTCTCTCTGCTGGACTATTTCAACATCAGAATACATCGGGAGAAATTTCCACCACGGCCTTGGCCCTGGAGGTGGGCCCACCACCCCATCCCAGCTCCAAGGAGCGGGGGGAGAGATCTACAGAAGGACTCTGAAATTTTCCCAGGTTTCTCTCAGCAGAGCTGGAGGTTTTATTATTTAGCATTATTTTCCTTTTCCTGTGTGTTTGTTAAATAAATAGTTTTTATCTCTTTCCTTTGAGGAAAATTCATTTTTTCCCAAACCTGGTGGGGGAGGGGTGGTTGTAGCCTGCCTTCTATCAGAGGATATATTTCTAAATTTGGCCAGACCGGAACACTATTTCATACTCAAGATTAGGTCTTTGCCAATTGGAAAACCCAGGGAGAAGGTTTTCTTTCCTTTTGCAAACTCAAAAAGCTTTTTGTGTCTATTATTTTTCTGAGGTTTTACTATGCCAAAGATGATGGAGTGCTGATGACCTGGAAATTCATTGCTCATTAGACTCTCAATGTGAAATCTCCATCTCAGTCTCTGTGCCTGAGCTGCTAAGATCATTTCTGGGGATTGTTCCTGACTGGTGAACCCCAGGCACACAGGCAGATATTGTAACATTTTTCTTTTTATTTTCTATGACATGACCTCTTTCTTTAACTGTGTCTTTTTCAACTTTCCCCATTTCTTATCTGTCTGCATAGCCACCTCCACGTGAAGAGTGGTGCTTTGTCCTTAGTTTTTAAGTTACAGAAAATTTGTAGCTAATTTTTTATTGCCGGAGCTGTGGTCCACAGAAATTAATCACTTTTCCTAAAGTTACAAGAGAGGCCTTTGCCAAAACCAGAAGCATAAATGACAACTCTTCATCTCAGTTCAACATCTCAACCACAAGGCAATAGTTCCTGCCTCATACAGAGTCTGTTAAACAGCTGTAATTAATTGCTGCAGTAGTTCCCAGTTTATCAAAAGCAATAAATAAATAAATAAAAAGCACATTTCCTGAGTGATTGAAATTCTACCTTTCAATCTCAGTGGGTAAATATGATGCACATCATTTTACTCTGAGTAGTTTTATCAGGCATGATTGATTTGATAATAGGTGGGTTTCATTTTAATATCAGTGACAATGGAGGGAGAGTGGAATAAGAGAGTGGTACAGTATATCAGGCATTTAACAAAGACAGCCTGAAAATCAATAATAATCCTTCACTGGTGGCTCAAATTTTCAGACAAGTTAAGCAGATGAATGGCCCATAATGTCACTCAGTAGTATTAGTCTGTTCATAGGCTCACTCTTCCAGTAAATGAGAATTGTTGATTAAAAATCCATTCTAGGGATGCCCACCAACATATTAAGTAGTTCTCATCTTCCCAGTGGAGTGAAAGTATTCATCCTACTCTTCTTTTTTTTTCCCTTTATTCATCACAGTTGATTTCTCACCACACCCTGCTTTATCTTTCTAATCTCTGTGAATTACCCAGTGTGAAGCTCTGCATGCTGTCTCCCACTGGTCCCATGTGGCCATCAGTGTACACAGGAGGGCTTCTCTGGTACAATTATCCTCACATCACAGATGTGGCAGCTTTGAGACACTCTTTAAGGTAGGTAGGTGGCCTCTGTGGTAGCAGCTCATGTTCCTGAATGAAATTCTTACCTATGAGTCCTACAAAACTGAGGGGGGTGGCTGATACCCCTGATGCCTATGCTGCCATTCAGCAGGGCCTTATAAAGCTGGAGAGTTGGGTGGAGTCTCAGTAAGGGCCACTGTTAGGTCCTGCACCTGGTGGGGAACAGCCCTAAGTGCCAGCACAGGCTGGGCAGAGAAGAACAGCTGGGCAGAGAAGGACCTGGGACTCTTGGTGGATCACAAGCTGTCCATGAGCTGGCAGTGCCCTTGTGGCCAGGAGGGCCAATGTCATCCTCGGGTGCATTGGGAAGAGTGTGGTCAGCAGGTTGAGGGAGGTGATCCTCCCCCTCTACTCAGCCCTGCTGAGGCCACACCTGGAGTTCTGTGTGCAGTTCTGGGCTCCTCAGCACAGGAGAGACATGGAGCTGCTGGAGAGGGTCCAGCGGGAGAGTCATAAAGATGATCAGGGGTCTGGAGCGTCTCTCTTATGAGGAGAGACCATGGGAGCTGGGCCTGTTTAGTCTGGAGAAGAGAAGACTGAGAGGGGATCTCATCAATACATAGAAAAAGCTCAAAGGGTGTCACGAGCATCATGACAGACTTTTCTGTGGTGCTCAGCAAGAGGACAAGGAGCAATGGCCCTGAACTAAAACACAAGAAGTTCCACCTCAACATGAGTAAGAATTTATTTACACTGAGGATGTCAGAGCACTGGAACAGCTGTCTGGAGAGGTCATGGATTCTCCCTTTCTGGAGACATTAAAAAACCACCTGGACACATTCCTGTGTAACCTGCTCCAGGTGACCCTGCCTTGCCAGGCGGGTTGCACTGGATGATCTCCAGAGGTCCCTTCCAACCCTAACTATTCTGTAATATTCTGAGATCCACTGACAACTGGAAAAGAAAG
>NW_008240020.1:822207-832999 GCF_000691975.1 Corvus brachyrhynchos | reverse complement strand
TAGCAAGCACAAAATATAAAAATTTCAGAGTAATTGGAGCAAGGTATTATATTGTGGCAAAAACGAGCCTTGACAAAAACACATTCAAGGTGAAATGTGTACTTCACTTGACTACCACAGTACATTTTGAAATTGTAAATAAAATGCCATATGCAAAATGGAAGGTAATCAGCACAGGTTGTAGGAAATGTTCTTTTTTAGCACAGGAAGTTTAAAAACAAAATGAAATTATTTCAAAAATATTTGTTTTCCTAGTTGTACTAAAGAAAAAAATGAAAACAGAAACTCAAATTACTTTCTTTCAAATGGAATGTATGTGCCTTATTACTACGGGAAACATCTGTGTTAAATTTTAATTGAAAATAACAACCACCTCATCTGTTTTCCTTTTTTAAATAATAATCCCAGGTGCCTGCCTTTTTAAAGCAGTTTTTATTTTTTTGTAGTTTTCTTTATAAATTGGAATGTGAACCTATATGCACTTCACAGAGGGAATTGCCAAATATTGATCAGCCTTATCAATTATGAACACGTTCCTCACCGAGGTTCATGTTATCCTGGAATTGTGTGAGCCATGAGCATTTTACAAGATGAAATCCACTCTTGAAGAGATCGTTAAGTCCTTTGTCTCTCATGGGTTTATAAACCATGTGTATTTTCATTAGCTGCATATAGTCCTTTTGATTTTGGTTAGATTGCTTGCATAAATGAAGTTATGCAGACCTCTGAGTTTTTGAAGATCAGAGCCACTGGGGAAAAGATGCAGCATATAAAATGCAACAGGAAATTTAAAATGAGGTGAAGGTGAGGATGGCATGTAATGACAATAGACGGTTATGTGCTCTAGTTATGGACAAGTAGGTTGCAAGGTTCATTTTTCCTCCAATAAATAAGTAGCCACAGATGATTTCGTTCCTGACAGTCGGATTGTTATCATACAGGGACTCACTGAATACAGTGGGCATCCTCCAGGGCTGGTTCTTGAGAGCTCCTGCACGAGTGAAGCATAAAACCCTGCAAAAATAGATAAAGAGACAGAAGAACGAAGTATTATGATGATACTGTAAACTGGAGTGAAAGCAGGCATTGGTTAATGTAATTTGGATTGTTTCATATTTAATTAACTAAAAGTTGATTGAAAAATTCTGCCTGAAGTAAAATAGTACTGGGTATTCAAAATCTCCAGTAGTCTGAGTGCTTGTAAAATGTCTTAATCTGTCTAAAATGAGAAAAAAAGCAATACTTTTTTTTTTTTCCTGACAATACTAGTTATTGATCACACTTCATTTTGAATTTTTCTACTGTGCACAATTGCTTGTCCACCTCCAATGTCAGTTTGCCAGTTTTTCTTGTGATTTATCAATAGCAGTTGCCAGCCAGGAGGTTATTATAGTTCAAGCGGAATTAATGTGGCAAAGGAAGTCTATGGGCTCAATGAACAGAAAGATAGGATTGAATTATTACCCAGGAGATGGTGGTTCTCACCCCCTTGCAATGAATTCAGAATCAAGTTGCTCTGACAGCCACAGGCCAGATTAGTGCTACCTCTATTTTTGCTATCAGCTCTAAACCTTTCACAAACAATACATTCATTATTACTGACTCAGGGGGAAAACAAAGAAGAGGCTTCAGCTGTTCATTGACCTGACCTCATCCTGTATAGAACAGGGTAGGAAAAAACCACTTACAATGGCAGTTTATTAAAAATGAAGTGTGCTGAAAGAAGTGTTGAAACAAGTCAGGTGTTTAGCGAACTGTCAGCTTATAATGTTTTAGCGATATTGGGAAGGAGGGAGCAAAATCCAGTCTGGTCATTACAAGAATTTTTAAATAAACACAGCATGTTGACACAGGTCGAGCTCTAGTAAATTAGCATTCTAACTGGAAGCAGAATCAGGTGTGGCTTAACTCAGTATAATAATGGTTAAAAGTAATTTCCAAGTTTGAAATGTGATAAAAAATCAGGGCTGTTTTTCTGATAAGAACTAGAGAACACACATAAAATGAAGACAAGAAACCACAGAACAAATGATCAGCAGTTTTTGGCTTTCGAAAACTGCATGGGGTCCAGGGCTCTTAATAGGTTTAAACAGGGGATTTTCTGATGTGGGACAAGCTGTATTCTCACCTCTTTCTTTGGTGGGGTAATTTGCTGGAGAACCTGTATGCCTGCCTTTTCTGTGTTTCAGAGAGCAATGGGTCTTTTTGTCAGCACATTGGCAACATCTTGCACCTGTGTCTCTGGGGGAACAAGCCCCATAGAACTCAGGGAAATTGAGAGGTAGGAGGTGATTACTGATATCATAGGAAAGGTTAGTTAGATTTCTACCCATTTCCTGCAATGAGGTCAAACAGAGTACTTGGCAAAGGCAGTACTTACTGTGACTGTTTAGGCTGTGTGTGTGCTGACTGGCTTACAAAATGGAAGAAGAAAAATTTTGCCTCTGCTTCATCCTTTACCTCAGGAGATGATAAGGTCTTTCTCTGTCCAGATGCCAATTTTCATGACACCTGTAGGACCTAAGTGCCTTCAGACTCAATCCTGTTGATCAGTTTCAATTATATTTGACAGAAGGGTATAAAAGTTGTTAGGAGAGGGCAACTAGGCAGCAGGACAGAGACTAAAACTGAAAAAATGTGGAATCCTAAAGAATAACGTAATGCCTGCTGTAAGTACATGTGAGCTTTTGAGACAAGAATTAAAGAAAAGGCATAAACTAATAGATTGATGAGAAATACCATGGTGGGTCTTTTTCTTGGAAAAAAGGAATTGATGAGGTTGTGTGAGAAATCCTATAGCAACCAACCCACCTCTTTTTTTGCTGCCCGTGATGGCAGCACAAGTCTCAAGGCGCACCATGATGAGATATAAAAGAGTTCTTATTTGCAAAATCCTTGCAAGAAGTGCTGTATCAGTAAAATGCAGTTGTTGTATTAAGGCTAACTAATCTGTGGTATAAAAAACAAAAAAGTGGTGTAACTGCATAGCAGCTTTTCTAATATCCTGATTCAGATAAATGTTACTTGCACTGGAAATAAATTAATTGTTATAGAAAAGTTTGGATTACAGACTTCTGGAATTGCACATCTCAAAAGTGGAACATCATCCTTTTCCTCAACAAAGGCTGAAAAATAAGTCCAAGATAGTGGAAGACTTTTATCTCACTGTTCTCATAGTGATTAATTCATCACAACTGCATTTCTCATACCATGCCTTCCCCAGCTGACATGCTGAGGTTTCTGTTCACTAGATTCAGAAATTTCTTGTCTTGTAATTTCCCAGTCTTCATGTATAAGCCTCTCCTCAACTCAAATATTTCCTGGTTGCATTGGATGTTATCACATCCTACAGACTGTATGTGTATACAGGTGTTGTTCTCCTTTTTGTGATTAACAGATTATTTGATTCAGTTGTTGATGGAGGTAAAGGTGCATGAGGTTTTGTCCTTCTGGATGTTTTTTTTCTGCTAATCTCATTAATTGAAATAATTCTAGACATTAGTATGTATTGATAATTTTATCATATTCCTCTATATTCATATTCTTCTGACTGGGCATTGGAATGGGCTGCTCAGGGAGTTGGTGCAGTCACTGTCCCTGGAGGTATTTAAGGAAAGATTGGATGTGGCACTCAGTGCCATGGTCTAGTTAACAAGGTCATGTTTGGTCATAGGCTGGACTTGATGATCTTAGAGGTCTTTTCCAACCTAATTGTCTCTGTGATTGTTTGATTCTATATTTTAAGGGGCTTTATTGGCTTTACTTAGGGTAAAAATTTTTTAATATGTATTTTCATTTTGGAATGTTTCATCTTTCTTGGACATCTGAATTGCTAAGGTCTGTGTTTTCTCTATTAGAATTCAGTAGAAGATCTTAACTAAGTTTCTAATGCTTTGAAAAATATTTGTTCCTTGTTTTAATAGTTATGTTAAAGCAACTGATTGATTATGTTCTGTTTGCCTTTTGTTATGGTCTTCAGTTCTTGCTTAGGTTAATGTCTCCTACAGATATGTTCATAGTTTATGATTTGTTACAGGAAGATCTATTCAGATTAGAATAACACTGTCTATTTATGGGTGCAAATCCCAGTGCTACAAGCACTGGGACAAATATTGGGACAGATCCTGAAATATCTTATGTTTTACTCATATATAAAATGAAAAAAAGAGAGGTATTATTTACATTTGTATTTTCACTTTCAGAAAATGTTATCTCAGGCAGTTGAAAATAGCCACTGTTGTGGTTTAGGAATTGTAGTCTCCAGTTTAGTACTCCCACAGAAAAAACACACACTGCTCTCCCTCCCCCACCTCCAACTGGAGCCACAAAGGACAAAGATCACAGGTTGGGATTAGAACAAATTACTGGAAACAGCAATGAGATAGGAAAATGAGCAGTAATGGCAACAATATTAATACCAAAAGGTGTAAGAAGAGGAATGATTCACACAGAAAAAGCCACACAATAATAGATAATGGCTCCTTCCATCATGGAAGGAAACGCAAATGGAAGGAACCCCTTCTCCCCAGAAAAGACTCCCTTCTCCCTGCCCCCTGGAAATGACATGAAGTAGTATAGAATAACCTCTGTGTCCTAGCCATGCCCCCTCCTGGCTACTGCAAAAGTTAACCCTGCCCTGGCCAGAACCAAGACAGCCACATTCTGTGAGATCTAGCATCCCCTGTGTCCTTTTTTCCTTTTTTTCCCCCCCTTAAAATAGAGAATAGAATGCTATTTGGAACCTCCCATAAACTCATGATTTCAGACCTGAAATGCTGAGAAAATCACCAAATGTTACAAGACAGATGCTAAAATTACAAAAAATGGAAACATTGTGGAAATGTAAAATGAGTGAAATTTCCATGTTCTATCATCATGTATATGTTCATTCATTTCTGCACAGCTGTTAAATTGTAGACAGACAAAACACTTTTCTTATTCACATAGACTGGTCCATACTGATGTCTGAAGAAAAGGCAGTGTTAACACTAGCTCTATCATGTATGTACTGATAAATTCTTTTGGCCATTATTAACATTGTTTCAATCTTTGCAGTGTTTATAAAAAGTGGCAAATTCAAAAGAATTTCTACGCTTAACTCCTGCAATATGAATTTTGAGAGTGCCACAAGAGAATAAATCTCATCAGAATAGATTGATTTTCTTTGGAAATATCCCTACAGAACATCAGGATGGGCCATAACACCGCTTGAATTCAAGTAATTTGACATCAGTGTGGAAAGGATCTTGTTCGAGAGGTTTTAAATATAATGATCATATTGTCAACCTTTATAATGTAAATTTCATGACAATTTGAGCTTTGCAGCAAACGCTGTCTTGTCAAATCCATTTTTTGAAATATATATTAAGGAAATGCATTTTTGTGTAGAAGGAACATTAAAGGAATTAATGAAACTGTTGCTTCTGATTTAAGGCACTAGCCTTTGCTGCTGCTGCAGTGGTAACTGAAGCGCCTACTGCCGGTCATGGGTTACACAACACAAGCTGGTACATCTTGAGAAAGTTTGAACAGTATGAAATTTGACTCAGGAAGGCAAAGCACTGGCCTCATGACCTCCTCCATCTTCAATGAGAGAAAGTTACAAATTCCTTTTGCCGAGTAACATACACTAATATTTCTCTAGATCTTGAACCAGCTGCCAAAATGGAAATCCATGACTTGTTATAGGCTCATGAACTTCTCATATATTCTTTTCCTCGCTGTTTTTTTTTTTTACCTGAAGCTGGAGGTGAACAATTCTTTTGCCTAAATCACTTGTAAAATGCTGTATAATAGTCATGTTCATGGATTGACTTTGTCTTTTATTTTTTCTTATTATAATTTTTTTACTGATTTTGGTCATTTGGCTTCTAAAATGTGTTTTGTCACGTGTGGTTTTTTTTATGAGAGTGGAGTGGTCTGCAGTGACCTTTGTTTTTTATATATGTGTTTTCCTCAGCCCATCCCTGTGGCTCTTCATTTGCTCAAGAGATTTTGGTTGTTACTATACCATTTCTTCCCCGATGAAGATGATTTTCATCTCCCTGATAAATGTGAAAGGCATACAGTAGCCTATGCTCTGATTTTATCATATTTGCTTTTGGTCTGCTGATCGTGTTGTACACCTTCTTGCCTTTAGAGGCGGACAGCCTTACCTCTTCAGAGCAAAAATTAACTCAAAGTTTATGGCCCCCACAGTATGCAGTTTTAAGGTTTAATGTTGTTAAACCTTAAAACTTTCTTTCTTGTTTTTTGATAAAAATACTCCTACATATAACTGATTATTCAAATTTGCTATGGCTTTAGGTATCAAGCATGCAGAGAAGAGCAAAAGATATTTTGACTTCTGAGAAAAATCAGGCCTTTTATAATGGTTGTGTGGCTGGGTATGTTCTGCCAAGGGGTTAAGTAACTCAGAATTAACAGATGAGCAAATATGAAATGGAGGAGTAGCTTTCAAGTGCACAAACTGTAGCCTCTGAGCTTTGTGGGCTGTGAAACTAATACCTATTCCACTGTTATTCACACTGGGTGGCACATGCTACATTCAAATGTTGGTGCTTTAATTTGTGCTGTGCACTTCACATACATTCCAGTTTTATTTAAGACTTTTTTAATAATCTACAGTTCTATATTTTCAGTTCTTATAGTACATTTAAGGCTAAGATAAAATTTCATAAGAATACAAATCTATGCCTGGTTTTTCTGTAACGTGATGTCAAACACTATTAACATAATTAATGCTGATTAAATAATTAACAAAATTTAATTAAGTTAATAATTCAATAGAATTGAATAGTTACTGAGCAAAGAACAGAAAACAGACCCATGAGTGGTCCTATTTACTAAAAAAACAGTGACCTCTAAAGTTAAGTGCTTGCTGAAGAGTTTTGTGGGATTGTGTACCTTAAGTCACCTCTTATTCCAGCCCATTTTAAATTTCTTCCTTTCAAAATAATAATGACAATAATTATAATGATGATGATAATAATAATAATAATACCACCACCACTTTATACACTCACACCTGATATACTCACTTAAACATGAAACTGTAAAATATTTACCAAGGAAATGTCAAAGTGCTGGTGAACTAGAAGTAGATAATTGGCTTCACAGGCCAGTCACAACTTTTTTACTGCATGTCATCCACCACCATTATTTTCTTTATTCCAGTGAGAAGTCCTTTGGAGCAAACTCTTATCTCCCTGAGGAAATTAAGTGCTCAATGTATTGATATAAAATCAGTAAGTCAAGTGTGTTAAGGGAAACTTAAATGAAGTACTGAACTTCTTGTAAATATCAATGTGATACGTAACACTTCCTATTTAGCTAAATTATTTTAGCCTTTGTGGAAGCTTGTTGATTTTTAACCAACCTGCAGTGTTTTAAATATTCTGTGAAAAATCTATTGTTACAAATGTTAGCTTTCTTGTAACTGGACTTAAAGCCAAGTTTAATTTTCATGCTATAGTGATTAAAATATGAGCTTAGAAATTCAAAGCATGGACTGCATGGCATGAATATAGAACAAGACATGACTAGTCCATGTCTTCTGGTGCTGACAAAAAAGTAAACAGTGGTGAAACATCACAGTCTGGCAATTCATGCCAGCTGATCCATGAGGTACTAGCAAATACCTGTTAATCACAGACTCATTCTCTGTTCACAAGTGTGGTATTTAGTTAGATTAGAAGAAAATGAACTGAATGATAAAGTGTGAAATTATACATAAACTTTAAGATTATTTTGTAGCTAAATTTCTCAAATGGTGAAGCAACATATGTCAGAATAAAATGAGACATCATACTTATGGAGGAATGGAATTTACTAAGATATGAAAATGATATTTTGCAGTAATTTGATAAGTTTTCTGTAGAAAAGTCAGCATTAATCTCCAAATGCTGAAAGAAGAGTGTACATTTTTAGTATTTTTGAACACCCCCAGTGGGTCCCAGCTGCTTTACTGGATTAATTTTCTTCTAGTATTAGATCCACGGTTACCAGTCTCTACCATTTTAACACAAGAATCTCATTGCCAATGGCAACAAAATAAGATCTATAGTATTTCAGAGTATACATTTTGCACCTTTGTTAGTAAATGTAAGAAGAGAAGAATGAAAGAGTGAACAAAGCCTTCAGAAATCACTAATGAAGGTATTGACATGCAGCATTTATTGACTTAAGTATAAGCATTGAATTTTTGCCCATAATGGAGAAGGAATTATCAAGCCAAAGTATTTTTTCTATTGGTTCATTCATTTCAGAATGCACTGCCAAGAACTTCTTAGATAATTTAATGTACTGCTCACAACATAGATGAATGATATTTTCCTTAGTGATGAGGAATAATATATTAGGAAAGTTACCCCCAACATTTTTATGAACGTTTGCCAAGTGTTGTCATGCTCATTACAAAATGAGTATCAGTAAGACCAACTTCAATGAACTTTGAAGTTTCAATGAACCATTCCTGAAATCTGAATATGTGCAAGATCTTCACAAACTGTTGTTAAGAACTATCTGTCTAAAAGCATTTGTTCTTTCTCTGTTCGTTTAACAGATGTGAAAAAATTATGCCGTATCTAATCGTATAATGTCTTGTCTGGAAACAAATCACAATTAAATGATTAAGGGTTGAGTTCTCAGTACAATGATGTCCGGTAGTCCTGAAATATTTACGCAGACTTTCCTGTAAGAGAAAAATATCCTAATTCCAAGCTGGGGTGCTATGGTTCCTCTGTTTTGCCAAAACAAAGAGTTTTTCTTTGTTTACCCAAAATGCCATAATGTCTACAGCAGTATGTGCGCAAAGGGCAAATAAAAATTGTGGCAACCCTGTCAATCCTGGAGATACTTGAGTATCTTCAAGAAGAGGAATTGTTTAAGAAAACAGCTAATCGGACTAAAGTTAGCCTCATGCTGAATCTGAGTATGTATAGGTGAATCATGGAATCTTAGAATCAGTAAGGGTTGGGTTGGAAGGGACCTTAAAGATCATGTAGTTCCAATCCCCCTGTCACAGGCATGGACACCTTCCACCAGACCAGGTTTCTCAGAGCCCCATCCAGCCTCATCTTGAACACTTCCAGAGATAGGACATCCCCAACTTCCCTGGCAACCTGTTCCTGTGCCTCACCACCCTCATAGTAAAGGACTTCTTCCTCATATCTAATCTAAACATACCCTCTTTTTATCTGAAGCCATTTCTCCTTGACTTGTTAAAACATGCTCTTGTAAGAAGTCTCTCTCCATCTTTCTTATAGGCTCCTTTCAGAGACTGGGAGGGCAAAAATTAGGTCACCCCAAAGCCTTCTCTTATCCAGTCCCAATTCTCTCAGCCTCTCCTCATAGGAGAGGTTCTCCATCCCCCTAATTATTTTCGTGGCCTCCTCTGGACTCACTCCAACAGATCCATGTCCCCCCTGTGCTGGGGACGCTAGAGCTGGATGCAGCACTGCAGGTGGGGTCTCACCAGAGCAGAGCAGAGGGGCAGAATCCCCTCCCCTGCTTTGGATGCAGCCCAGGACACATTTAGCTTTCTGGGCTGCCAGTGCACATGGCTGGGTCATGTCCAGCTTCTCATCCACCAGCACTCCCAAGTCCTTCTTGGCAGGGCTTCTCTGGATCTGTTCATCACCCAGCCTGTGTTGATACCAGGGGTTGCCCTGACCCAGGTGCAGAACCCCGGTCTTGTTAAATTTCATGAGATTCCCATGGCTCACTTCTCAAGCTTGTTCAGGTTTCTTTGGATGGTATCCTGTCTTTCAGGTGTGTCAACTGCATCACTCAGGTTGGCATCATTAGCAAATTTGCTGAGGGTGCACTTGTTCCCTTTGTCACAGTCATTGATGAAGACATTAAATAACACTGGTCGCAGTTTGGGCCCCTGAGGGACACCATTTGTTGCTGATGTCCATCAGGATTCTGAGTAATTGACCACTACCCTCCGGATACAACCGTCCAACCCATTCCTTATCCACCTAACAGTCCACCCATCAAATCATTCTCTCTAGAGAAAGATTTCTCTCTAGAGAGCAAGATGTGGGAGGATGTCCTCACATTCACAGGAACTCCAGAGAAAGAAAAGCACACAGGCAGATTATCTAACCTGAATACGCACCACAAGGATATGCTGTGCAGATGGTGACTGGCTTGTGGCAAAGGGCCTTGAACAGACTCTGCCACTCCATGCTTCACATCCTTCAATGGTCAGTTCTGATTTTAGAGGACTGCACAGTCCTTTATTTCAACAGAACAGAGCAACAGAATGGCAGTATTGGGCTCTGCTTCAGCAGTGACCTACAGCAAATAGAGACAATGGAAGGAGAAGAGCAAAGGACATCGCTCCTTTCAGGGTCTCAGGGAACAAGGAGAGTAGATATCAATTCTACTGTTTCCGTGATGGTTCTCACCATGAGGATCACACATCTACAGGGTAGGGGACACCAGCAGCTGAATCCTCATCAACTTTGTCTTTAACAGCACAAGAAAATAAATGTGGAGAACAATTTTAAGAGAAAGACTGACAGGATGTGAAATACCTTTTTACCCAGCTTACAAGATGTGTTAACAAGATGCCCACAGGGCAGGGGAGTAAGAAATAGGATGCAGATATAGTCAAAGCTTGTGTTGTAGGAAAGGGTGGAATAGCCCCTTTCCTACATATGACAGCAGGTTCATGGTCATATGAAACTCAATTTTGTAATCTTTGCAAAGCTTTGCCTTGGGCCACACTAATTTGAAATCTAGGGATATCACTTAACTCATGTGCACTCTTTACTGAGAATGA
>NW_008240020.1:799306-822193 GCF_000691975.1 Corvus brachyrhynchos | reverse complement strand
TATTTTAATTTTGGTAGTTGGGAATGAAATTTCTAAATTATTACAGCAACACCCTATTATCCAGTGATAGTTCTACCCAGAAAATCCATGGCTTTTTTTGTCTGAGGTGTTAGCACAGCAATTTTAGTTAATTTTAACATAATCTGTAAAAAGAAGCTGGAACTTTAAAGTCCAAAAGATATCCTGACCATATCAGTAAGCTGTAGAAATGCATCAGATGAATGAGACTGAAAACAAATTGCATCCAAAATTCAAGTTTTACACCATTTCTATCAAAACCAGTTTTTATATTTTACAGTTTCATTGTAAAATATAAAATTTCATTTTCTTAGCTTTTAGTTCCTTTTATAGAAGAGCAAAAATATACATCATGAAATCTCCACACACATTAGACTCTATGCATGAAACCTTCATACGATAAAACCAATAAATAATCTGCATTCAGAAATAGTTCTGCACCATCCATTTGGTCCACTTTCAGCAGCAGTGACAACTTGTCTTATTTGTCAAATAATGGGCTCAGCACATTTTTGCATAGCCACAGCTCACTCTGAGCTGATGCAGAGCTAGAGTGCTTCATTAGGGATTTGACTGTTCAGTGAAAGAATTCTGTATCCAAATGCTCGTCCACTTCTCTCAGTGATATTAACTGCTCTCAGGCCAGATGCTCCACAATTTTTTGGCTGTCACAACTAGAAAATGTACAGTTTCAAACTCTTGTCAAAAGTCGGTTTTCAAATTTCAGATATCTGAACTCTGTATTTTTGTTTCATAAAAAAGAGAACAGTCATGATTTTAAATGAGAATGTGAATTATTATTTTTCAACCGCATTCAACTTAAAAAAATAGCTGCAGGGGACTCTAAAAGGTACTTACTTTCAGGCAGAGATAAAACCTGCAAAAAATTGCTGGTCCCAAAAATGAATGGTCCAGGAAGTCATGAATCTGCAAAGACAAGTATACAAACTATTTTGCAATGTTATATGTAGCAGGTGCTACCCATAACATTTCTACAGTAATATAAAACCATTGTGCATGAAGGAGAAAAGCATGTCATCGGGGGTTTTTGGAAAAGATTAATGTTGACAATATTTGTAAAGGAAATTTCTGTATTACTCAGATTTGTAGTGCTGTTGAATACTCATTCAAGAGCAACTACTGTCAGTTCTCTGCTTTAATATCTGTCAACTTGATAGTTGTGTGGAAGGGGTTTTTTTACTACCTTTCCTCTCCACCCTTTACACCTTTCTTATTTTGTATATGGTTGCTTCCAAACATTTATTTTCCTTTTTTTTTTCTTTTTAATCTCCCAATATGAAAACAGATAATTTAATAAGTTAACAAAACCAGATTTTTTTCTGCCCAAGAAATCTGGGGAAGTATAAAGTGATTATTTTTCTATAAATCTATCTTTATATGAGAACCAGTGAATTGGTTGTGCTGAAGAATTGCCGTAGGAGAATTCTTTTCCCTATAGAAGTAGTCTGGGGCCAGTGCAGACATGGGACTATGTCTCTTCTTCCAGGAATTAACTGCCAGTAGGTGCCAGGGGAGCAGTAGTCCCTGGTCCGTAAGTAAATATTAAGTGGGTGTTAGAAAGGCACAATCAGAAACCTGGGAAGGACTTTTTGTAGAAGAAGGTCAGATCTTTGGTTCTTTGGGGAGAAAAAAATGAGTTGCTGAAGAAACAGAAGAGGTGAACTACTCAAAATGTACGTCTGAAAGAGGCAGGAGATTGTTACCTCCTGCTACCTGTTACTAGCAGGTGGCTTAGTGCCTTCTCTGAATGTGTCTGGATGTTCCCTAAATGCAAGCTGATAAGGAGACTTCTGTAGAGAGGCTGCTCTGCAGAAACAGACATAGAGGTTCGAGATGCTTCCTTGAAAAGGGATTTTGGTTGTGGCGTCTTTATCATGACAAACCAAAATTAATAACTCCTCCTGTTTGTGTCTACTGTTCAAATTTTCCTCTGGACTGTCTAAAGCTGAACTCTTCTCTGGCTTCAGGCCTTCTTTTCTCTTACAATTACTGCAGCTGCTACTACCTCTGTTGGTGAATTTGTTGGAGGACATGACTTCACAAGGTCTGAAGTAGGTATTGGTAGATAAAGAAGGAAGACAACTACTATTTTCTTTCAGTACCTTAAATAATTGAGAAACGATTATTTGATTTACATAAAACGTATTTGAGAATCCAAGCTTATATATTTTCTATAAATTGGTACAATAACTTATTAAAGAGTTGTATCAAGCAAGTGCATGATTGATGATTTTCTTTAAAAACTTCTGTTAAAGAGACAAACCCGGATGATAGCAAAAATTATTATACTCTTTACTTTAAATGTCACCCCATCTCTCTGCAGGGAAAACAAAGATGAAGTCTTGTTCTGCTTCTGAGTCTGGTCTAGATTTTGCACTTGAGTGTAGGTGGCTATCACTGCACTGTAGGAGGCTGCTTCACGCTGATTTAGACGACTCAAGCTGAGCTTCTGATCCCCAAGTGTTGACAGTGGCTCAGACTTCACCTGGAACAGGAGCCAGCGAGATATTATGAAGGCGTCAAGCTCATCTATGATTTGGTACCTACCAAAAATCCAGCAATCAATGGCTTTGTCAAAATCTTTGCGTGGTCACTGCACTCTGAGCATGGGTGTCATTTGGGGAATGGTGTAACTGAAAGGCAAGGGTGGTATGGAGAATGTACTGCATTAATCTTTTTTTTTCCCTTGTCTGCTGAAACAAGTTTTCCAGTGGAGGTATTTCCTTATAATAAGAAGAACCCTGAACATATGGAACATATGGTAAAGCTACAGGATACTATTTAGGATTTTATTTCTAATTAAATTTTAGCAGTGTTTGAGCCTAAATCTCATTATTAGTTAACAGGATTTGTCAATTAAACTTATGTACCTTGGAAACATTTTTTCCGTTAAAGTATAGTCTTTTTACATTGCTAATTTATTCATGTATCTTGAATTTTTTTAGTGGGTGTGCCTAATCAACCATATTTTTAACAGCCATGTAAATTCATGCATTAAATTATTCAGTTAAGAGTTGCTTTAATGTGTTGGACCATCCTATGACTGACCTGAGTTTTCATTCGTTCATGGTTCTGTCCCCTCATTAAACATTCTTTAAGAGGATTTCACTTTAGTTAGAGTATTTAAATTACTGTGCAATAAATCTATTCTTTTAATGAGTTTATTCCTGTTTTAAGGTATTAATTAAAGCAGGTTGTGGAAGAAGTAGATACAGTAAATGGATAAAGTAGTGTCCAGGCAAAAGGTTAAGGATTTGCTGTCATTATACAGAATGAAAATCTTTCTGGAGACACCTCATTAATGGAAAAACCTTTCTCTCTTACATGCACCAACAAGGAGTTCATTACTCTGAACTTCTGCTTATCAGGGGTTATTAGTTCTTTTTTTCTTTTAGAGAGACTTTATCCTCTAGTAACTAACACATCCATGCCTGTGGTATAAGCTTGGCTTAGCTGTGTGAAATAGTAGTGAATTCACACAGTTTAGCCTGTGAATTTCCTTACTGGACAGAGTGGAAGGGTGGAAAAGTAAAGGACAACATTAGTGGAGTATTTCACATTCAAAGCAAAAAAAAAATCTTGCAAATTTAATTCACAGACTGGGAATGGAAATGTCATTGCCTTGCTCAGAGGGTTAATCACTTTCTAATTTAAACTGGCAAATTTTTTAATGACACTGTGAAATTAACAGCATTTTATTGTGTTAATTATCTGCAGGACACTACATCATTACTTCTAATAAATGTAAATGTGATTGCCTCTCCTAGGACAATATAGAGACAAGGTGAATTTTTATTGGCTATTTACTCGATTTCAGACAAATTATTCCCCCCCCACCCTACTGCCATGTAATGCATATTCAATATGGTTTATTGTCTACCTTGTCTTCTCTGCATTTTAGTCAATAAAGTATATATGGGTATTTTAAAGGTCATTACAGCTCCTTGCTCCCTCAAGATAATTTTCACTTAAGACAAGGCTTATGCTAAAAATCACATCAACTGTATTAGAACTAGGATGTAGGATTGTAGAGTCTAAGTATATCAATAATTAGATAATCAACTTTTTTTTGACGGGCTCAAAATGCCCACTGGCACGTGCCTTTGTCAAAACAGACAGGAGAGTGCTTTTCCAGTAGGTGTGTTACTCAGCATGCTTGATGCTGCAATATCAGGCAATGCAAAAAATTACGTAAGAGGTATTTACAAAGCTTTACAGAGAAGCAAAAAAGTAGAGTGTTCTCCTTCAGCAAAAAACTGTTTCCAACCAAAGATACATGAAGCTGTCAGACAACAGAAAATACAGGTTGCATACCCATGATGTGCAAAATTCAAAATTCACCATTGTGAAACTACAGTCAGAGTTCTTTCCTGGACATACACTTTTCTCACCTAATCTATCTATGTATCTATCTATCTAGCTAACTAGCTATATATCCATCTGTCTGTTACAGTAGATAGGTGATCTGATTTATTTTTTAATGTATCTTTGCCATGACACCAAGATCCACATTCCTAATCTCTTTATGTAAGGACAGGGCATCTCAAAGAAAAAGCCAATGTGTCCATGTCAGGATTTCAAGATTTTTGAAGATGTTTCTGAACTTTTGAATGTTTATCTGATCATTCTGGCTACTATTATTTTCAATTTCTGTGGAGAATAGCTGGGGAAAAGAAATAAAATCAGGGACAAGAAATCTATTGAACATAGAATAAGAAAGTGCATTGGTAACATAGACCCTAAAAGAGCTTGGTGTTTTTCTGAACTACAATCACTCCTGTACAAATTGTGATCTTTAGTGATGTCACTGAAAAATGACTCCATAATTTGGCCTGCATACTTGCTACACTGTGAGCAAAGACACCTCTAAACATAGATCCTAACCAGCCTATGACTTGAATCTGCTATCTACTAATGAGTCTCATGATGGCTTTATTGATTGCCTGTGATATAGTGGCTGGCCATAATCTTTGGTGATCTCTCTCTTTTTAGGTGTCATTATTTAGGCAAGCACTTCCCAAGTCGCTATGCTCTTTAGGAGGCATGCATCCAGATGGCTTCTGGCTCACCATAACCACTTCCTCAGAAATAACCTCCTTAAGCTTTTTCCCTTGAAAGCATCTGTAAGCAGTTGAAGGTCATGATGGTTCACTCATTCCCAGATCAATATACCATTAAATTGTGACAGAAAGCACTACCACACTATTAAGTCTCCAGTCATGCCCTCAATGATTCTGATAAAATGATGAACTATTTTAACCTCACAATGACTGCTAACAGTTGCTTGAAAACACATACCAGTAAGACAGTATTGAGATAAAACTTATAGAAATCCTACCTTTCAGATATTATTGCCCTAAATGATTCACCTTATTTGCTTTGCACCCTTGTCTGTATTAAATTAGAGCCACACACCACCACTTGAAATCAGGTGGCACACAAGATTCAGCAGAGGTTTTTCTGCTAAGGTCTCCCACTCCTGGCAGAAATTCCTGTTAGTCTGAGGCCTCCTGTAATTGAATTATGCTCTTCTAAGTAAAGAAGCAGTGATGTGTCTCTGCAACAGCTCAAGGTATCTTGGAGTGAAGTGGGATTTTGGTGAGCAAGACACCACTAAGTGGAAAAATGCCATAACTTTACTTACATGAAAAAACCTATTGTGACTGACAAAAAGGAAACGTAAATTAGTTGCATTCATTATCTCTCCTTTTCACCCCATACCAGAATGCAGCATACTGGACAAGATACTGCAGGATATTGGACAGCCCCCTGTAAATGCAGTTTTATTAAATAAGTCCCTAAAAGAGAATACAAACACTTGAAAACTTCTGATATTCTGGCAGTTGTCTAATAGCCCACTCTCTAACTGTTTTAGCCATCAGCCCTCTCTAGCCAGATCTCCCTTGATATGTTAATGGCCTAAATGTGTGAAAAGATAGGAAACAACAAAGCTTCAGGTCAATTAAGGCTTCCACTGATCTACTAGTGTATCGTATGTAATGAAGGAGCCTAAAATCTCTTGGCTGCATCCTAGACACTGTCCTAGATACTTTAATTAGGAAAAGAGACCCTGTTTTAACGGTACTAATAACCTCATCTAATTTATCTTCAGGGGTTTTTTAGACGATAGGAAGAGGCAGTATTTAATTTCATTTGCACTTCCTTGACATTTCTAGTATTTCAGGTCATCAGTCTTTTATAATTCTACAATGCTGAGATTTTCTGGAGCATTCAAGCCCTCCTATTAGGTAAGGTACAGCTCCTGAAGAAGAGGTGAGAAGAAAGAAATCTAAAACAGCTTTTTGCAATTTCAATAAGCAGCAATAGAACACTGAATTGAGAGATGGGATAAATGCACTTTCCACTAACACGGAAGACAGTGTCACAAAAGGCACCAGAGCTGGCCACAAGCAGAGCGTCTGCACCCTCTGTGGACATACCTTGGTGAAGAGATTGATACAATTTGTTAATCTGAAGTCTAATCAACATTTCAGCTCAAGGTTTTTTCCCTTTTTTTTTAAATACACGATGGTTTATTTAGCACTCAAATTGACAAATGAACCCAGAATGAAGCAACACACATGACCAAAATTTAAAATATTTCTGATAATTATTATGCATATGGTTGATATGCCTAATGCAATTGCTGGGCTTTGAATTCCCTGTACAAACCTTGCATTTAAAACTATTTAAATGAATAAAAGAACTAGTCCCAAGGATGCTTTGTTTCTGCCTGTGTAGTAGCCTCTATACTACTTTCTGGTATTCTAAATTAATTTCTATTTTGCAAGGTCCTATAGAAATCTCTCGCCAGGATGTCAAGTCAAGTATCTGGCACTGGATTGTTTCTACAAGGAAAGTTTTGTCTGCAATATTAGCAACCAAATTGCATAGTTCTTTGCAGCATTAGCTAATACTTCTCCAGTGCATGCATAAAGCATTAAAGAAATGTTTTAAAAGACTTTTAACTTGTTTACTTGTCCTTTCTTTCAATCAGCACAAGCAGCCAATTGTGAAAGAGAACTTAAAAGAGTAAGTTTATGTCACTCTTTATTTATATGAAAAGAACATGTTAAAACTTACCTAAAAAGAGAAAAATATTTGTGCCTGAGAACTGGCATACCAATTTAGCCAGACCCTTTTTCTTTTTCATAAAGAGAATAAATAAACCCTAAACTCTGTCCTTACAGCATGTTTCTGTAGGTTTCAAGTGATGGGAAGTACGGTTTAAAAACTTCAGTGGAATCTTAATATAAGTGGTGTCACTGGCTGATACAGGAAAAAATTACTGCATTACATTCCTCAAAATTTAAGGTTTATTTTACAGGAAGCCTTATTTCACTAATACTTGTTAGTCAGGAAATGAAAATATCTTATTGTATCAGAGGTACTACTTTGTCTCATGCATTCAAACCATAGCACAATAGAGTCAGTACATATAAAACCGTTGTGTCAGCGCTCTTTTTTTCTGCAGTCATGGCTCTTCTCTCTACTTGTATTCATGCTTTATTGTAGATTTCTATGTTTGAGTCTTACTCTCAAATAGATGCCACTTTCCATTAGGGTCTGAATTAAAGAAAATAAACGGACAATGGTGACATATATTTCATTGATGAACAGAGTCCTCTTTTGCTCAGAACACATTTTTTCCACTATAGTTCAAAAAATATGGTGTTATGATATGCGTATAATTTTGGTACAAGGACCCCACCTGGAGTACTATATCTTGCTCTGGAGCCCTCAGCACAAGAAAGACATAGAACAGTTGGAGGTGGTCCAGAGGAGGGCCACAGAAAAGATCAAAATTATAGAACAACTGAGGGAGTTGGGGTTGTTCAGACTGAACAACAGACTGAAGGCTCTGGAAAGACAATATTGCAGCCTTTATGTTCTTCAAGGGCTTACAAGAGCGATAGGGACATCCATCCTCCTTTCAAAGGTAATGGGTTTAAACTAAAAGAGGGTATATTAAGACTAGACATAAGGAAGCATTTTTTTACAAGAGAGTGGTGGAACAGTGAAACACGTTGTCCAGAGAGATGCTGGATATCCCATCCCTGGAAAATTTCATGGTCAGGTTGGCTGGGATTCTGAGCAAACTTGACCTAGTTGAAGATGTCCCTGCTGTTCACAAGGGGATTTCAACCAGATGACCTTTAAAGGTCCCTTCTAACCCAAACCATTCTATGGTTCTATGTACAGCCTGCTACAGCAGAACCAAATAGTGATTTGAATACATAATTTGTTAGCTCCTTGTATCAAAGAACTCTGTGTATAGCTATGAAAACTAACCTTCATTTCCTCAAAAATAAGACAGGATGTTTGAATTATTTTTACTGGTTAGACCAAGAATTGCATTAAAGTTCTAGCATAAAAAGGCTGCTACATCTGTATTATTTTCTTATGTCTCTGAACTGTGGTAAGGTCAACCATCTCACAAAATGCAAAGCTCTGTCCTGTCCAGCTGTAACACGTTTGCTGAAAGACCAGCACTTTTTTTTTTTTTTTTTTTTAAAGTTTTTCTGGATTTCAAGGTCACAGTCAGGATAGAAGGCCATTTGCTGCTGGTTTCCTTTTCTTGGCAGAAGATGACAGGTCACCAGCTTTGTTCCTGCTGTTCTTCAAAGAAATAGTAAGGGTCAGGTGAAGATGCCTACTATGCAAATGTTCTCTTCTATGTCCTTCACCTCTTGTTCTAGAATAGGATGATGTATAACTGGCATCTTTCTCCCTCTCCAAAGAAAAAGGATCCATTAGCAGCAGTAAAAACTAAAGGAACATGAAAAAAGAAGCACAAAAACCTATTATTTTTTGTCAAAAAAAGGGAATAGCATGACAGGCAGTTAGGAAGATGATATTACATCACTAATGTATAACTGAATGGAAATGGGTAGAAGGGGGTTTTAGGACTATTTCTTTTAAACATGCTTTTTTTCAATGATATTGCTTTTCAACTGAATGAATTTTCACTGAACACCTTATTAACAGTAGGCAAACCTCAGTCTTTGCAATTTTGCAGTACTTCTGAAAACATTTGATGTATGAGTGTCATTGAAAGCAGAGTCAGAGAAAACGCTATACCTTTTTTTTGGTGTCTGCTTTGTTTAAAAAATAAACAGTGGGTTGATTCTATGTATTAGGATAGAAGCTTCCATATGCTACCCTTTTAAAACTCAAAGTTCTATTGGTGTCTATTGAGGTTGCATAGCATATGTGTGCCTACATTTGTGTCCACAGAAAAAACCCTTAAAAATGCAAGAATATACTTCATTTATTTTTTATGCAAACTTTCCCAAGTTTCATTTTTCATTACATCAATTATCTCTTGATTTTTTATGTCAGTTTTTTGCATAAGAAGTGGTGCATGGAAGAAAAAATTCTACTGTCATCAGCTGAATATGAATCTATGACTGCTTTTTATCTTGAGGCTAAAAAAAAAAAAATCCCTTTTTTCAACTTCTTTTTTGAGGCAAATATAATTAACATTTTGTCTAGCATTGTTCTGCATCCATAACTATAGCCTGCTGAAAATGTATCTTTTCACAGTCTCATCTGCATTGCTAAACAATATTTGAAACAGAGCGTTGTTCCCTTGATATACAATAACACTATCACCCCCCCTCCAAACTGTGAGTAGCTTCTTGTTTCTGAAAGATTAAAATAATTATTGTGGTTACCTAAAAATCTGCTGACTCAGTACTTGATTTGAATGCTGATTGGATCTCTAATGAGCTAAAAGTGCATTTTGAAAATTAGATATCTCTGAGGAAAGTAATTAACAAAAAATACATAGCTGTACATACATTAGCTAAGTGCAGAACCCTAACTGGATCGATGCTGCAGCTGGGGCTATCTGCAGTGTGATAATATCACCATGCCACTCTGTTTATTAGAACTGAAAAGCCTGAGAAGAAAAGTTGGTAGATATCTTTGACAAGTTACTGTGGTCTAACTCCTAGTGGGCCTTTTCCTAGTCCATCAAAAAACTAGTGTTACGTGGCAAAAATTGACATGATTAGAAATCTCTCCATAGCAGAGTGCCAGGTTGGAATTATAGTGATACAGTAGGAGTTAGGTCCAAAATTTAGTTTCCAGACTGTGAAGGAAGGTTAGCCTGATGTCTGCATTACCTAGTGTTGTATACGGGTGAATTCACTTAAGAAATGATCCAAATAAACACCCCTTCCCTCATGCCAAATAAAGAGCACCCTTGTCATTAAAAGAACAATCAGTTCCTAACTTGTTCACTGTGGAAAAACAGAAGAGCTGCTGAGTATGGAACCCAATAATTTTGTTTGATAATGAGCACAGTAGCCCACACCTAGTCTGCTATCATTCAGCTCCTGCACTTTATGTAGGAACAGTGCCACTTCTCTAAAAGGCAGCCATGTGGGGGCTTGAACACAGTCCCAGTGCTACAGCCCATTCGATTACCTATTAAAATTATTCTTTTTGCTCTTGTCAAATTTGTTGCACTTCTCTGCATCTTTCCTCTTTCTGCTACTTCCTGTTGGAAGAAAGCGAAAGAGAACACTGTCTTATCACCTAGCATAATCATATAATAATATTTTGCCTTTTTTTTCTTTACACCTTTCTCAATGCAGCCAAAAAGTTTGTTGACACTTTTACAATATTTTTCTAATTGTCTACATTCAGTTTAAAACTGCTTGATATTTATTGGCTCAGGACTTTTTCCTTTTGCTATGTGCTGCCTTGTGAATTTCTGTACCTGCTATTGTATTGACTAAACACATACATCTAATCTAAAAAGAAAGTAGAAAACTTAAGGTGTCTCCTTCAAGTTAGGCAGATGCACTAAGCAAATGTTTTGGGAATGACTGTTAATCATCTGAATGAAAAAATATGCGTGCACAAATGAAAATGGTAATTATTTGTTGTTCACTGTTTTACTGTTTATGCTATTGAGGCAGTACAAAAAATATTATAATCTTTAAACAACCAGAAATACCACAACTAAGAATTAGTCATATTAGAGTGTTCCCTTGAATCACTTAACAAACTGGAAATTATTCATGTGAACTATGTAGAAATATAAATATTTATTACAGCAGGCAAAACAAGGATCTGATTGCATGTTATTCATTAACTGTGTCTTTTCTAAAATACAAAAATTCTTCTCAAATAGACTGACGAGTTCTACTTTTACCTTTCTTCTTATTTGCTTCTTTTTTCTCTCATTTTAAATTTTAGTTTCAAATTTAAGCATTAGAAGGATAGCAGATGAAAATTTAGTGAGATGTTCTGAAAATATCCCCTAATTCCCTAAACCTCTCTTTCTTACTTCAGTATAACCATCAGTGATAATAACTCCAAGTAATCAGGTTTTACAAGAATCACATGAACATGACAAAAAACTTGGGCCATTTCACTTCATGACCTCAATACTGAAAGACATCTGGCAGAATTTAGTGAGATATGGGTTAATGTAAAACACAGGTACTAAAGAAAATAGTTGTTCTTTATATTCCACTGATGTAAATATTCCAATTCATGTTTCTCTGAAATGGCTGAGGAAGGTGGATATTCAGACCACATCAGATGGAGGACGGTGTATGAACATCTAATTATGAGAACACTTCTTACTTTTCTGTTTTAATCATAGGAAAACCCAAAGTCAGATATGAACTAAAAATGCAAACTAGCAGTGAAGCAAAACTAAATCTACAACCTGAATGTAAAATTGCAAAAAATCAACACATGTTGGAAGGCTGTTGGCACAGTGAAATAAGTTAGATATCACCCTGAAATGTATGAGAATGTGTTAATTTCTGCCCAGAGAGAAATGATTTTTGTATCAGGGTTGATAGGAAAAAGCAAGCGACACAAAAGCAAGGTAAGTCACTCTAAAATAGTAGTATAGAGTTCTGTAAAAGTAGTAAAAGACATACAGAGAGACCTGTGTGATGACATCAGCAGAGAGAAACTTCAAAAGGCACAATATGGTAAGGGAATTGATCAGAAAAAAAACCAAACTGAACAAAACCTACCCAGAAATTAAATCAAAAATTACCTTATCGAGTGAAAAAGAAATATTAAGTGAAAAAGTGAGTTTAAAAACTGTATAAGGCATGCCAGCTAAAGGAAAAGGCTAAGGTACCTATATTTGGATTTGAGAATAATGGGAAAGAAAATAACTGTTGCTAGGATAACTTATTCAAAGAATGCAGGAAAATATTTGAAATATATTAGGTAAAATTTCATAGGGACAGAAACAGGGAAATGTCAAGTAATTACAATCATCTATTTATACAGCAACCTGCATTGCAATTGCAGCTAAAGCATTCTTGATTTCCTTTTCCAAATCAGTGTGTCTGTGTACGTGCACATGAACATGCGACTGCACAAATCGCTTAAATGCAGAAAGCAGTGGAGCAGAACAGAGCAGCTGTTTAGAACTGCTCAGCAACAAGACATGGCACTTTAGGACAGGAAGTAAAGGAGAATATGGTATCCAACTGAAGTTGCAGAAGGGATTTTATGTCAACAGAATGCAATTACTAAAACTGGAATATTTCCAGAACAATAGAACTAGCATAAGGGAATAATCATTATTGCCTGAAATTGAATATAGTAAAGGAGTTAGTTAGGCAGAGATAACTTGTTCAGAAAAGGGAACAAGATGAGATGGCAGAAGAAATTGGAAAGGGTTGTAAATGGCATAGTCTCCTAACAGCGATTGCGGTTATAAACTAGGTCATACTGAGTGATGGATATGAATTGAGCAGTTTTACAGATGTTAAAATGATTTAATCTTTTATATTCTAAAGAAAGGTAAGAATTAGGGCCAAACCTTTCTCTACTTGTTCCTTCAATGAACTATGGGTGCATGAGAGAGGAAAACAGCATCTGGCTAGTAAAATAGATCTGAATCTTGCCATATCTATGAGTAATGCATGGATATGTGACAGTAGTGTCAGAGGCAGGCTCTCTGCAAAACAACCACAAGCTGTTAAAGTTTGTCATTAGATTTGGAGACTATCCCTGCTCACCTTCCAAATTTCTCTGTGTACATTTCAAAGAAACAATACATAGAGAAAAAAACAAAAGGTTGAAGATTTGAAAGTTTTAAAGATTAAACATGACTTGTTGCTTTTCTCTGCAACAAAGAAGCCAAGGCTGACAAGTATACAAACTAGAACCACTAGAACCAAATTCCAAATGTACAGCTACCTCACATATCTCATAATTTCATTTCAGTATCTTTATCAATGAGTAAAGCAGAGGCCAAATTTTTCAGCTGCTGTGACTCTCTGTAACATCTGCATTAATTTAATCCCATTGAGGGCCCAGGAAGAACATTCAGCTATGTGTTTCATTCCACCTGTGCAGACAGCACTGTAAATGCACCTTTCAATGGAGTGTGTGATTAGAAAGGATTGATAATACATGCAGAGTGTTACACTACAGTACCAAAGAATAAATGTGACAACATTTGCTAAAGTTGATGAGCTGTGATCTTTCTGAGTCATAATGTAAGTCACCCTTTCCTAAGATATTTTTTTTTTTTGCTCTGTTTTAATTCTTTGAAATCTTAAGTAACTTCTATGTAAGTCATCAAAAAGAAAAAAAAAGGAGAGCGAAAAAGGAATGAGGAAGGCAACAGAGAGGGCTCTATATGAGACATTTAACTTAATTAAACATAAATCAGCTTGAGCTCACACAATGTGGTCATGCTTAACATATCTGAAAGAACTGTTTAAGTATCTGAAAGTCTTCTCAGAGAAAAAGCTACAGACATATTTTACCTGGATTTTAGCAGAAGCTTTTCATACAATTCTATATATGAATCTAATCCACCAGCTAATCACTAAATTTATTATGAGGTGAGCTACTTGACTGGATTAAACTCCAGTGTGTGAGTTGATTTGGTTTCGAGTGGAAAGACCGGTGGAATTTAGTAAGAGAAACAGGTCCACTTGGTGATGGCTGTCCCTCACTGCTCTTGCCCCTTGTATGGAGATTTAAGAGAAGAAGATCAGCTATGGGTGAAATTTCACTTTTCTGCTGTCCTATTAGTATTCTTCCATGGAGGCATTAGAACATTTTCCTGTGAGCAAAATTAATGTACAGGTTTTGATTTTTGAAAAGCCATAATTTTTTGTTTTCAGTAGCAAAACCTACTTGTATTGAAACAGCTGGCACCCGCCTACAGAGTAATGATTTTAAGGGGGGAAAAAAGAAGGAAAAAACATACTAGAAAGACTTTTAAATAGTTTTTTATTTTTATTGTTCTGATCACTCCATTTTTTGTGTTGCAGTTTTTCACTTTTCTCAGTGGGTCTCTCATATGCGTATTTAGTGGTCATAGCTATGGTGGGTGTAGCAGAAAAACATAAATGAAACTAAGCATACTTAACAAAGCTCTTCCAAGACTATTGGACCATTTACGGATTCATTAAGCCAGTGGAGATACAAGGTAGGACATTGTGGTTTTGGTATGTGATCCTTTCAATCTTAGAGATGTGAAAGCGTTTACAGAGGTTCCAGTTGCATTATTCCTGCTCTTCGCCCATGCTTTCAAGAACTGCAAAGATCAACACATTTCCATAGATTCATAGTTTCCTCATGTCAATAGGCTGTACCTCTCTTGATGATATTTGGAGATAGAAATGGCAAACCTTACTGTAATCTCCATGAATTTCTGTGGATTGTTCGATGATTCACTAAACTGTTTTCCTCTCCTCCTTCTGCTAGATTTCCTTGGTTTTTGGCTGACCAGGTAATGTTTTCCTACAGCATGGCTGAACTGCTCATTGAGCTCTTCTTTCAGACCAGACAGGGGACAATTTCAACTTTCTACCTATATAATTCACAACAGTCACTGGTGAAAATCATAACCATTTGAATGGGATTAAGGCATTTTTCTTCATGTGTTAAACATATAGTCCATGCTCCTTTGGGTTCAGATTCTACATAGTTTACCTATCAAAAGTATATCTCAGCCATAAATCTGTCCTTACTACCAATTTCCTGCAATACACAGTAATTAATTATGTCATGTTATGTCTGTTCCTGAGATTATGATAAAAAGAGATTTCAAAAGTGGTAAATTCTTTAAATCATCAGTGCAGTGTTTCTTTTTGTATTAAGGAATGACATATGGAAATGAAACACGCTGAAGTGTGCTACAGACTCATTGTGTATTTGCACATAAGGTGCTTAAGGATGTATATTCTCAGGTTTTCACAGTATGTTTGAAGAGAGGAATCAGATGGGAGCAAAAATAAAAATCAGTTTGGCTTCCATTTCTGACAGCCAATTCCTCTCCTAATACTTTTGTCTTTAATAACATGGCAGGGATTTTTTCAGTTTCAGGGTACGGCTACCACTGAGAATTTTGCTCCTTACATGTGCTTGAACCCTTTTGACCCCAAAGCACTTGTTTACTACTGTTCAGTTGTCTTCGTATTGATAGGTCAAGAAAAACCCCCACAGAACATGCAAAATCTGGGAAAAAAGTGTGGATTACATAATAGTCTGCAACCTGCTGAAGATGGCCACCAGTACTAAGACTAAAGGGATCTGGAGACACTGTCCTGTACAACCTCCTATAATGGTCCTTCTTATGTGATGGGATTTATTCTGGGCTTATGTGTTGTGAACATAATCCCTGCAGGAGAAATACTTTCTGATAGCAAGACTTGGCAGAAAAATAACCTCTCACTCACCTGTAGAATTATTAAACAAGTCCTCAGTCTTATTTATTGCTGTCACCCACACTGCTCCTTCTTCCTGTTTTTCAACTGGCAAATAGACCTTTCTCCAGAGCATGAGCCTTGCAATTCTTTTTAGTGTGGAAGCACAAATGTTTTATTCAGTTCTTATATCTTTGCCCAGAGCACAAAGCAAGTCCTTAATAATTTAGTCTTACAGATGACTCAGAATCATCATATCCTGGGCTTAGTCTTAAACCATAGCTATTCATGGACTGAACTTAGTATTATAGCTTTTAAATTCATGACTTTGGGAGCAGACAGTACTTATAAAAGCACATCGTATGTATTTTTTGTGCTAAATGTCAAACTATTAAGGTTTATATTTCCTAACTTTTCTGAAGATTAGAGGAAATACAACTTAGTTGCTGTACTTCACAGAGCTTGAGAAAAGCTTGAGAATAGTTTTTTTTGATTTCAGCCTCTCTGTTGCCGTCTTCATAATGCTGCAAGAAAATTACTTCAAAGTACATTTTAACAGTCATTCTTGGATACATAGCAATTACTGTTATGCATTTTATGCAACCATTCTATGGCACTTTGGTGTATGCCCCTGCTATGGGGTCTAGGAGTCAAAGTTTCATCAGAAAGCATCATTCTTCAACAGTTGCTTTGCCAGAAAGATTTTTTAACAGATAATTCATTCTTTTCTAGCATAAATCTCTAACCATAATCCAGTCTGGAGTCACCTGGGGAATGCATAAAAAACATAGGGCTTAAAATATGCAACTTTTTCACTTGAATGACACATCTCTCAATTGAATGATATATCTATTTCACCTGACCTCAGGTAGTGATCTATTTATGCTGAGAAGCCTGAAGAATCTTCTTTTTTTCTTACCACATGTCCATGCAGACATTACTCTCATCATATTTTTAGAAATATCCTGAAGTGTCTACTTAATCTCATTGGACTTATAAAAATTAGCAATTTTAATTATTAGTCATTCAGCACTTTGCAAGTGTTAACAAGTGAATGAAGTTCTACAGGTCAATAATATGTCAGATCTAAAAGTGGGAAAAATGCTATTAAAGAAAAAGTAGTCAGTTTGGTGGCAAAATCCTGGAGGATTACGGGTGTTGTCTTTGATTTGTTCTTTATCTTGACATGCCTTGTAGATCAACTGTAGCAAGATTACAATCATGATCATTCGCCAGAGCCTCAGTCTTTGGTGAACACCAAATTTTAACGTCATGTATTCACATCCTGCAGAAATCAATCCTGTTTAATCCTTCTATTGCATACTTACAAATCTTAGGACAACCTATGTGTTTTAATATCACTGCACGCTCACGAAATCAAAACCAAGTGAATTAAGAAAGGCTGTTTAAAAATTAAACTCCTGTTTAGCTTGTCACCTTGCAAACGAAGGTGAATGTTCATAAGCATGACAGTGGGAAGTCTAATGTAAATGTAGCTGAAGTAAAGGAGAAATACAAAGAGAGAGGTTACTTTATTCAAGTCATCTTTCTCTATTTGTGTAGGTATGAAACAACCACGTATGAAGAGAAGTAACTAATGTAAGCCTCTTAGTAGGTAGGACAACGTTCATAAAGTGTCTGATGAAAGACAGAGGGAGTATAGCCAGGCACTGATTTTAGCTGTGCATATGACTGACATGACTCAAATACCTGGGGTTAGAACAAGCCTGGAATTTTTTTTTTTTTGCTTAACTTTTGATGACTGAATTCTGTTTTTCCAGTATACTTCTGCTTGCAGTCTGTCAAAAAGAGTGCTCAGAGTATGATGATGTCTTTTTGATCACCAGAAGCTTGACTTTCTGAAATTTTATGTGACTAAATGATGAAAGGAATGATTTTGTTTTGAAATCAAGAAACTATTTATTAGCTAAGTCTTGCATAGGATTTTGGTTTGTAGCACAGGTTTAGATTTTGCTTCAGTGGACACCGAAACTAATTATAGCTCTTATTTGGAAAGAAGAAAACTAACAAACCTATAAGCCTACCTTCCCTATCAGGTCAGGCTGAGAGGCAAAGGAAGACTGAATGTACAGAACTGGAATCATCCCATCTCTTCTTCAATGAGAAAGTCAAAGAAATGTCACAGGATGTGGCTGGCACTCAAAAGTGAATCTGAAGAACAAAACCAACAAATATCCACTACTTAAGCCAGGTCTAAGATGTGATGCCTGTGGTACAGGGTACATAATCCAAACTGATCAGTGGGTAAAGCAATATACAGATATTAAAGTGATGTAATAGATAACCCAGCAATATGCACATGCTGCTTTCCTAAGAGCATGGATTGCCACTAAATAAAATTGCTTGTGAATTTTCTGTAGGTGGTGTGGTCCAGCATTAATCTTATCTGACCCCAGACAAGTTCAATGTTAGGATCCTTGTAGAGTTGTCAGCACAACGTGTTAATCAGGCACGTGAAGTGCTGCCTTATGCTGTTCATATTTATTCAAGCATGGAGGTGTACAGTATGGTAACCAACAATTACTCAAACAAATATGTTTTGTCCCTCAGAGATTTTTTTTTGTTATAAGTTGTCCCCATAGAAACATCTTTCCTTATTTTTTTGTCAAATCTTTCCTTATTGATCTCCAAAAAGCTCATAAATTTAGTTCCATTTTATTATCTCAGTTGCACAGTAATGAAGCACCAGCTGCATGCAACCCTGCTAGTATTTATAACTTCTTGTGCAGCAGTAGGTGTGTAATTTTTTTATTTCTTTATGAAAGACTAACTTAAGTTAGTAACATACTGTCTGAGGGTCTACTACATTTTTCTTACTGTTGCTGTTGTATCCTTAGACTGTGTTCACCAAGCTTTACTCATTTTTCTGTGTATTGCTCAAGAGCAGAGTAGCAGAGGTCTGGTGTCCTAACGGTCTGGGTCTTTTCCAACCTAAATAATTTTCTGATTTTATGTTTATAAAACAAAACTGAGTGTAGCTGGTGGGTACACTGTGTCTTCCCCAAGTCAAGAAGCTAGACTGTACTTTTCCTTTCCTGTGTACAGAAGCATAAATATCTTTTGAGAACACAATTTTAAATGAGAATAAGTTATACTTATGTCTCTTAAAATGGAATCAATCAAAAAACATCTTGAGGTGATGCCAGAAGCAAACTGAGTGACAAAGAGTCTGATATTCTTCCTGTGGCCTTTCCAGGAGAAAGAGTCAAACCAAGAGCTTAAATGAATATCTTTAAAATAGTATGTCTCTGTTTATTAATATTTATTTTACAGTTTTTTATAGTAATCTTTTAGAAGACAGTTTTTATTTTGAAGGAAAAGTGAAATATGCTTACTATATTAGAACTAATATTAGCATATTTCTTGGTTATCCCTGGAAAGCTGATATTAGATATTGACTTAGATCAAATAAAAGTAGGCTTGGTGGCAAAGTTTAGATAATGATCTTATGACCCCATTTCATATTAAGGCAACAAAATTCAGCACCATACAAGATTTCATCTGTACATCCTGATTATTCAGGACACTGGTTACTTTCTGTGAATTTTGTATCTCCTTTAGATGTTGGAAGTACAATTTAGCTGCCTAATCAAAGGTGTGTATATATATATACACACACATATATATATGTACATATATATATGTAAGTCATACATATGTAGTATATCCTCATCTAGGATTCAGTCCTTGTTCATCACAGCAAATGATTACATGATGTGTGACTAAGAAGAAGAGGTTAAACCTGGAATACTTTATTTTTGTGCTGGCAAATCTTACTTTCTGCAGATGAAATAGCAAAGGAAATGATACAAAGAACTGACTGCTTCCTCTACCTTTAGTTCAGTTGGAGGTGTGGTCAGAGTCGCTCTCTTTTGCAAATTTTACATCTTCTTTGGAAGATGTAAAAACTGCCTGAAACTCCCAAAGTTGCACTTTTTCTTCCTAACTCACTGTTTTGCTTGACAGATAGACTTAGTTGTTTTTCATTTTTCCAGAGTGAAGGGCTGCTGACATACATCATTCCATTTGTATTGTTTTACTTCCCTCTTCCTTTTTTTTTTTTGGAGGATAAATAAATAACCAGGCACTGATGTAGGAAAGAAATTAAAAGGGCATTGCAATTTGCTGCTATGTGCCTTGCTTCTCATTTTCTAACAATCCAATGAGCTGACTTGTTTTCGCGTTTCCTTGAATACACATTATAACCAAAATCTGATACTCTTTAATACATCAAAGAATTCATCTTCCCATGCATTAAAGGAAAAAGTCTCCCTGCCAACTGGGATTTGGATGTGCATGCTTGTGTATATATGTACATGTGTGCAGTTAAGTCTTTTCAGAATTGTTTAGAAGTTGACAGTTACTATTGTATATTAACTTACACTTACCCACTTTTTCTTACTTTCACCCAAATGACTGTATGGGTAATTGGAAATGCATCTGCATAAAATCAGAGCGATCCCTGAATGAGAAGGAGTGTCAAGGAGCATATAAATTCAGAAACACAGCTAGTCTTTATCTGAGAAAAAAAAAATCAGTGTTCTCCCTCAAATATTTTTTTAATCCATTTTTGCTCTAGCCAATAAATTTTTCAGTTATCCAAGCATTAAATATCTGAACACTTAGATTTTATTAAGCATGAAACAAACCTCAGATTAACTGAATTCTGACAAACCTTAGGAAATTACAGCTGTTGCTTATAAAAGGAATAGTTCAAATAAACAAATATTTCTTTTTAGATGGTTTACAAACTTAAAATCTCTTCTTTCTCTTTCTGTCTTTCTCTTTCTTCCTTGTCTCCTGCTTTCATTCTTCCCCTCCTCCTTCCTCATTCCTTCTTTCTTTTCTTCATCCCTGTTTTCCTTTTCTTTCTTTTCTTTATTTTCTTTTCTTTTCTTTCTTTTCTTTTCTTTCTTTTCTTTCTTCTTGGAATGTATTTTATCGTCTGTCAGTTTTGCCCTATGATATGTCCTCTTAAATTGGATCTGTAAGCCCTTCATAAAGTTTAATAAATCTTCAGCATTTCACCCTAAGGAAATTATATTAAAAACCTTCAAATGTGAAGTTGGGCCTGCAGACGCACAGCACTGGGAATTATATCACCATAATCAGCTTGTAATGAAAGCCTCTGTCGCTGTTCTCTCCCAATCATAATCTGCCTGTCTTTATGAAAAAAGGGGGGTTTGTCTGGGTTCATCTGCAAGCTTTAATTGGAAGATGTCTTCATTTCATTCCAGCCTACTGGGATAATAACTCAGCCCCATGTTTAAACACAGGCCCTTGCTGCTGATATTTTTTCATTTAGTAAAGCATGTCTCTTTAAATGATTTAGCAAATCACCATGAATGCCAAGGCGGGATGATTGGCAGCTCATTGCTGGTGCACCATTTGCATGACATTTGTTCTTCAGCCCGGAAAGCTGCGGCAGGTAAACAAGCAGGCCCTGTACCGACTCCCTGTGAGTCCTTCCCTGTTTATTTTCTCATAATCAAATGACATTTATGGAGAGGCAAATGCAGCTGCACATATATGGAAAAAAAATGCAATCAGGCCAAACATGATGACTTCATTCAGGTGATATTTTGATTAGAGAAAGGACAGCTTTATGGCATAGAGTTTCTTGCAAGTGAAGTCAGTCAAATTCCATTTTACAATCTCTATTTTTAATATAAATATTAGGTTCAAATAATTCATTGCATCCAATGGCACGGTCAATGTTACAATGATGTGTAAATTTCTTAAAATTCCTACTTCCAAGAATTTTTTAATTTCCTGAAGTTTTGTTCTGCTCTCTTCTGAGTCATATTTTTTGTAAGGGTCAGATCTCTCTTTCTATACGTAAAGCTGTTCTGTTGTGTGACTGGAGCTTTTTCCTTAAAGAGACTTCAGAGAGGAAAGTTTTTCTGAAGTTGAAAGTTTTTCTGAAGTTACAAGTTTTAAACTTATTTACTAGCATGTCATGGTGTCAAGAAACATGGAAGAAAACAAATTGAAAGGTTTAAAAATGTATATAACATATAATGTATATTGCATCATATGGTACTTGTACAGCAACTGATAGTATTCTTCTAATACACAAGTTTCACTTCAATTTCAAAGGCTGTTTGAGAACAGAAGTAAAAATAGCAATTACTGAGCAAGGAAGGGGTGTGTACTGTGAGGGGTTTGTAGCTACCTTGAGTGGCTACACTGTTTTTCAGTTATTCTTCAGGAAGTATATTCTCATCTGTTTGCTGAAGGAGACAGCCCTTCTTCATGCTGTCTGAAGAAGATTTTCTGTAAGAGAAACCATGAAATTTGAGAGTCTTTGGTAGCTGTGTAAAATGGGAAAGTAGAATCGTGTAGTCCCTACAAAGCTCGATCCAGGAAAGTTCAGAGCAGAGGGCAGGATTTTTACCCGTCATACCAGTCTTTTTTGAAAAAATACTCAAATAACATAAGGCAGGTAGGTGTACATGGAGGGAAGAGCTATGGTCTGTATTTAATAAGGTGTTAAGTGTTAGAAAAATCTGTTGACAAAGGTCCCACAGAGAGGGGTCCTACAAAGATGGGGCTCAGCATGCTGTGAAAATCTGGCCAAAGAATAAGAGAAAAAATTGCTTTGGCAGAGAGGAGAGCAAGTAGGTTCCATGGAGTTGTCTTAACCATATCTTTTTCCAGTAGCAGTTGTACTCATACATTTTCATGTTGGGTCTTTGTCCAGTTTTTTGGAAAGACACACAATTCCAGCTCTGAAACAACACAGATGTATTGTTATTTCATGATGCAGGGCTTTGTCTCCCTGAAGAGACGGGTGTTTATTTCATCAGTCTTTAAGTAATCTGTAGACAGCATTCAAAATCAGACTTACTAATTGGTCTGATAGAGTTTCTTCTACTGCAAGAGTGTGCTTGGGGTCCTCACACAGAGCAGGGTACAACTGCTTAGGCACTTGCTGTGCACCTCAGACTTATACAGAACAACTGAGTTCAGTGTGAGAAAACACAATATACGGAGTGCAGCCTGAACTCGAAAGGAATCACTAATGTGGCTCAAGAAATTGCTGGACCGGGTAACTGGTGGAAAGCTGAAATAACAATTGTGCAGAGGTAATTGGGCCTGCAATTGGAGCTGAGCTGAGAGAGAGGAACAGGAAATATTGCCTTTCAACTTGGTAGCTGGGAAACTGTGA
>NW_008240020.1:784884-799292 GCF_000691975.1 Corvus brachyrhynchos | reverse complement strand
AAGGGACATACAGAGAAGCAGCTGTTACAATAAAACTGATGGATCAGGGAGTCATTTGGAGAGTCTGGCTCTGTCCTACCCAATGCTGAGAAGGTAATTCAGTCTCAGAGGCTGAGAGGAATAAGGATGATAAGACTCACTGCTTGAAGGAGATGTGGCTTGGGAGACCAAACGTCATGCATCTCTGGTTGTTGCCAAAGGGAGACTGCAAAATCAGAGAGCAGGGAAGGTAAGAAAAATTAATTTAGAATTGCCAATACGTGCTAGCTATGGTCATTTGAAGTCAGTGGAGGCAGTCTAATGAGTGGGATTCTCAGGGAGCTGTGAAAACAAGGACCTTCTTGCCTGCTTTTATGCATTTATGCATTGAGGTAAGTTGCCATTTTCCAAACATATTCAATAATGTGCTCTTTTGAAAATCTCAATATAGGAGTTACAACATCATTAGACCTAAAAAAAAAAAAAAAATCACTCCTGTTTATGACTCTTTTAAAAAACATAACACATAATATCTATTCTTCTTCTTTTTATCATTCCGATTTTGAATTTTAGGCAGAAAAAAACCCCATGCTTCATGTACCTATTATCAAATTGAGGTAGAGGTTGTCTAATTTACTTCTCCTAGTTGCTTTACTAGAAACCTGATGGTGCACATGATTTTAATTGCTAATACTTTCTTCCTTTTTAATTCATTACTCTAAGCAGAATTATGTGAATAGTTGTGAAAGGAGATTCATCTAAAATAAGGATAAGAGCCTACAAATTACCACTGCTTAAGGATATCTTCAAGATGTGGAAATATGAAGGCACTTTGCAAAATTAGTAAGTTAAAAGATAAAAATTCCACCCCCACAGCCTCTTTATACCACTTCACCCCACACCGGTGTCACGAAAACATAATTTCTGGAAAAATCTCTTCATACAGGAAATCTGTCCAGCAGCTTCCAATGTGGCTCTTAATGATTTCAGTACAGGGGTCAGAAGGATACTGCAGAAACTGTTCAAGTTACCTTTTTTTTCTATTAGCCTTAACTGTGATGAGCAGAAAAATCTTACAGGCAGCTGAACAAGCATCAACTTGGTATTTGACAAGACTGACAAGATGGTCTCCATGGACCTGTTTTACTCACTATGTGAATTCACTTTGCCTTCTCAGGTTGAACTCTAGAGCATCAAAAGATCATTATTATTGTTGCTTGCTAGGTGAATGAATGCGTTATTCTCAGAGATATTTGGAGAATGGCAGCTGCTTGTAGCTATTCATCCATTCACATGTGCACAGGGTCTGCTATTTGCTATTTATTATTATTAAAAACAACATCACTTGGCCAGGGAAGAGAAAAATACTTTTAACATTAGGGATATACACAGTGGCACTCATGCACATATTAAACAGCATGCAAGCACCCCATAGTTTCAGTTCTGTTTGTTCAGACCACACAGCAAACAGATATTCAGAAGTCAATCGCTAAAAGGCTGGGAGCTGCATGTGTGCTGCACAGTAACTGCTGGAAAAGAATTGGCCATGTTCTATAGGAGGAATGCACACCTTGAGCCACTGCCAAGTCAAAGTGTCTATAATGTTGTATAGGATTGTCCATGTACAGTTTTGGATCGAATTCAAAGACCTTTCAAATATGACGGATAAATGGATTATCAAATGTTTTCAGTTCTGCTTAGATGATCAAAGTGATGTGCAGAGTTGGTCAAAACTTCTCCAGAGCTTGAGGCAGGAAGAAGGGGAGGATGAAAAAAGGCTAGAGGAAAGGAATGAAAGTAGAGTTGAAAGGGAAGGGGAGAGGGAAAGGGAAAAGGAGGAAGGGGGACAGGAGAAACTGGGAGAGAAAGCAGGAAGAAAGAGAAAGGGGAAATGGAAATGAAAATGAGAAAAGGAAAGGAAAAGGGAAAGGCAAAATAATAGATGCATCTTCAAAGATTACTATTTCCCCCTTTTCTCTAATGAAAACAGGATTGTTCTCTGCAAGTTTTATGAGGAACAGTACAATCCCACACTTCTTTAATCTTTGTGGACTCTTAAGTTCAGAAACCTTAAAAAACGACACTACAAAATGAATTTCAAAGAAGGTTGTTTAAAGACACTGATTCATAAAGAAGTAACTTTAAAATAATTCAGTATTTAGTTTAAGAATCATTAATCAAGGTGACTGGTTTTTTGCAGCTGGAATTCTTTTCACTCAAAGGATCCATCTTCCCCCCAAATCTGTGTATTTGAATAATTTTCAGTGTCTCTATATTTAGTTAAAACAGTGCCATCAGGATTTAGTATAAGCTGATTTGTATGAATTTTCAATGAGTATAGAAAGAAGTGGACAAGCTCTCACAATATAAGCAACTGAAAAAATACAAGTATATCTGTACTGCTAGACATTATTGCAAAAGTTATGAAAATGGAATTTAATGATCAGAAATTTCTACTTTAACTATACAAAATAACAGCAATACATTTTCTCCTCTAATTTTTTTAATAATAATTTCATTCTCAGCATGAAATTTTGCATTCTACAAGGTATCTTGGCTTCTTAACATTTTCATATTTAAAAAACCAAAGTGATTCAGTGCTCACAATTTTTGAAAGCAGTGGATGATCATATGCAGAAATTAAAGGGATGGTTTTCAAAAATTTTAGAAGAGTCATTATTTCTTTTGGAAAGATATTTGAAAGTAAAGGGGTTTGATAATTTTATCACATAGAAAAATATCCCAGGGTCCAGTTCCAGCTGGAATTCTTTTGACTCTTTTATTTGGCTAAAAATCATATTGAAACAAAAAGTATTCATAGTCTGCCAACAACTCATATTCTTTTGATAGAGATACTAGATGCATTTCAGACATTTCACAGAGTACAAGGGCATATATCCCTTTTAGAATAATTTGAGCACAAGACAGAGCACCGAGGAGATTGGCAGTGACACTGTCTAGTCTGATTTGTTCATAGCATATAAAGCTGCTCAGCGATGAAATATTTTTTTAATTGAAAAAAATTATCAGACAAAAGATTCATCATTTTTTATGCATTTTTAACCAAACTGTCTGAAACATAAAAAATAGACTTTGGCAGGATAATACTTCAAAAGCATATCACAGCATGTCTAGTAATGGCATTATCTAAAACATGAAAAAATTCTGGTACAGTCCCCACACCCTGGATAGGTACTTTAAGACATTTCTTCTGAAGCATGTTTCTCTCAGTTTCTTATAATGGAGCTGTTCTATTTGCCTAACAAAATAAAGATTGAAAGAAGAAGGCACTTGTTTCTTCAGCCGTTAGTCCACTAGCAGGTTTTACATTCAATCACCCTGTTGTCATGTCCCATCCCACCATGCCTCTTCCTGTCCACGCTGGTTTTGATTCTGTGGTCATTAATTTACACGGATCAAAATGGTTTTAATTGAGAGGACTGAGGACCCTCTTTTCCTTTTCATGCCTTATACACAGCATCAAGAGATTAAAGTCCAGATCAAGCAGCTGCATTTGGGTAGCCAATGCTGAAGACCTTCAATGGTCAGTGGCAAAGCAGAGCCTGGGATCCAAGCCTCAGCAGTGAGCTATCTGTTGTCACTTTCTCTCATACCCTGAAGAGTATGGGTTTCATTAATTAATGACCAACAAAATGTTTGACATTTTGCAGCAGTTTAGAATATGTCAGTGATCTTTCTCCTCTGTGATATGTGTTTGACCCTCCCTTGTTTCAAAGAGAGTGTGTGAAATGCAACACATAACCTTTGTTCAGTCATTTATTTTCTTTTTCACTACATCTTCAGCCACAGTTGGCCCATACTTTCTATTTTATTAATTCAGTATGAATATTTAGAAAGCAATATATACTTGACTATCATGTCACTTGCTTTTAATGTTCCTGTTTGAAACCATTATGTAGATGTCATATTCTATATACGTAGAGGAGCAAAATCAAATAGAGATTTTGTTACCTTCTGACTAAGAAAACTCTGTCAGAATCACCTTAAACTCTCTCTGTCTCCCTTTGAATCATTGTAACAAAGTTCAGAAAGGGAAGATAAAAGAGTAACAGCGAAAAATTCTTTATCACCAGAACTGTAATGAATAAGAAAGTTAATTCAAAATATGTGCAATAAAGAAAAAAACTCTGTAACGAACCTGTAGAGACCTTTGAATTCTTGAGTAAAAAGTAGGGCGTGAAGACAGAAAGTGCCAAAATACAAAGATTCAAGAGGCTAGAGGGCAACTTGTAGAAAATGAGTAGGGTTACATGGTATATGTAACACTAAGCAATTATCTGTTAAATACAATAAATGTTCATGACAACTCTCAGACAAATAGAAGATATGAGGTTTGTTCCACACAGAATTAAATCAATGGCAAAGCATCAAACAACCTTGATTGCAGTCTTGTCTTTGTGTCTATCTGAATGATGTTCACCATGTTCCAACAGTGTCAAGAGCTCATGTTCTTGTTCAGTTTTGGAGTGCTCAGGTCCACCAAAAGAGCTGAGACACATGTGAGGACTGTATAGCAGAATTCACTAACATGACCAAGGCAACTATATTTAAGGTTTCAGGAGACAAAACTTATTCCTTTCTTTAAAGTACAGGCTGCTGGGAATGATAATACCGCAATAACAAATAGAGAAAACAATGGTTATGAGCCCACCAGTATCTTTTTAATAGGATTTTTTGTAAATTATTATTCTAAGTCTAAATTGTTTAGTAGTTTGGGGAACAAATTTTTAACTCTTCTGTTCATTCCCTAGAAGCATCAGGTCTACATATTGGAGGGTTTTAATTATAAAACAGAACTCATTCAAAAAGGGTTCTGTTCAGGTTGTGAATGAATTGAAGGTTAGGATCAAATAATAAGTATTTTCTAGATGTACAACAAAAGAAAGAAGTACACCATCATAGGCAAGCCTGTTCAAGCTGGTTGACATCTCTGGGCTTCTGAACTCCTTGTGGCCAGACGCTTAGGCAAATGCCATCACAAGTTTGGCAGCTGTAACTACACCATTTTTCCAGGGTGTTGTTTCAACATCTGTTCAGTGTATGCCATGACACTTGGGGCCTGGTCGGAGTTCTGCACCCCGTGGAGTCTTTGGCATTCTCACCTCCCCCAGAACACAGTAGCCTGCACGGGCCCCCAGCAAGGCCTGTCAGTCCTCAGCCGTCCAGCTGAATGCCCTGCACCAGGTGTTGACAGCAGCTTTCCTAGGGTTTTGCCTCTCTGCATGCTGGGCACAGCTTAGGGACATGGCAGCACAAATACGGGCTGGTGTATGTCTGGACAGCATGTGTAAGACAGGTAGAGGATGCTGGAATAAGAGGTAGGGAGGAGGATAAGGATTGGAGGACAAAATTTAGAGAGGAATATGGATGTGGTGGGTGTACCATCTAATCACAGTTATGTACTGCTATCTCGTAAATTCATTGCTGTAAATACCTGTGCGTTTGCAGTTTCAGTAATAATATATTGCTCCTTGGTGATTGCTTATTCTCAGGAGTAGCCATAGCATGAAGCAGCTGGTCAGCAATGGCAGCTTATATCCAAAAATAAGCAATTACTACTGATGAAGATGACCACTGGTCAGAAGTTGTGAACAGCTCCTATATCCCCGTAGATGATGGATACTGACAGATTGATCCAAGTAGCAATTAATCACTGCCTTGAGCTAGGCAACACTGATTTCACCAATAGAAATTTACTCCTAAGAATCAAATACTTCTCCCTGGAATTTCCTGTAATTCAATATTTTCTGCATACATGCTCCTTTCTGAGCACCCACCAAATGCCTTGGTAACATGCTGATGCCATTGACTTGCCCAGTCTTTCTGGCTGTCTGGCAGAGCCATTTAAGCTAACCTGTGCTGCTTTGCTGTAAAATGGACTGGAAGCACTCATGCAGTTAGTTACTAGGTAACAGCTGTGAGGATGCAAGGATCAGCTTCCCAAATTGTTTTCATATGCAAGTCTTCTGGGTAAAAGGTTTGGGCCATTCCCAAGAAAGCTGATTTAAGTCTTGAGGTCTGAGTGCTGTGCTGATTTACTTCACTGGTGACTGTAATTACCCTGTGCTCAAGTTCCCAGTTATCATTTTTGTTTCAAGAGCATTTGCTGTGTGGATGCTTTGAGTAGTTAGCCTTAAATTTCAGTTCATTGACATAATGTCACTATACAAAAATACCTGTGCATTTGTCCTGAAATTCCCCCTGCTCAGACCAATAATGCCATTTAGTTTCAGCATTTTAATTCAACAATTACAACAGCTCTTCCTAACTGCACTTCAGAGACAAAGCCACTTGCACATACCTAAACTGTACGTCCACACAGCAGATCTCTTTCCTTGCAATATTTTTATCCTTATTGTCTTAATGACACAGACCACTGGTTCATACAGCTTTATGCATTCCAACTCTGTATCATGTTAATTTATTTTAATGGAAAGAAGACATGAATTCTGTTAAATAAAAACTTTGTTCTGTAAGCTTACACTTTTCACTCTAACATTCAACTATGCCTAAAGGACGGAAATGTTTCATTTATTTTATAGAAAAATAACATTAAGCAACAGAATTTATCCTGCAGGACAGGAAGAATTTTAAAATGCTGAGTCTGTAATGTCTCTATTGTGTTTCTACAATGAAAATATGAGTGACTGCTTTCTGCCAAAACTTTGATATTGTTTTCTATTGATAAGAATATAAACCAATGAGAAACAATTGAAAAAATTATTGAATAGATAATTCTCCTGCTATTGATTCCAATCATTATCAGATTATATATATGGAATACTAATGAATCAATTTATTTATTAATCCAAGATGAATTGAAATTATTCGGAATTTGCTAGGTATGCCTTTGTCCTTTTTGAGAGAAAAAAGAGGTGAGGTATGTCAGACTATGAGAAATTCTAAGTAACACAATCTCTATGTGTTTTTTGTTATTTTCTCTGTTCTTGCCATAGTGTTGACCAGGTGTCATTTCCAGTATATTATGCTACACAAGCACCCCTTTTCACATCAGGTTTCTTTCAATGCTGAAAGGAAGTTACACTGATTTTCAATGTACCTAGTATCTATGGACAAAATGGGAAATGAAATCTCTCCCTCCCTCTTTGTCTACCCATGTGACACTTCACCTCTTTTGATTATGGCCCAGATAATAGGTGAAGCCTTGCTTGTTCCTGTTGGAGCAATTACAAGGTGGTTCGATTATCCTGGGTATGAAAGGTTCAGGGTAGAAACAGAAACCTACTCCTCATTTCTCTGACATGAGGTGCTATCACAGAACCACACAATCACAGAATGATTTGGGTTGAACTCCAGCTCCCCTGCCAGGGGCAGGGACACCTTTCACTAAAACAGGTTGCTTAGAGCCCCATCTAGCCTGGCCTTGAACCAGGGATGGGACATCCACAGATATTCCAGTATCTCCTGACCATCATAGGAAAATATTTCTTCCCAATATCAAATCTAAACCTGCTCTCTTTCAGTCAGAAGACATTCCCTCTTGTCCTGTCACTACATGCTCTTGTAAAGAGTCTCTCTCCATCTTTCTTTAGGTTCCCTTCAGGTACTGGAAGGCCACAATTAGGTCACCCCAAAGCCTTCTCTTCTCCAGGATGAATACCAGTTCTCCCAGCATTTCCTCACAGGAGAGGTTCTTCATTCCTCTAATTAACTTGGTGACCTCCTCTGGACTTGGTCCAACAGGTCCATGTCCTTCTTGTTCTGGGGACCCCAGATCTGGATGCAGCACTGCAGGTGGGGTCTCACCAGAGCAGAGCAGAGGGGCAGAATCCCCTCCCTCGCCCTGCTGCCCACTCTGCTTTGGATGCAGCCCAGGGTACAATTGGCTTTCTGCTGGGTCTTGTCCAGCCTCTCACCCACCAGAATCCCCAAACCCTTCTTGGTAGGGTTGCTCTCAATCTGTTCTCTGCCCATCCTGTATTTGCTTGTGAGATTGCCTTGACATAGGTACAACACCTTGCACTTCGATTTGTTGAACTTCATGACATTCAGGAGTGTCAACTGCACCGCTCAACTTGGTGTCATCTGCAAACTTGCTCAGGGTCCATGTAATCCCTCTGCCTATGTCATTGAGGAAGACATGGAATAACGCTGGTCTGAATATGGACTGCCAAGGCCCCCCAGATGTAACAGATTTCCATTCAGACATTGAGCTCTTGACCATTACCCTCAGGAGATGACCATTTCTTATTTGTTGAACAGTCTACCTACCAAATCCATCTCTTTCCAGTTTAGTGAGAAGGATGTTGTGGGCGACCATGTCAAACTCCTCACAGAAATCAAGATAAATGACATCTGCAGCCCTTCCCTTTTCCAGTGATGGAATCACTCCATCATAGAAGGCCACTGGGTTGGTCAGGTGGGACTTGCCCTTGGTGAAGTCATGCTGTGTGTCCTGAATCACCTCCCTGTCCTCCACGTGCCTGAGCACAGCTTCTAGGATAATCTGTTCCAGGTTTTTCCCCGACACAAAGAGAAGGATGACAAGTCAGTAGTTCCCAGGGTCCTCCTTTCTACATTTTTTGAGCTGGATACCATGTTTCCCTTTTCCTAGTCCCTTGGAACTTCACCTGACTGCCATGATTTTTCAAATGTCATGAAGAATGGCTTTGCAGCTACCTCAGCCAATTCCCTCATGACTTTGGGATGCATCTCATTGGATCACTTACACTTACGTACGTTCAGCTTCCTCAGATGGTCATGAACCTGATCTTTACTTACAGTGGGAGGGACTTTGCTCTCCCTGTTCCCATCCTGCTGACCATCCACTTGAGGTGTGTGGGAAGAAAGGTTTCCAGTGCAAACTGATGTAAAAACATTGTTGAGTACTTCAGCCTTTTCCTTGTCTATAGTTACCAGTTTTTCACTCATGTTCATCAATGTGGTTATGACTTGTTTGACCTTCTTGCTATAGCTGATAAACGTTCAGAAGCCTTTCTTCTTGTTCTTTGTTTCTCTTGCCAAGATCATCTTTGTGCTTTGGCCTTCCTCACAACTGGATTGTGTCCCTGTACTCTTCCAGATTATCTGCCTGTCTTACACTGCCTGTACATTTGCTTCTTGCAGCAGTTCCCTACTTAGCCATAATGGTTCTTGTCTCTTGTCTTCCTTGCCTAATTCCTTATACCTGGGGATCACAATCTCTTGCACCCTATGGAAGGCATCCTCAAAGATCTTTTCCACTCTCTTGTTCCTGAGGCCTGTTTCCCAGGGAGTCCGTTGTAACCGCTTGACTCTGCCTAGCAGGCCGCAGCTCTCTGTGAGCACAACAGGGGTTACCTAGGGCTGTGTGACTAGTTGCATCCCAGAGTCCATTTTGGACAGCCTCGTGATCTGGCTCCAGCAGCTAGCAGTGTTACAATGCAGTGGTGATAAAGGAGGTAGAGAAGGGTCTCCCATGAGGGTGGTAAGATGGCTTTATTCACATCCTGTCCCAGCACCCTCAGAGGCAGAAAGAGAGAGACCTTGTGGTCTGGGTGCGGGGTGGTTTTGTCAGGGGCCCAGGGGCGGTCCCTGGGCAGGATTGGGGTACAGGAGCCAATAGGGAGAAACTGAGGGAGTGGCCAAGGCTAGGGCAGGGAACAGGGAGAACATGGCATCACAGAATCAGGGGGTTAACAGACTACCCACAGGAGTCCTACTGATTAACTCCTTGAAAAGCTGGAAGTGTGCTTTCTTCAAGTTTAGGGTCCAGACTTTACTCTTCCCCTGACCCATATCCCTCAGGACTGTGAACTCCCACAGTTCATGGTCACTGCAGCCTGGACTGCTTCCAATTTTGGCATTCCAGATTGGCTCATATACATTAGTGACTACTAGATTGAGTAGCACATCCAACTAGGGTCACATGTCATTTTTCTGCAGAGGAGTGTGTTGGCAAATTTCTAAATCTTCTCCTGTTCCTGATCAAGTATTTTCTAATCTGCTACTTCTGGAATCACTGAAAACAGCCTCATCATATACTTGATCCACACAATCATGCTGAATCACTTTTGGCTGTGGTTAGATTAGGATCAAGTGTTTTTGACAAACAATGCTGTTCATTAGATCATGGAAGTTTCTCCCTGGTCCTTAATTTTTAGAGCACTCAAATATATAGAAATGACATTTGGTTGAGCACTAGGCTTTTTTTGGAAAAATAATCCACAGCTTTTGACTTCTTGTGTAGTATAATGTTCCAATGAGATTTTTTCCTACTTTTGTTTTCTGCCTTGCTGCCTGGCTTTCCTTTCTTATTCTCTCTGCATCTCACTTTACTGGAAACAGGACAAAATGCCTTACCATTTAATGAAAATGCAAACAGTTTTGACTGGAGGAAATCTTGGAGGTGTTTGAAGTTAGACGGCAATGCCCACTTTCCAGCACAACTATCTGCTTTCTGCTTTCAGAGGAACAAGGAAGTTAATGTGCTGTGGTGAACACAACATTTTGCGCTTATAAGCCCTTTCTTTGGGAAAAGGGGATGTGGGAGGAGAAAGTATCCACGTGGCTCATTAGTACACCATGAATTAGAAGAATGCCAAGGATTGTGAAGGCATTATGGCACAGAGTTTGGTGTCTTATTAGCCAACACTGCAGACCTAACTAAGAAGCATGCTGGATGTCAAGCAAGAAAAAATGTTGTTAGGTTGACGTGAGTACTTATTCTACTCAATTCATTATTCATCAGGTTTGAAGAAATAATCTGTGGCAATGGCTTGACTAATATTAGCACACTGTTGAGAGAAATGTACAAAATATGTTCTTAAATTGTTCAGCTAAATTGGATTGGTTTTGCTATTATGGAGGTAAAGAGCTAGAGCAAATTAGGTCATGAGAACATTCAGGTTGCTTTGTAAAACAGCAGTGGAGGTATATATGCTAGACTGCATCTGAAACAAAATAATCTCAAAGTTAGTCAAGCTACTGATATGTCTAACCTGAGTGTAAGGCCTCTCAGCATAAAACAATCCCATGAAAAATACTCTTGTATCTGCTAATCACTGAAACTACATCTACGTAGACATACTAAACAGCTTTACAATTTTCAAGCAGGACTTCCTTGCACCCATTAGGTGATAATTTGCAACCTCAGGTCACAGGTCACCCACATCAGTCTATTTTCAAGTGCCTACTAGTATTTTGGTATGTCTAGGCAGTCTTCTGCTCAGTCAGCTTTTCCAACTATTTTAGCAATTAATTCTGAAGACTTTTTAGACCATGTGTGCTTGTTTTGGCTGAGGTAGAGCTAATTTTCTTCAATGGCTGGTATGGGGCTATGTTTTGGATTTGTGCTATACACAGGTTTGAGATGTCTTTGTTATTGCTGAGCAGGTCTTGCACAGAGAAAAAGCTTTTTCTGCTTTTTGTACTCCATTCTGATGAGGAAGCTGGGGGGTGTATGAGAGGTTGGCAGGAGACATAGCCAAGATGCGTCACCTCAACAGACCAAAGGGATATTCCATATAATAAGACATTGTGCTCAGTAGAGAAAGCTGGGGAATGAAGGAGGAAGGGGTAGACTTTTGGAGTGATAGCGTTTGTCTTCCCGAGTCACTGTTAGGTGTGATGGGGCCCTCCTCTCCTGGAGATGGCTGAACACCTGCCTGCCCATGGGAAGCAGTGAGTGAATTCCTTGTTTTACTTCGCTTGTATGTGGGGCTTTTGCTTTCCCCAATAAACTGTTTTTATCCCAACCTAGGAGTTTTCAAGTTTTACCCTTCCAATTCTCTCCCCCATCCTGTTGACGAAGGAGTAAGTGAGCAGCTGCGTGGGGTTTGGCTGCTGGCTGGAGTTAAACCACAACAATGTTGATGGGAAACTACTCCAGGCCTTTCCTTTCATTTTATAATACGCCAAATTTTGATTTTTTGAGTTGATTTTGGCTAGGTGGCAAGTATTTGTGTTCTTGGAGTTCATGATGAATGCAATTTGAAAAGGAGCTTTGCTTCCAGAAAGAACAGTGGGAACTTTTGGGCAACATTTTTGCCTTTTTCTGGTTAGATATACATGACATTCAATTGGAATGAACAATGAACTGCTGCTAAAAATGATAAACTATCTGTCCATGGAGACAAGGCTTTGTAAACATATAATATTATTATTTTGTCATCCCCTTTGAATCATTAGCCTGCCAGAAAAATTGGTAGAGCTCTTTTGAAAATTTTTGAAGTACATTTGGGGATTTGGATGACTTTAAAATATGAATATTGTACATATGTGAGACTGGGTAAAATAGAACCTTTCCACAACAGGGGCTTTGAGAACAGAATTTCGTATATGACCTGAATGTGACATGACTGCACAAACTGCTTGGGTCCCAGAAGCAGGCTAGAGAAACTCCATTCCACCAGCATCCACCATCAAGCTTCAACAACTAGTTCAAGTGGAAATGCAGCTTCAAGGAGAGTGAGGTAGACAAGCAACTCTCTTCTTAACTGTCTCACAGCATGTAATGTGAGTATTCCTCTAAAATCTTTACTAAATTCAGTCAGTCTAGAGAGTAATATCATGACTCAGAAGGAGTGGGAGTCATTGGATCTTGTAAGATGACAAAGAACTTTTTCCAGGCAAGTGCTGCAAATAGGCAATTCTTCATAATGAAAAAAAAAATCCGTAGTGCACCCATTTTACTGCAAGACTAAATGTCTTAATATTCAGAGGACTTTCATGCAAACTTTCTTCATGCCGTAGTTGTTCTTGCTTACTCCTTTTCTCTGGGTACCTGTTGGATTACCAAAATGAAACTACTAAGTTCTTCTTTGTTGTCAGTTCATTTTCATCATGTTCTGTATGCCTGTAACAGCTCTAAAACATTTTTCCTCTGAAAGGACACATGCATTACTTCTTAGTGCTTCTGAGTATAAACCAGAATTTGTATGAGAGATGACTTCATGTAGAAGATGGAGAGGAGAGGAGAGGAGAGGAGAGGAGAGGAGAGGAGAGGAGAGGCGAGGAGGGACTGTGCCGTGCTCCACTGGCCCTGAGTTATGGACCCATCAACGTCTGGCTGCAGAAAAGGAACTGCCCTCAGGAGCCACCCTCCTGTCATAGGGAGAGGAGAGGAGAGGAGAGGAGAGGAGAGGAGAGGAGAGGAGAGGAGAGATTTCTAGATCTTGATTCCTAGAAATGCTGAGCACTCACATCTGCAACTGAAATTGAAGGAACCATTATTTTGAAAAAGCTCTGTTTTGAGTTGGTTACACCATACTGATGGACACTTCAGTCATTTTGGCTCTGTTCTCCATTAATATTGATTTTTCATTTGTAAAATCCATATGGTAATAATAATAACAACATCTTTAGTACTCTAGCTTAGTTGGTTAGAGCATGGTGCTAATAACACCCAGGTCACGGGTTCAATCCCCTTATGGGCCATTCACATATAAGTTGAACTTGGTGGTCCTTTGGGTCCTTTTCATCTCAGAATATTCTGTGATCTGTAATTAGATCATATTTCCAACAAGTTAAAGAGTTAGAAATGTAGATCAAAAAGATCTTAAAATGCTTCTTTAGAAGTTTCAGGTAGATTTTTAACATTTAAATATACCCTATAAAGTTAAATGAAATACTAAAAAATAAGTTAGAATTTGAAAGTTCTTTTTAAAATATTGCTTATATCACTCTTAGTAAGGACAAAAATACTAGGCTTTTAAGAAATAATGGAGTTAATTTTTCAATGTCTCTCAGTGGAATGTTTGTCTTTTGCAATTTGAACTTTTACCAACCCTGCCCCCCCCCAAATTTTGCCTAAAATATTGTACCTAGTTCTAGCAGTATAATTCTTCACAGTAGTGCTGTGAAATTTATTAGTGCTTATGAACAAAGAAAAGTAGATCTGAGATAATATTTAAGCCTGTATTTTATTTTCATTGTTCCTACATTTTTTTTGCCTTTTTAAAGTGGTAAGGATGTGATCTGCTGTGTGCCTCAAAACAGAAGCTGGGGCACTTTCATGTGTTTTGTCTCTTTTTGCATTGTACTCGAACTCACAACATAAATGAGAACTGTAGTTACCACAGTGGCATGTTCTTTCATGTTTGCCTGATTCAGATAGTGAAGTTTATGTGTGGCGAGAGGTTTCCTGGGCACTCCTGTCAGTGACAAGTACAATACAGGTAGCTCCCCTTCTCCTCCCTGTCTCATTTATGCCAGAATAGTGTATCTAGCTGAGAAAATGATCAGCCAAATACTAGAAATTTCTCAAGGTCACCTGAATTCATGTTTTCTTCCCTTTTATCAGACTGTGTGTCATGGGTTAGCAAAGCATAGTCCCGGAAGTGATGTTCTTGCAAAGGGATGCTTACAGCTTCCTCTGTGACCTAACAGAACCTATCAGCTGGCCAGTTTGAATATGGACAATTCTTTAAGCCACTTAAAATTGTGACCGCCTCTGTGATCCAAACTTA
>NW_008240020.1:771840-784515 GCF_000691975.1 Corvus brachyrhynchos | reverse complement strand
CTTGAGAGCAAAAGCACCTGCGCTGAGATAGGCAGATGCTGAAGCAGCTGTAATTTCATGAGAAGTTTGAATAGGGAGAGATGGAAGCGATGAGGACTTTTGCTCCAAATGGAAAAGGAGAAAACCTCAGTTCCTAGAGATGCTTCCAGAGATAGTCCTAGAGATGAAGATGAGGAAAACCCTTTGCTCCCAGGGAAGGAGGAGGCCTCTGTTCTTAGAGATGAAATGCTCCCAGAAATGGGTGAAGAGAACTTTTATTTCTGAACGGCTCAACCTTAAAATTGAACCCCAGTAATTCAAGAGTGGACCCTTGAAAGCCGTTGTGGGAAAAGCTGCAAGTCGGGGGAAGGGACTCACATGTGAGCAGAGAACCAACATGGGCGGCTGTCTCGTTGTGATAATGTTTTCATAGCATGGGCAAGAGAGACTCCTCTTCCTAAATGGATTGAACAAGGTTATTATGGAAGTGGTAAACAGACTGAACATCTCAAGGGTTGTCTTTTTACATTGTCAGTGGGAGAAGGGAGAAAGGCGGGGGGGAGGAGAAGTGTTCTGAAGGTGTGGTATGATTTTTTTTTTCTTCTTTTAGGTCTGTTAATAAACTCCATTATATTCTTTCAAGTTTGGTGCCTGCTTTGCGTTTCCCTAATTCTTATCTCACAGAAGGTAAATAGTAATGAGTATTTTGGACCAAACCACTACACTAAATTGGTGTTTCTGCCCGGTTACAAACTGAACCCGCTACACTGTGCAAATATTGTGTTGGGGCTTATAAGGGGTACTGGAGAAGGGAAACTGAAGGGGTACTGGAGAAGGAATGGTGGCTTCAAAGACAGCTGAGCAGTGGACAAGGAATGCAGATTGCCAAATGTTGCCTTAAACAAATACCTGTGGAAACGAGACCTGGCTTTAACTAGAGCAAGTGAGGTTTAGAGATAGTGTCTTTCTAGGAATAAAGTTTACCAATTCTTTTAAATAATGGATTGCTTTAATGTAGCTCAGTGAAAAAAAATATACATATATATGTATTTAGTTAGAGAATAGAGCTGTACATACCCTTAGGCAGTTTCAAATGGAGAAGGGAAACAAAAACAGAATGAGAAGTTGTTGCCAATGCAAACCTCTACTGATTAAATTTGATCTTATGAGCTCTGCCGGGAAACACACAAACACTACAGAGTAAACTTGCTTAAGAGACAACATTGAATAAACTTTACAAAACTATGAATTGTCTTATTAAGAAAAGGCAAATCAGCACTTCCAAGGAGGAAAATACCATACTACTTCTTTATTCCCATTATAAACCCAGCAAAACTTTAGGTTTCAGCTGTTGACAGTCTCCTTTTCTCTTAGTAAATATTAGGGCTCAGGTCATCTGGTAGGATTAAGGTCTACAGAGATTTTTTTTTTACGTGTGCATGTGAAAAATCTTCTACCTCACAGTTCAAGGAAAGTTTCCATGGTTCAATATTCAAGATGTTTGTCAGCTTGATATTCAAATACTGCGATTTGCCTTCTGTCATGGTTTAGGAATGATATGCCCAATTTAGTGTTCCCAATGAAACAGTCCAAATCATGATCTGCTCACTCACTCCCCCATCTACATCCCCCTGTGGCAGGATGGAGAGGAGAATGGGAGGCACAAAGGCACAAGTTGAGATAAAAACAAATTACTGGAAAACAGCAAAGAAATAAGAAAATGAACAGTAATGGTTACAATATCAATAATGGAGGGGATCAGTGCTACCTGACTGCATCCTCTGCCATGCTTACTGGGCTGGAAGAGACCCCCCGTCACATTCATGGAAAATGACATGAGATAGTATAGAATTATCTCCAGGTTCTAGCCATGCCTGCTCCTGGCTACTGCAAAAATTAACCCTGTCTCTGTCCTGGCCAGAACCGGGACTACTAGTAAAATATTTGTAATAGGCAGTACTGATGTGAACAGTATAAAGGTACTCTTTCTCTAAATGTATGTCAACAGAGGTTTACAGTCCAAGTCTTCTTAGTTTATCAATTTCTGAAAGAAAAAAAAGGGAAAAAAAGGTGCTGTGCTGCTCTGTTACTTGGACTGAAAATATCTGTGATGTGTCAATGAACTTCGCAAGGTCAGAAAACACCTGAAAATACCTTGGCATGAATGTTATACCACAGCTCTTATGCTGGGCTGGGAGAACATACCTTAGGTATGACCTCTTCAGCACCCTAACCTATACCAATATTAGGATAATAAAGGCATATATTCTGCAGGGATAGTCTGAAAGAAACATTTTGTCTGCAACTGGAAATGTCTTGCACTGACTTCATTCAACTTAATAGCGTATACCACTGGCTGGGATTTTATTTCATTTCTCTAGTCTAAAGAATCTTCTGCATTCAGAGGAGAGAAAGAAGATGGTTTCTTAAAACTGGATACTGTTGATAAAGTGTGGAAAACTTCTCTTCCTGAAAACAATATACTACATCTAATGGTAGATCACCAGCAAATTCCATTATGTTTGTGGACTTGACATGTAGTATTTATTAAATGTAGGAACAAAGCCACTTTATACATCATAATGTTCATGTTACAAATTCACTGCTTATAATGGTGCTGCAAGTGTGTATGCAATTTTTCTGAACTTATGAAATATATTTCTGACACCTCTGGTACTGATGTATGCATGCATGATATTGTCCCAGTGCAGAAAGGGAGACTTAACTGATGTCTGCAAGATTTGATTTATTACAAGTAAATAAGATTGCCTTCATAATCTGATTTTATTATGTTTGGGGCTCTCGCAGGTAAACTTTTAGTAGAAGGAAGAAGACCAGTTTTATTAAACCAGTCTATTTCTGCAAACTAAATCACTTCTTGACAAAAAAGAACAAAAGAGAAAAAAGAAGTAAGGTCAAGAAGAAGAAGGATTAAGGATAAATTTTTTATGCCAAACTTCTTTCCTCCACATGAATATTTTGGAATGCTGAAAGTTACTTTTTGTTTCTGTTAGACAAGAAGCCAGCGAACCAACCTGTCTGTGTCACTGAACCTCTGTAGAATCGAGGCAAATGCTGCCACTAGAACTTCTGTAGTTGCAATATTATTTCAATTTTGCCTCAGAAAATCTTGCCATAAAGTGCGGCATCAGATCTTAGAGTATTGTTCAGCAGAACATAATATTCCATACACACTGTGCAGCATGCTTTTTTTGTTTGTTTTTTTGAGGTTTTTTAGTATATAAGAAGTGACAAATTGCAAAGAACAATTGTTTCCTGAGGGGAATATATGATTATATATATAGACACATTTATGCATAAAAAGAAAAATTCAAAGTAGTATTCTGTGTCTTCCCATGCTGGTGAGCCAATTATTATCCAGGTTAAATGCTGTCTTATTCCCCTATGCAAGTTAAAATGTTCTCCATGTTGTCCAAAACTTTTCTGTAGAGAAAAGAAATGTTTTGTTCTCTTTTATGTTGATGTAAATTAATACTGAGCAACTTCCAGAAGTCAATATAATTGTGGGCACCTTATTGTATGAGCAGAACATAAATAAAATGACTAACTAAAAAAGCTGTCTAGCCAGTGTTTCAGAAAGCTGGAGAGCATCCTTTCAATAAAAATAGGCAGCAATTCAATAGTTGTTTCATCAGAGTAATTATCTGATTTGAAAGCGATTAGTTACTGTGAGATACCCTTTCCTGGTAAGACTTTAAAAGCTTGCTATTTATCCTACTACGCTATGCTGTCCAGTTCTGTGACTTTCAGGACTGTGTATTGTCTTTTTGGCTACAAACACTTAGACCTCTAAATTTAATATAAGCCTTTAAATTGAAAAAATTTTTGAAGACAGTGTGGAAAATGATGTTTCAGAGAGCTGGCTTCTTTACTTTTCTTCTCAGGTTTCAAAAAAAAAAAAAGTGACTTGGTAAAAGCTGCTCTTTGACTTCTTTGAACCGGACCGGAGCTTCTGTCCCACTTCTTTATTTATCATTAAGTTCCTTTTCAAATGTAAGAGTTGGAAAAAAATCTGTTTGATATACTACCCAGAGTCCCTAAAATCTTAGGCAGGTTAATGACACTTTTAGAATGCTCACTAGTGTCTAAAGGAAGCTAAGCATTTTTTTTTAAAAGGAAGGAAATTTAGGTTGTCAGAGTGAGATGAAATAGGTTTAGAAATGGAAATGGAGCTTCTGTTTTTGCTTTGTTTCTGATGTGGGTGGTAGTACAGTCAATTTAGAAGGACAACTGCAGAAGAGCACTGAGAGTAGAGCTTTATAGTGATGAAGTTTAATTTTTTCTTGTATATGCAAATATTTTCCTATACTAAATTTATTGCATACTCTTGTTCAAAAACATCACCTAGAGATGGTTTTTTTTATTTGCTTTGATTGCTTTTTGTATTGCATTCATGACAATTTCTATCCAGCAATAACAAAGACCTATTCCTAGATGATGTAGGTGTCTCATCTTAGTTGTTGCTGTTACCTATTGCTGTCCTTTATTGGTAAAGGTGGTAATTATGCCTGTACAGCTAAATCAGGGAAAAAGGCCTAATTCTGTTTCACTGTAAGCTGATTGCATGTGTTGTTTTTTAGGGAGTTATTCTTACACATAACAAATCCAGGATCACATTCAGAGACTGAAAAGATGTAAAACCCCTGATGTATAAATCTAAGGAGCAGAAATTCCATCATATCCAGGGGACAGAAGAACTCATTGCAGTAGCTCTCAGAAACAGACTAGGAAAAACACCACATTATTAATGGGGGTGTATGTGTGTGTTTACTTGTATGAAATACATATTTAGATGCTGTCAGTGGGAAATAAAACCCAGCAATATGTCTTTATATTTCTTCAATGATATTAATTTCTTCAGCAAAGGGTAATGAAAAGTTTAGTTACTCTATAGACATAAGTCTCTGATATGGTATAAATATAATATGTGATGGTGGACAGTGTAATGGAATTTTATTTTCATCCAGTGGGGATGACTGTACGGAATCCATTAGTGGCTTTGCTTTGCTCTGCCACCTGTGAGTTATACAGTCATTCCTAACTCATGAAAATGAAGTATGCTGTCCTTCCTGCCATCAGAAACCCCATATTTATGAACACATACAATGCAGAATATATTAATGTGTATAGTACTGGTTCATCTGTGGACCTTCAGGTATACATGGACTACACAGTATGTTCATGTATAGGTCTTAATGTGTGGCTACCTACCCATAATTATATAGGCCTGAGGTCACCATTTATGGTAAATGAATTAATAATTTTAACAGAAGATAGGCCAGAACATGTGTTTTTACAGGGAACTCAGCCAGCAGGTAGTTGCCAAAACAGGAACAAAGGCAACAATTTCTGTTCTAAACACTCAAATTGAAAAATTCAGAATGTCACGTAATGCAAATGACACACAGAGTCATAACAATGCATTATTATCATTTATATTGCTTCATTTCATGACACAATCGCTGATAAATTGAAAGTAAAATGACAATAGCATCGTGAATCTCTCTTTTTTTTTTCCCTGTGCCTAATTTTTTTTGGTAACTATAACCCTGGCTAGCATTTGAAAGAATTCATCATTTCCTCTTTTGGTAATTTCTTGTGAGTTAAAACTCTGTGTGACAGGGGACTTTCTAAAACCAAGCCCATACTCTTTGCATAGAAATAAAGCTGTTCTCTGTTCTTGTTTCCTGTCAATCCAGTCCATTTCATGTGCACTAAATTCACTTTAAAGAGAAGAGTCCATGGGTATTACAATTGCGTTCTTGAGGTGGGTTGCTGTCTTGTTTTTAATTTCTCTATAAAATATTAAACTTATTCAGGACACAGGAATATAACAGATATTTGATAGGATAGTCTTCCAAATGCATTGATGTCTTGTAAAATGGGACGGAAAGTGGGAATGTTGTGTTGACTGCTCTGCTTAGGATGACCACAGGATGCAGGCACTGGGACTTCAGATATCAGGAAAATGGCAAAAAAAAGAGGACCTTTTCAATCAAAGAAAAATTACTGTACCTTTATTTAAAAAAGATTTCTATTAGCAATATAATTATTCTCTTTGGTCTCAGATTTGGGAAAGTCAAGAAGAGGAAAGGGTTCAAATAAAAGAGTTTGATTCATGTCTTTTTGCCCTGGATGTTTCTGTGTGCTGCTTAATAATTTTCCTCTCTTCATTAGTTTGACTGAAATGTTTTTGAATTACATATTTTTGTGTTCTTAAACAAACTCTCTCAAACCACCATGGTCTCTGTCGACAATTAGGCTTTCAAACCAAAATCCAGTAAATTTTAGAAAACAATGGAAAATTTTCAAAATTTCTGTAAGAAGGAAATGCATTGGATGTCATTTTCATTTTCTTTTTATGCAAGGGGTTACCAATACTGAAGATCACTGTTCTTCACCCACTGTGAAAACAAATTCAAAAACTAAAAATCAAATTTTACAGAAAAGGTCTATCACAAAATGTCTTGCCTTACATTGAGGATAATTCACATCTCCTACAGATAATATTATTTATTTGCTGAAAGTTTAACATACAGAAGGCTTTAAAAAATGAGACAATTTATAACTCAGTAAGTAATAAAATCACACATTTTTCTTTATATTACAAGATCACGTATCCTTAATAGAAACAAGTCGCAAATTCCACTGAATTTTGCGTGTTCTGATATCTGTTTTTGGTAGTGATTGATTGTGGAATGATCATCAGTTTCTGCAAAATGCCATCATTTGGTTGTTTTCAGCATTTCTATGTTAACTTAAATAAAACTGAGGGGTATAGCAGTGACTTGTGGACATGGACCAGATGTATTTCCTGGCTCCATCCAAACGCCATCTGCCTTTTTTGTCCTAAATTATTATTCGGATACATACCTATGACTTGCTGACAGTGTTCAAAGGGTCTATTAAACCCTCAGTTTCTTAGTCTAGATCTAGCTACTGAAGTTTAAGAGCAGATGACATAAAAGAAATCAGCCAAAGCAAAAGAGCTACAGCCAGTTGTGGTTGCTCTTAATTCCAAACTCTCACTTATATACAATTCCTTCTTCTAAGGACCTGAAAAGTCACATTGACTTTCCAATGGAAATGGGTCTGGAAATGTATGCCTCGATGTTGACTGAGGTGATTTCTTTAAGAACTGCTTTGCTGTGGGATAGAAAGATTTCTGAGCTGACTGAGGAGTCCTGCATTGTAGACTGATGGATGACTCATAAAGTTCTGTGGAAGCATTTATTTCTGTGATCATTCTGGGATAAGATTATATGTTGAATTCAATTATTTTTTGTTCAATTTATTAAATTGTCCTTTCTTCTTTAAGGTAACAGTCTAAGGCCATGTCCTCATGGTCTGCTTCTCAAAGATACAGCTTGCTCTGCACAAACTGAATAGACTGGAAATTTTAAATATGGAATATCTCAAGACTGAACCCAAGTTAATAAATTCTGCCTCTGATTTGTGCATATTAAACTTGAATTTTTGGAATGCTGAAGTATTATCACAGCTTTGCATTCACACTGTTATGGTCAAGGAGAGCATGAACAGACCAAGCTTGCTGAACATTTAAAAATTTGTCCCTCTTGCTCACAGTATTTTTCACGTGCTATATCTTTGAACACTTTACATATGCAAAAGTTGTGTGACCTAAGCATATGACTAATGGTATTCCCACAGCTTTTTGTAGCTTGGACAAAGTAAAATTTTGGGAGCTTTATGCTCCCAAAAAATACAGCAAAAAAAAGGGCAAAACCTCTAGACCTCACCATCTTTTACTGTCCATAAGTGTCCACAGACACAGAAATTTTCTGTTCACTTAAATAAAGTGGTAAGTGACTGAAAGCAGGGACCTTTAACGAAAAATATCAGGCAACCTCAAATTGAGGCAACTTTATGAGTACTGTCTAGGAAAAAGCTGAGGATGTGCTGTTCATTCTTTTCAGTTCAGAGTAGCATGTGGTTCTAGATGCCCCACATGCTACATGCATGTGGGGCAGAACTACTGGAGGATCATTTGGCACAGACCATCATGAAACAGTCTTACTTTTTTTGCTCTCTGTACAGAGATGCTGAGGCAGGGAATTGTGAAAAATTATGAAAACTCGATGTGCATTATAAGATCTGGATTCAGCTACATACACAAAAGGATAAAGACTATATCTGATGTGATTTAATCATAAACAGCATTCATTCTCTCCACTGCGAAGTGCAAACCTAAATTCAGACAAAAAAGTAATATTTATTACATGCGACTCTCAACACTAATATCCATCCAGTGAAGCAAAAAACTTCACCTGAAGCTGACAGATGTCCAACATGATGAATCATAATTTAAAACAGGCGTAAGTAAGTCAGTGGGACATAACCAAGCAAAATATAGAATAAACTCAGTCTTTCTGATACAGTGGAGTTGCCTGTTAAGGAGGGAAACTATAAGGAGGTTTTCAAAAGAAGAACTACTTTGAAGGTGCTATTGATCTCACAAAGGTGAGACTGAAGCACAAAGATGCTTACTTTAAAATGGAAGACTTGCATCCTTTAGTTCCCACAGGCAAGGCTTGACATTAAATACGTCTGAGGAAAATCCTGCATAGTCCTTCAAGTAAGGAGAGAAATTGCCTCATAATACATAGCAGCCTGCCACAATGGGAATCAAGAACAATAGGGGAGGAAGTCAAAAGATCAATCCTAACCATATTGTGAAGGCCTCTGCCAAGAATAAGCTTTCTGTACCGGATGCTAATCCTCAGCTACATTTCAATGTCCTTTTTGAGCCTGTTGCTCCACATAGTGTTTTTTGAAACTTTTTACATTGGTCAACATGTGTATAGATCATCAGGCAAACAAATTTAAATGTAATTGCCAAGCTGAGGAAAAGGAGTGGGAGGGGCAGGAGTTTATGAAAACATACATAAAGAAGTTGCAGATTGTGCTTCTAGAAGAAGAATAAAGGTTTGTGGTTTTCCTGTCCCTGACTATAACAGACGTCTGCTTCTTACAACCTAGTGAAACAGGAGGTTTTCTAGATCCTGATTTTAATCTCTTATTCGTGTTTGTATGAATGTGGGTGTTTTCAGGACATCCCTGGACAGTTATTAAACCAGTGACTGGTGGAGGCTCTGCTACAGATGGATTTAATTCAAGACTGGTGCTATTATATTAATGGGTTTAATTTAAACAGGACTAGCCTTGCTAGCCAAATTACTGCCATTTAAATCAATTGGCTTAGGGGAAAAAACAGCCTGACCATAGCCATTAGCATTCAATTTATTACTGTATCAGTTTTAAACTGGGTAAGGCATATTGCTCAGTGTCTGTCCTCCTGTCCTTTGGTGCTGCTTCCTCCCCCCACCATACAGTAATAAAAGACCTACAGGGCAAAAAAAAAAAAAAAGAAAAGAAGAAAATCTGAAACATCACATTAATTTAAAGTCAATGTTTCATGAGGAAAGACCAGGTATCTTGTGAAAGAGACTCTCCATAGGATCCAATACTTGCCTTTGATGTCACCTCATTAAATTGAGATTCAAATGATCTAACAGATGTATTAGTTTAAAAAGACATTTTACTGCATTTTTTTAAGATATAAAAAAGTCGCAATGTATTTTTTTTTTTTTAACACATTTCAACCTGATTCAAATAGAAAAGCAAAAGGGAAGAAAATGCTTTAGATGTGCTCTTTTGATTTTTTCCAATCTTGCCTGAATAAAATGGAATAGGAGATCAAGAACACTCAATTAATTTCAACACTGGGTGTCGGAGGGAAAAGGAGAGGGAGGAGGGGGGGAATATTATAGATGCACAACACTTAACAAATGCATAGATTGAAAGAAGGAGATATGGGGGGGGCGTGAGATAAAAAACCGTGTCTATATTTTATTGCACTCAGTAAGCTTTTCACTTGTATTTATAGCTGCAATTATATCTCAATGAGGTTTGTCTACAGTGTTGGCTTCACGCTAATTTTCCCCCTCACTGCATTCTTGGAATAGCCTCGGACTGTTTATGAACCAGACATATTGACCTCATTTACAGCTAGCAGTTTAAATCCATAATTTTTCCACCCACAATCCCTCTTTGACATTCCGGCAATGCGGCCGGCTCACTGAGACTGAACTAAAAGTCTCACACTTCATTGAACACCATTATGCGGCTTTATGCTTATAAGCCTGTTTCCCTCAGCTGCCTTTCAGCTTTGCTGGAGATCCGTTTGGCCACAGGCCGGCAGTGATTAACTGGAAGAATCCAATAAATCAGCCTGTCAGCCAGCAGGCTCTCCTCACTGTGTCTACAAATCGACATTTGGATTTGCACTCTCTTTTTTTCCTCCCCCTTTGCTCTCCTTCCTTCCCTCGCCTGCCTCCCTCTCTCCCTCCTTCCCTTGCCTGCCTCTCTGCCTCTCTTTACTCAGCCCCCATCATCATCTCCCACCCCTCCATCACCCACCCTCCCTGAGGGCAGCAGGCTGCCCCTTTTCTCCCCACTAAAATGTGGACTTGAAGGAAGGCTGTTGTTAGCATGGCTGGGCCTTGCAAACAGTCCTTCGGTGAAACAAGTTGCTTTTGAATTATGTGCTATGCCAGCACCCCTCTATTTCCACATTTCTTTTAAATTCCATCCTCCCCACACCACACACCACACACACACACCTTGTTAACTCTTGCTGTTCCCCTTATATACGACAAAGAGTAATGGAGATGATTGAGAGGGAGAGAAGACTGACTTTCCTGCACTGCCTTTCCCATCTACTATTAAAGCAATAGGCATAGAGAGAGCACAAAAAAACAGGGGTACCTGCCACTGAGCACAAGAGCAATAGTCCAAGCTCTGCGTGACCTGACCCTTTCTGCTGCTTTTATATTAGAAAACTATAATTAGGTCTTCTGCTTGTTCATGTGGGTTTTTTGCCTTTGATTTCAGGTCTTTGGTAAGTGCTGCACCGGCAGCCAGCCTGCTCCCCCAATGGCATGCTTGCGGACACACTTCCAGGTGTCTCTGTCTGCCCACTGCTGTTTCACAGGGACCTCAATTGTCCCTTCTCTCTGCCCCCACTTTAGTTGTGGTTCTGAGAGAAGGAAACCTGGACCCCAAATGCCTGCTTTGTCATGGGTTCTGGATGCCCAGACAGGCACTTTACTCCTCCAGCATGCTCCTGGGCTTCATTTTGTGCAGTGCTGGACTCTCTCCCATTGGTATACCCATTGGGGCCACCCTATTCTTCCATTCAGGATTACATCTGCTCTGCAAGCACAAACATTTTCTTGGCATCTGGAGGTCAAACAAAGCACTGCCTAGCAGCTGGGGGACAAGAGACCACCACAGACTCTGAAATCTCCTGGGGCAGCCTCACTGGGAGCTCTTCCTTGCCACCACAGCACTGTTGCATCCAGCACGTGTGGCACAGAGGGGAAAGACCTGGGCTGGTGATGATGAGTTGCCTTCTGCTAGCAAAGCAATTGCTAGCTGTGACAGGTGGTGACACTCTGGATATGTCTGCTGTCTCTCCAAATGTTCCCAGAAAAGAGAGACAAAGCTGGACAGACATGCCAGTCTCACCTTTGGATGAAATTAAAAAATTAAACCCTAAATGTTTGGGGTTCTCAAATTTACACCAAAGAAATTGCAAAACCTTGAAGGCTTATTTCTTCTCTTTGTTTCTTCTGGAGAAGGATGTTCACCCTCTCCTACCAACTTTGGCCATTCAAAAGCTCTATGGTGAAGGTCCAAGAAGACACCATTGACCCTAGACCCTAATAGAGGGAAGGAAGGGCAACTAGGAACTCTGCCTGCCCTGTTATCCATGGGTGTGCTGGCCCTCTCAGTCCCAGCATGACCCTTGACTAAAGCTGCCATTTGGCTCTATGAGAAGAGATTAGGCTGTAACACTAAAATTAATTGATTGGATATGAGAGATGCATGATGGTCCAAAAATACCAAATTTACAGGAGGTAGGAGGGACTGGTAGCTCTTAATTCCACCCCCACTATGAAGGCAGTATGTTGTGGGATGCAGGCAGACAGAATTACCATGTGGAGTTTAACTGGTGGGTCCTTCTCACCTCCTTTCTCCTCAGATGGCAGCCAGAATAACTTCTTCATCAAAACCCACTACTATCATCATTTTCTCTCCTTCTCCAGGGTTTCAGTGGAACAGTGACTGTCTCTCTCTTTTCATTTACATAGCATTGCTTTATTAAAAATAGATGAAAAAAGCATGTGAAATGTCTTTCTTCAGGTCAGAAGATAATTTTATTTAGATCTCAACAAACAAAATATATAAAAGGAAAGAAAATGGCATTTTCACTGAAGAACAGTACATTGTTATTTCCCTATTTCCAACACCCTGTATACTCTTTGGCAATAACTAATAAAAAATAAAAAAGATGTAGCTGACATGAAATTTATGTCTTTGTAAGAATATGTTTATACTCCATGCAACTTCTGGCTTTGCTTATTAGCCATTTAACTAGCCATACTCCAGACCTTGACGAGATATTGTAGTGATGTATTCCACAAATTAATTATACACCAAAGGTCTTTCTGAAATTTGGTTGCTTTCTGTTCTCTCCCACTCTCATGGTATTTGAAAACATAAATCTGAGCTGATGATTTACTTTCTCTAAATTGTTCTGTGTGCCTCTGACTTCATCATCCATGAATTAAAAAATCTCATTCTGCCTTT
>NW_008240020.1:767110-771812 GCF_000691975.1 Corvus brachyrhynchos | reverse complement strand
ATGCTTTGGCATCATTTTCTGTTATTGCAAGAAGTTTTGAAATTATTATAATTTATGAGTTTTCCTTCTTTATAAAAATTTTACCAACAAATTACTTATGAAACCTTCTTGTTAGTAAAACTTCTATACTTCTAAACTTCCATAAAATTCTTAACATGGAATGTAGTAAAAAGCATCAGATTTTGAGAAATAAAAATTAAAACCACCCAAAATTTCATTTTTTTCTCTATCTCAAATTAATTTTCACTTTTCAATAAGCCCCAATTTTTAAATACTTCTATCTTTTTCTGCATAGTTATTAGACTTCTGAATGGTTCTGAATTCTAAATTATTTATTTTGGGTTGGTGCCAATGTGTTTGTTTTAACACTTATTGTCTAATTTTATTAAATCTCACCCTTTTCTCTTAAGTCTAGTTTATGTTCGGTTTGATATGAAGTAAAATGACACTTCAAGCTGGAGGTTCTGATTTAGAAAGAAAATTAATTATTTCATACTTAACATACAGGTTTTCTTGCACTTCTTAGAGAGTGAAGAATTACAGCTCTTATAACCAGACCTGTGTGCATCCTACTGCTGTCTTTAAACAGCCACAATAGGGCACCAGTAACTTCAGTATCTTTCTACTTTTGTTTCCTTGTTGATGTGGGGGTACATGTAATACATATATAGAATATATAGTGGGGGAGGTGTATATATACATATTACCAGCTTGATAGTTGGAGACTTGAGAAAAGCAGTTCCAAAGGATTTTCTGGCTAGCCTGAAAGAAATTAAACAGAAGGAAGATTGCTTAGAATGTACTGGAGAAATTAAAGCTGCCTTCCTAGAATGAGAGCATAGAAGAATACCCGAACATACTCTAAACCCTCACTAGCCATGGTCTGGAATTCCTTCTCCTCATGCCCTTGATACATGAGGTGATCCTTATGAAGATCCTATTTGGACAAGATCTACTTTCTGGGTCTTGGCAATACCCAGAGAGCTGTGTACAGCTGGGGCCACCCAGATAGGTGTCCAAGGAAATTACGCAGCTGTGGCTGTGGCAGAGGTGGACAGAAGAAGCTGTAGGTTATTTATTCCCCTCAGTAGAGGGTGAAATAGTGGTTTGCCTCTCTTGGCGACCAGGGTTGCTCAGGAGTGACCATGGCTCCAGTATTTTTGCTGTTTGCAGCGTTACTTAACACTGCCTGCTCCAGGGCCTGGCACAGGATAGGAAGAGGTCAAGCTGCCAGAAACCTGTCCCTGCTAAGAGTAAGGACTTGTGTCTGTACCGCCTATTGTGCTCCTAATCTCTCTGCTGCTTAAACAGTGTGCAAGAAGATATTTCTGAGTATTGGGATGTAACTATTTCAGCAGTTTAAAACCTATCCAATACAATAAAACTGATTAATTGATAGTGGTCACTTTGCACTACTGATCCTGGAAACATCTGCCTTCTTGTGTCAGCTACCTTGCGGTCTCTGAAGAGGAGTTCCCTAGCCAAATGGACATTTCCATGCTTAAAATGATGGAATTCAGTCTGATCCATGTCCACCTTGAATCATTATTCCAAATGGCAATATGCCATTTTTCTTACTACTGACTTCTATTATTGATTGCCTTTCTTGATTCAGTCAAGAAATATGCTTTAGTCCTGGGTGTCCTTTCAAGCCAGATTTGCATCTAAATATAACCTTAAGCGAGGAATTTATTGCCTTTTAACTATGCTAGCTTTAATATTTCTGTTTAGCATCGAATTGAACTGTTTCCAGCAGCTGCTGCTAAATTTGCCAGGCTTCAGAAGCAGCTAAACATCCTACTCTAGATGGAAAGGTAAGCCATTGCTCGATTTAATTTTTTTTTTCTGTACAGCAGAGAGCCTTCAAGTTATTTCATTAAGGCTGTGTTTCACAGCTATGATGTTGCCTCTTCCCTGCAGGGCCCAAGATCTTTGATCAGAGATTCAGCCTGAGAAACAGAGGCTGGAGGCTGAGTTCCAGCGAGGCATGATAACTTGTGTTCTTGGTCCCTTTTCCTTAGGAAGTTTTGTGTAGCTAGCTAGACTTTTCCTTGTCCTCTGTTGCAGAAATATCCCTTTTTTACGCACACACAGTCCCAACACTTCAATTCAGACTTGATGCTGCTCTGCCTTCTTCACTGGCCACATTCTGGCTGTCTTGGCAAGAACAGTAACACAAGGGTAGCAGAAGAGGCAGCATTTCAGGAGTCATTCTGACAGGGTGACAGTGACAAAAAGTGAAGTGCTGCAGGTTCACAGCAGCGGGAGCAATAGCTGGGAACACCAATGGCAGCCTGTAAATAGGGAAGGGCATGCCCCAAGCACCCTTGTATGTTGCTTGACACTTGGTGCCTGCTTGGAAAAAAAGTTGCCTGCTTTTACTCTGCTGAGGCCTACAAAAGATGTATGTTCTTGCCCATATCATGCCCATATTCATGAAAAATTGAACACAAACTCTTGTATGCTGTCTAAGCATATAATTTTAGATATTACATGGGCTGCTGGGAAGGCACAGCTTATCTTGTAACCCTCATATCTCTCAAATAACCCAACTGGAGCACACGTAAAGTCTGCTCCAATTGGGTTGTATGGCACTTTTTAAATTGCTAAAGTGAAACACTTTCAATTCCTGGCAAAGAGACTTCTGCTGCTGACATTAGAAAACCAGTAATATGTCTATATTGTAACCACTTAATTATACTCATAAGCATAATGTGTCACTACTCTGTAAAAAAGTTCTGCCTGTGAAACTTGTACAGAGACACCCAGAGCAACATGAACAGTATTGCATTCTCGCAAACGTAACTTTCAGAAGCAACTGAAAAAACACAGCTTCCTTCCTGTGAGAAGGAAGTATCAAAACTGGTTTCGTTGTGAACTGAGAAGCAGAAGAACAAGTATCTTTCTAGAACAGAATATTACCTAGGAAAGATCAAGAATTAATGTAAAAATACATTTTAATTTCCATCAGTGTGAAACCTTGTCTCTTTCATCACTCCAGTGGAATAGTGTATGTTTTCTAATGGGAAAAAGACTGATTTGGCACAATTTGTTTCTGTCATTTGAAATTTAACTTGATTTTGTAATGAGCTGAGAAGTTAAAAGTTTGCTTTTCTATCTCCATTTGCACTCAGACATTCCATAAATAAACAAAACTCCCTTCTTAGTTTTGCAGAAACCAATCCAATAAATCATACATGGTAAGCTGGTTGAATACCATTAAAGCGTTATTTTTTTAAGGTATCCATCCCACCTCCAGTGTCACCTAGAAGAAAAGCAGATTGTGGTGGGAAGTATTGTGAGGAAAAATTACCTTCATTATCCATACACAAAATTGAATCCTCTTTGACTTTTATGAAGGGTCAGCTGAGATCTGATACCATCCAGTCCAGACAAGGAATGCAGACAATTAAACAATCCTTCATCCTCTTAACAGCTTTAAAAAATAATAATACCTGTGCTAGCACCTGATTTATTTATGTTTGTTCACAGCTTCAGGAGCTGATAAGGCTAGACACATGTGGGTGTAAAGCTCACTGAAATGGGCTGAGGAAACCTGTTAGATACCCCATTATGATTACTTAAGTAGTATTCCATTAGAGGGGAAGATCTGATAGGAAAGAAGATTAACTAATTCTTCTGTTAGTATCACCCCTGGCATTCCTTGTCTTCCAGCAAAGAATATTCCCCATTAGTGGGCTCTCCTTGAAAGAGTGGTCAAGGGGTCACATTGATCAAAATAAACTGAATTACCTATGACATAATGTATGTATTCACAGCAAGATATGCATAAATGGAAGGAAAATAATTAGTAATTCCAAGCATCATGGTGATGATGAGACACCTGCAGGATAATCATCCAAATCAAATATTTGTCTCAGCTTCTTCAGATGATCTATCTCTTCCTGCAGCCGCTGAATGTCAGCGGTGCAGAGCGTGTGCTGAAAGGCAAGGCTGCCAGCTTGACAAAGGCAGGAATCCTCCTCCCACGTGCAGCAGCAAAGCCCTCTCTCCCTCTCAGTATCATGCTTTGCCCTCAGTAGCAGTCTAAATGTTGAAGGGAATCAACAGCATTGCATTGCATGAAAAAAGAGAATCTAATTTACTCAAGGCTTGGCCACAAAACTTTCACACTAAGCCACTTATACACATAATAAGTTTGTGGAAAATATTTTTCTTCATCTATACAGTACTTTATGTAAAGGATATTGGCTTTCTGAGGCTCTCAGGGCATATCAAGATGTGGTATTTTGTCTCAGATAGAAAACTTCTCTTTGGAAGAACTGCTTAGTATTTTTAAAATCTTATTCAAGGAAAGACTAGCTTGAAGGCTGGCCAAATACAGAACAATGTGCTTATTTTCCTCAGGTAGCTGGGAAAATAATTAAGCTGGAGTTTTTCCCCCTAATTCACTGAAAGGGCATATTCATTTGACTGGGAATTTCAATGGTGTCTAGGACAAAATTTCAAAAATTAGGGGAAATGCTAGATGGTCTTGAAACCAGACATTTGAAGAGTGTTTCCAGGTGTGGCCTCAGTGCTGCCTTTTTCACCAGAATCATTGAGATTTGCATACAAAATGGAATTTATTCTTTTTCTACAAAAAAATGTCGAGTTGGCACCATTTTGTGTTGACAAGTGTTGCCACACTGGAGGAAACATTTACATTCAATTGTGGATACTTTCAAAATCCATTTTGGGT
>NW_008240020.1:764237-767049 GCF_000691975.1 Corvus brachyrhynchos | reverse complement strand
TGAATAATACCTAAATCTGTTTCCTTTCTGCTTCTACTGCTTTGGCTAATTTCTATGGTTGTGATGTCCACTCTTCACTTTCCCAGCAGAGGTTTTGTGTGGCTCTCTGGGGTCACAGAAATTATTACCTGGAGTGGATGTAGTTTTAAGAGATATTTATACATCCTACAGTGTGTGCCTGCTTTTTTTACCTTCCTGAGAAGAAACATATTCTTCAGTCACATCATACAGGTGGGCTAGAGCTTTCAAAACCTGTTAGATTCCTGGGTAATCACATAGGGCTCAGGTGAACACAAAATCGAGCAGTAAGTAATTGAAGTTTTATCAATGAAAGTGTTTCACCTGGAATTTCCAAGTCCAACTTATTTTTGAAGATTTGAAACTTCATGCCTGTGTGTAACTCCACTGTAGGCAGCAATAACAAAACATTCTGGGTTTACTCTTTTATGAGGTTAGAAACTCATGTGGATAAAATTTAAGTACTCTGAAATACTGACAATGAATACATTTGTCATCTTGTCAGTCTACCTCCCTGTACTTATTTGCTTCTGCTGTGGTTTAGCTGAGGACCATCGGGAAAAAATTTAAACGTAACAAACAGGTACTCTCTCCCTTCCTCCCTCCATCCTGTATTTTGAATCTTGAATATCACACAAGTATATACATATGCATATAATTGTGTATACTTTGGTGATAATTGAGGTTCAGAGAGAGGTGGATAATCCATGTAACTTCTTGGAAACTACGCCTGTTTTGCCTTACCCTTGTCTCCAAAACTTCTGAGATTTCAATTGTTCAGATTGTGGCTTACCTATTCTTTTAATAACTGCAGTTAACATGTTTTCAGAAATAGCAAACATTATATGACCATACTACGAAATTGTTTGTGACTTCCCTCTGAGAAAATGTGTGTTTAAACAGCATCTTTCAGCCAAGTTGTTCCAATTTCATGTACTTCTTTCACAGTGAAGTGAAAAATAAAAGGACGGCCAGAAGGAAGCCATGCTCATGCTCGTATTTAGCTTACTTAGAAGTCTGTTTTCCCATTGATAACACATTGCTACCCTAGAGAATGGGACAGGGATGGTTTGTCAAAGATGTTCAAATTCCTCTTAAAGTAAGCATCTCACTCATATAACCTATATATGATATGGATTACACATGGCTCCTTTCTCCCCCTTGCCTGCCCAAACTGATGAAGTAGTGGCATGTATTTCTAAGATTCTGTTTCTTCTTCTTTAGCTATAAAGCTGGCAGAAAAATAAAATCCGTGTGTTGGGGTTTTTCCCTTTGCCTATCATGAGTCTAGAGATAGATCAGAAGACATTATGAATATGAGCTAGAGTGAATGTGACAACAGCCTGTAGCCACACTTCCTAGAGCTGTTAAATCTTGTTAAATCTTGCTAGCTAAGCAGTCAGACATTTCCTGATACTTAAGTGGAAGGACTCAGGTGTATTTAGTAGGAGTGACTGTGCTGAATTTTCTTGTTGATGTGGAGCTAATGGGTCACTGCTGATGGCATTATCACCATCTGTGGCTTTTAAATATGCTATTAGGAGAATGTGTCAAACTGAATTTTGAGCTTTGAATGGAAAATCTCATTGCATAAGAAGCACTTTAAATATTGTATCCCAACATAACTACATAACTTTAGCAGTAATTTCACTCAAATTGATTATTCAATGGAACAGTTAATACTTTGTCCCCTTTTTTGTGAAATGCTAGCATTTTTAGAGAGAACTCTTCTTCAGGGCTTGGGACCAATGGTTTCAGATTTGAGAGCACATTTTTCTTTGAGTCATAGTAAAATGCCTATCCCTCATCTTTTCTTCCCAGACATTGAACAGAAGAATTCAAATATGGTAATAAAGTAGATAATGAGAAAAAAAAATCTGTATATGTAGACAGGAGCTAAGAGAATTATGAAAATTAATTTTACATGAGATCTGCAAATGAAATCTCATTGCTAATACTGATCAGTGTCTTCTTTGGAATTCTAATGTGTCTCATCCCCAAGTTTGAAAGTGTTCCCCTCATTTTGCTCATGTTCTTTCCATAAGAATCTGAAATGCTGCTTTCTTAAAAACAATCCAGAAAAATTTCAGCTATGACTTTTGACTCAGTTCTTAAGCTTAGTTACTGTTTATTCAGTGATTTCTCTAGAAAAGATAATATAGTTATCTGAATATCTCCACCTTTATTTGCTGTTGGCTTGGAGGTTTTTTACTTCATCCTTTCTGTTCATGTCAAGAACTTATCACTGGGAACCTGAGTGCCAGAAAGTCTGGGAATGGTTTACACTCCAAAATATTGCATGGTGTATTTTAGTAGTCCATAAAATGCTGATGCTGAAGAACTTTGCTGAAGGTGATAAGATGATACATACACAAGGCAATAGATTTGAACTACGTTTAAGGATGTAAAGAAAACCTAATCTAAAGATCCAGCAAGGTAGCATATTTATTGTTCTGTGCAAAACAACAGCAACAACAAATCTTTGTAGTAATTGATTTTAATCCTTGAGTCTCCTGAGGCCAGGGTGAATTATTTATTCAAGTTATATATATAGACATTTCTTATATAGATATGTCCTTTGAACATGATGTGTGTACATTAGGTTATAATACTCTTCGAATTGAATTATCTTTATGATTTTTAACTTTTAGAATTCCTACCATGTCGCAGCGGGGATTACTGCAACAAGTATATACCAAACCAGGAGTTCCGTGGAAAGCGAAGTATATATGGACAGATTCGTGGTAGATGTTTCAGAGATGTTTATTTCCCCAGCCGCATGGCCGGGGCTCTC
>NW_008240020.1:762666-763112 GCF_000691975.1 Corvus brachyrhynchos | reverse complement strand
GGGTGCAGTCATGTGCTCCCGGGATGGCGGCCGCGCGGTCTCGGCCACAGGGTAAGTATGATCCTCTGCTTTAGGGGTAATGGGACGATACAAATTCTCCTTAAGAGCTTCCCTGATTATAAGGTATGCATGGAAAGCTTCTCTTTGATCCCATACTTTATCCCATATCTCGTCCCAGAAACAACAAGATACAGGAGGTTCGATATCAAAAAGTAAGTCTCGAGAAATATAGGAGAACCTTTTGAAAAACCAGATGAAGAAATGTTCTAGATTTCCCGGTTCCAATACTTTTTTGTTTTGTTGTTCAAGGATTCCTTTAACTTCTAGGTACATTTCTTTCTGTGGCTCAGAGAGCCCCATTTCCCACGATTCTTCCGTAGTCCAGAGAGAATATCCAAACCAAGATGAGAAGAGAGAGGTCTAGAGTGGTTATTTTACTCACGAAT
>NW_008240020.1:758309-762385 GCF_000691975.1 Corvus brachyrhynchos | reverse complement strand
GAAACCCCGTGTCTCCCCTCAGGGCCCCTCTCCCAGGGCTCCATGGCAGGGGAGGAGACCCCAACACTACCGTATCTGATATATTTTTAAAGCTTCCATCTTGCATTACATGACAACTAGTCTATAAATCACAGGCCTTTAATATTTCTTTGAATATGTCATTTTACTTTATATATGAAATTACGTTTGTATGTAAGACAGGTGACAAAAAGTAGATATTTTTTGTTAATTTCCTGTTTTGTTAATTTTCTGGCTGGCACATCTGGTCTTCTAAAGACTACAGTTCAGATAAGAATGGATTAGAAAAGAGAGTTTGGAAGCTAGATAAGATGACCTTTTTACAGTTGTTACCAGATCCTGGCCTTTTTAGCTCTGTGAGAATCTGTGGCAATGTAATTCAGAAGGCAGATAGCTGCCTTAATTTCATGTCCTGGGTTTCACTTGAAGTCAGGCACTTGAGTAATCTTTATTTTAGTTTTTGTCTGGTTCAGGTAGCCCATATCTTGGTAATCTATAGGAAAAAAAAAACCAGCTTAGAAATTAGTGCCTAGTTTTTACCAAGTGATTGACATTGAGTAAGCTCAAATTTTATACTCAACTATTCTTCAAAAGGCTAAAACCATTGCATTTTTGCACTTCTGCTATGTCATATAGAGTGAAAAAGATACAGTTTCTCTCAGGAAACAAGCTTTTCCTAACTCAGAATTTAAAAAATAAATAAATTTATAAGAGGCAAAGCAAGGTGCAATTTTAGTGATTTAACATTATTATTTGAAAACTCCAAAAGTGTAAGTAGTCTAAGTTAGTGCAGTACAAAGAACTGGACATATTTTTATGTTGAATTCAGCCACTTTCTTCCCTGATTGTATGTACCAGACCTCTGCATAACAGCTGGGGCATCCCAGTGATCTGTTCATCCATTTGACTGAACTTTCCAAAACTAGCCAGGAGCCATTACCCCATACTTCTCTCTGCGTAATCTTCAAAATTTGAAAAGCCTGTAAAAGAGGAACATCTTTTTACTGACAGTCCTTTGCTGGCAGCTTTATACCATAAAGCAGTAATGTTCACCCTTCTTCCCTCTCCAATGTCATATTGAATGTTTTTCCTGAGCATTCTTATTTGGCAGTGTTCAGCCTGGTTTTTTAAGGGTCAGATACAATGGCACTGTTCTGATAGTTGCTGGTAAATTTAAAAAAATCCAAAAATATTCACATTTTTTTGAACAAAAGATATTTGCTTCTCTGGTGCACTGCTTTAGCAAAAAAACCCACAGAGAGATCTTTAATCAATGGGGTTCAAAACTTTTGAACCCCATATCTTCAGGAAAAGCACTTGAAACAAGATGTGTGGCCTGTAGCTGTAGCTCTGTAAAGGCTCTCTGGGAATGCTATTAAGCCTTGTGTAGAACAAATACTCTATGAGTTCTTCAGAAAGCACTCAGTGTGGCAGGAAGGGAGGAACTGCCACTGCCTGTGGCAGGCAGGAAGGGAGTGTATGAAGAGCCTGCAATGATACACTCTTCTAAAGTGTCTGCCTTGAATCTCAGAATCATGTCTGTGCAGAGCTATGTGAATCTGAGAAAACTGAAGTGGTGAACAAACTTAGTATCTCCCTAATCACCTACTGTCTCTAATGCTTCCTGAGCATAGTTCAAGGACTGTGCAAGACAGATAAACCAAGAATCAGTGGCCTCCAAGACGGAACAGACAGAGCTATAGACATTTTGTGAAAACAGTAGTTGAAAATACCTGGAAATAAGAAAACCCTAAAGATGAAGACACTTAGCATTTTTCCTCTGCAGATTTGGATCCTTTTCTTAGGCTAGAATATGAATAGAAATTAATATAGTGATCTTTCCCAAGGGTTTTATTCACAGCTGAGTAGGACTGTCTATATTGACCTCAGTGGCAACCTACCTTAGATTCCTAGTCTCATTTGGACTATTTCATGTTTCAAAACCTGTGATATAATTTGCTATATTTGAAAATTACTGCATTATAGCCATCCACGAATAGAATCATAGGGAGAAAGGGAGTTCAGCTTCTGAAAACATGAGCAGCATTAGAGTAATGTTAATACAGCACAAGAGAAATTAAACATTGCTTTTACAATAATTCCTGTCTACCTTGTTCCTCTGAGTATCATATAAAGACTGTTTTTGTGTCATAAGTCTTTTAATGAACATGAATTATAAAATCACTTTAGATTTACTCTCTTGGAAATTCTGCATTATTGATTTAGAGAATCAAAGGCATCAAGGAGATGGAGACATAAAGTACAAAGATTATAAAATATATAGAAACAAATCTATAGCCACAAACACAGAACTGGCTGTTCTAATGTTATGTTTCCCTCCCAACCTCATACAAACAAAGTGCTGAGCTCTCTCAGTTTTGTGCAAAAGTGAACTTTCTTATGTTGCATGTCAATCCCAAGGATTCCTAAATGCCAAAATGGTCTGTAGCAGACTTCATTCCTGCAATCTTCTTTTCACTTTTATGCTAATGGTGCTGCATTTGATCTGTATAACACAGGTATATGTGTTTTTTCCTCTCAAATTGCAAGGTCTTCCTTTTCTTCCAACTTCCATATTGAGCTTTCTAAGGTTCTTGTGCTATTTTGCTCTTGTGTTCTGGGTCAATTTTTTCCTCTTTTCTGTGTAACAGGTCTTCCCACATCAGCAATACAAAGTTTACCTTCAACTAAAAAAAGTAGTACTAAGTCATAAGGTGTAGTCTCACAAGAACTTAGATTTTCATTTAGAGCAAAGTAAAATAAAAACTTATGGGGGTGCAGTGAAGCATTTTTCTTTCTTTTTCTTGAATCCTTGTGCTCAAAATGCAAAGTCTTTATTTTCTCTCATTGACTGATCACAGAGAAATGTGTAGGTAGAGGTGAAAAGGGGAGGAAGAAGAGAAAAGAGTTTGCTTTAGAAAAGATCTTTGAATTTGAAGTATCTCAGAATCAGAATGAGAGGCATCCAGCCTGGGCAGAGAGAGCAGCAACAAGCCAAGCTTGATGCCTGTCCCTGCTTATCCTTTCCTGACCTGTTTCTACCCCAAGAAAGGTTAAGCTGCATGTAAAGCAGAAAGAAGGTTTGAAGGGTCTATCCAATAAATCCTTTCCCTTCTGCAGTGCTGAGAGTGGAGGCAGACAGGTACGATTGGCCTGAACCAGCTTTAAATCAGTAACTGGTTTTTGGTTGGTTTTTTTTTTTCTTTTCACAATGATTAGTATTAATAAGAATGACAATAAAAATGCTTCTGCTCTAAAGTGGCTTTGGGAGTTGATTTGTACTCACTCATCTCTTAGTTTCATAGATACTTAAGAGGCTTAAAGCCTTTCAATAGCAACGTTTAAGGACTTGATCCATTCACTTTCTTTCCACAGTTCCCTTCTTTCTGGCCCTCAAAAGATGTTTTAAAAACAAAGCTGTCCAGATAGTCTTGTTTCTCTCTCTTTGTGGCACCTTGTTTACATTTTCCTGACTGTGTTTCTGACTCAATCATCTCTACCAGTTGCATCCCAAATGATTGCAGCTCTGTGATTTCAAAACTTGGATGTGGTCTAAATTTCCCAGTGGAAATCCAGAGTGACGAACTATCTTCATCCCATTTTCAGAGCTTCTCTTCATGACTGTTTCCAGCCTTACAGCTTCTTGCAGACTTTTGTTGAAGAGACTGAAGGTCTTGTGACAGTATGATAATGTTGCTTGAGTAACGCTGTCCTGGCTCGTACTCACGAGCTCTGGCATGTCCTCAGTCAGAAGAAATGCAGAGTTACTTCTGTGATGTCCTACAGGACCGGCTTCGGTAGCAGGAAAAGGTGCTGGCTGGGCGTGCATGCTGGTTCCTCCACAGAGGAGGCACTTCAGGGGCCCGATGGTCTGGCTCACGTTAATCCGGAGGCAAATGAAAAGAGAGGGGCTTCTGGTCTTACTTCCAACAGGATTATTGTCAGAAGTTCAGCAACCAGAATAATAATAATAATGGCACCGAGTGGCTCTCGCCCTCAGTTTTATAGGGGGTTTGAAAACCGTGGGGAAAGGGAAGGCAACCAATGAGATACAAGCC
>NW_008240020.1:755116-757287 GCF_000691975.1 Corvus brachyrhynchos | reverse complement strand
CACAATGGCTTTCGCCTGGTCTCTAGTGAGGTGGAACATTCGAATGAGAGCTGGAGCATTTTGATGGAACATTGCATGGCTCAGCTGGGCTTGCTGGAATCTGTTAGGCAGATTCGCTAACTCGATGGGCATAGCTAGGGCATCTGCTCTCCTGTTCCCTTCGGCAATAAAACCTGGCAGGTCAGTGTGTGATCTCACATGGATGACAGAATGGTTGCTTTCGGTGGGAGATCAGTTGAATCAGTTTCGAAAGCAAGTTGTAAATTTTTGGGTTTGCAACCTCCTTTAGTACGGCTCTCTCTGCCCTGGAAACTACACCTGCTACATAGGCTCAATCATTTATCAAATTAAATGGTTCACTGAACCACTCAAATGCTCTGACCACAGCTGCAAGTTCTGCAACTTGTGGGGATCTTTCAACTACCTGCACATCAGACTCCCACTTCTGAGTGCGGGATCCCTCCACTACCTGCACATCAGACTCCCACTTCTGAGTGCGAGGATCCCTCCAAGTGATGACAGACTTGCGGGAACGTCCGAAGCCATCTGAAAAGATTGTCAGGGCATCTAAGGGTTTTTGGCTTTGAATTTCTTTTGGAATGAGTTTGAAGACCGAATGAAACAGTTTGTGTTTTGGATTGTGTATAGAAATTTGGCCTGGGTAGCTGTCTAGGGCGAATTGGAGGTACTCATTGTTTTGTATTAGGTGGTCAAGTGACTTGGTTGTCAGATGGTAGGTAGATGCATGTGAAATCACACCCTGCAAGGGTGTGGAGGCGGGATCTAGCTTCCATCACCAGCTGAGCCATGAGCTCCTGTGGCGTTGTGACACTTTTGGACGGCTGGTGCGAGAGGAAAACCCACTCAGTGATCAACAGGGGATCACTCTGCACCTCATCCCATTGAAATATCAGCCCGTGGAGGTATGGCATTTCCCCTAATATAATACATTGAAAAGACAGACCTGGGGCACAGCAGTGTGCCTGCTAGGATGACAGCACTTCCTGTGCCTTACAGATGGATTGTCTCGCCTCCTCTTTAGATGCCTAGGTGACATGAGGTCATCTTTCCCTCACAGAAGGTTGAACAGAGGAGCGAGATCTTCTGTCGTCAGCCCTAGGAGTGGCCTCACCCAATTTATGGACCCGCAGAGCTGGTGGAGTTCCTGCAAGGTCTTAGGGTTAGCATTAATTTTGACTTGTTGGGGAACCACAGTTTGTTCATGGATTTTCAGTCCAAGGTATTTAAATGGAGAGGTTTTCTGGACCTTTTCAGCCTGGATCTCAAATCCATTTTCCTCTAAGGCCTCGATTACCTTCCCTGATGTCCAGTCTAGATGGGACTGGTTGAGAGCAGACACTAAAACATCATCCATATAGTGGAGCACTATTGCCTTTGCTGCTAACTTTCTGATGGGGGACAGAATGCAAGCAACATACCATTGGTGGATGGTGGGTGAGTTTTTCATGCCTTGCAGCAGAACTCGCCACTGGTAGCACTGCATGGGAGCCTCTCGGTTGATGGAAGGTACCGAGAAGGCAAACCAAGGTGCATCGTCTGGGTGTAGTGGGATCTAGAAGAAGCAGTCCTTGATATCAATGACCACTAACTTCCACTGCCTGGGGAGCATGGAGGGTGAAGGCATTCTGGGCTGCAGGGGTCCCATGTCCTCAATGACTGCATTTATTTTCTGCAGGTCATGGAGGAGGCGCCATTTGTCTTTCCCTGGCTTTTTGATTACAAATACTGGGGAGTTCCAAGGGCTATTGGAGGGTTCAGTGTTTCCCTTTTTCAATTGCTCCTCCACGAGTGCGGTGAGCACCTTTAATTTGTGTTTATTTAGAGGCCACTGATCCTCCCAGATAAATTTGTCAGTTTTCCAGTTTAATTTCTGGGTGGGGCGCTGTGCAGTGGCCCCTATTAAAAATCCCAGGATCAAGATGGAATTTCGACCCGGGCCCCCCATTGGGACATGAGATCTCTTCCCCACAATGTAAACCTGGAGTTAATAACAAACGGGCGGACCAATGCTATCTGTCCCCCTGGACCCTTGATGTGAACAATATCCCTGCTTCTCTGGGCAGATATTGACCCCCCCTACACCAGTCACGATACCTTCTGCCAGCTGCAACTCCCAGTGTGACGGCCAGTCATTGGAGGAAATGGCTGTC
>NW_008240020.1:752817-755097 GCF_000691975.1 Corvus brachyrhynchos | reverse complement strand
GGCTGTCACATCTACTCTTGTGTCCATCATTCCTGCCAGGCTGATGTCCAAGCCTTGGCAAGACAGTTTGCAGCCAAGCATAGGTTTGTCTTGCCCAACCACCTCAGCCCAGAAGACAGAGGGGTTAGAGTTCTGTAGTGGACTGCTGGGCTTGGGCAACAATCTGGTTAGCAGCAAGGAAAAAGGATGGGTTAATACACTGGATGTTAATCGTGAAAAGCCCTTGTGACCCCACTTGTACAATTTCAGGTGTTACACAGATGTCAGATGGTGCATGTACAGCATCTCCAAACATGAACAACGTACAGTCTTTCAGGTTTTTGCAACTCATGATGACTCTTTGGGGTGTTACTGAGTCCATTTGAGTTGCGGTGGTCACAGTGACAGTCTTTCTGGTTGTGGCCTTTTCATTTTTTTCTGCACATGGGGCTGCAAATCCATGCTGCTTCCTTAGTTTTTTGGCTGCATCCCAATGCAGGCATGTGATGTCATTTGCCCTGGGGAGACAGCTCGGAAATTCGGATTAATTGGAGCCAGGGCTCTGCAATTCTGGGCTAAATGCCCTGGTTTACCACACCTGTGACAGACCCAATTAGCATTTCTTTTGTCCTGAGATGCTGTTGCTTCAGCGGCACTTGCAGTTCCCACTATATTCCCCGTCATTTTTAAATTTGGCTGGTTAATTGGAACTAATGTCGTGCAAGCACGAATCATTTGGTTTAGGGTCAGTGGAGGGTCAAATGGAAGATTCAAAATCACTCTTTTACAAACTTCATTTGCATTAGCTTTTGCAATTTGCGTTATAATATATTCCTTTGTTTTTTGGGTCTTCTTGTCTCTCCACCACGAGCCTCAGTTTATCTACAAAATCAATAAATGGCTCATTTTGCAGTTGCCAAATCTCTGTATAATTAAATTGAGGTGCCAATTTAGGGGGCATCATTAAAAATGCTTGCTCTGCTGCTTGCTTTACAGCATTTAGGACCAGCTCTGGTGTGTTTTGAGCCTGGTTCTGTGTCTTGGCCAATAACCCCTCACCGGTAAGGTGATCTATGGAAACTCCTGCATTGTTTGGATCCTGCAGTAGAATCGGGAGGACTTCTCTCAGTTGCTTTCTCCAACCTTCTTCCCACATTTGGAATTCAGATGGGGAAAGCAAACAGGAAAAAATGCTTTTGAGGTAGTGCGGTATCATCACTGTAGTGGTGAGGGTTATCTGCAGGAGGTTCTTAAAATACTGACTCTCCCTCCTGAACTCCTTCTGGGCTTTGCAAAGCTCTTTGAGCCCAGATGGATCAAAAGGTTTCCATGCGGGATTATTGCCTGCTCGGTTGTAGGTAACCAGAGCCGCGAAGGGATAGGAATGGGCTTCCAGACCTGATTTCAAGATGGTGCTGGTTCTGGTTTCTACCCTGTGGGAACCGGAAGAGGAGGCGTGGGAACTGGAAGAGGAGGCGTGGGAACTGGAAGGTCCATCACAGTGGGTAGGAACTGAGGACAAGGAGGAGTGGTCACAGGAAGGGTGGGGATTCCCAATGCAGGGGGCGGTACCCGACATGTGGGAGGAGCCCGAAGACATCATGTCTGGGGGCAGAAACAGGAAAGGGTTGGGAGGAGGAGAGAGAAAGGAATTGTGGGAAGGAGAAGAGGGAAGGGCAGATTGTGCCATTCAGTCTCTGCCATTTTGTATGGAGTGGGGGGGGGGGGAATAATGGTGGACGACACTTAAAACAATTTTCTGGACTTACAACTGGGGAAGAGAGCAAAGGATACTGGTTTTGGGTAGAGGTCGAGGCAGCCTGACCAGGGCTATCTTGATGAGGTAGTTGAGAAGACCGAGAGCGGTCAGGAAGAGGGTAGCAGCCCAGTGCCTCTGGGCATTTTACCGCTTTCGGTTTTTCCAACAAAGGGGAAGTGGGGAGAGGGACACGAGGAGAGGAGGGAGGAATACAGGGAGAACTGCGGACAACTTAGAGCTTTTCTTTTACTTTCTGGTTCATTTTGTGCAAGTCCTGAAGGACTAAAACTAGGGGGAAGAATTTTTATCCAGAGGAATCCCCTCTCCGCTTTAAATCAGCGATATTATCTGCTACAGCCTGCCAGAAAGCAGGCAATTTTAAATTTGTGGGAGACGTCTGAGGAAAATAAAAGAAAAGCCAGCGAGTGAACTGTTTTAACTTTTGAAAATTTAAACCAAATAACTTCAAGGGATTTCACAATTTGGACAAATACCTCTCTTTGGTGCTGAGAAAGTTTTGAACCCGTGGCTCTCTCAACACT
>NW_008240020.1:752141-752793 GCF_000691975.1 Corvus brachyrhynchos | reverse complement strand
CAAAAGGAAAAAAGAAACAAAAGTTCTCAGGGACTGGGGATAGTCACACAAATTTCAGTTCAGTACAGGTACAAATTCACAGTTACAGGCGTCCAGTCCTGGAACCAAAAAGCACGGGTGGGGTCCTCCAGGGATAGGCTGTTCTCCAAGATCGGGAGTTGGCAGCCTTCTCTCGGTGCACTCCTCTTAAAACAGTGTGCTGCAGCGAGAGGCGTTAGCGGCTCCAAAGCTGTTTACTCTTGCTGTCCACCGACGGCAAGGACCATGCGCATGAGCCCCTTGTTTGGGCGCCAACTTAACGCTGTCCTGGCTCGTACTCACGAGCTCTGGCATGTCCTCAGTCAGAAGAAATGCAGAGTTACTTCTGTGATGTCCTACAGGACCGGCTTCGGTAGCAGGAAAAGGTGCTGGCTGGGCGTGCATGCTGGTTCCTCCACAGAGGAGGCACTTCAGGGGCCCGATGGTCTGGCTCACGTTAATCCGGAGGCAAATGAAAAGAGAGGGGCTTCTGGTCTTACTTCCAACAGGATTATTGTCAGAAGTTCAGCAACCAGAATAATAATAATAATGGCACCGAGTGGCTCTCGCCCTCAGTTTTATAGGGGGTTTGAAAACCGTGGGGAAAGGGAAGGCAACCAATGAGATACAAGCC
>NW_008240020.1:740304-752092 GCF_000691975.1 Corvus brachyrhynchos | reverse complement strand
AAGCCGGGGGAGGATACAATTCAACAAGAACCAATGGGGGAAACCGGGAGGCGGGAATTACAACAAGGAGCCCATGAACAACCGAGTAACAGAGAACTTTCCCAAACAGGGGGAGGCAGTTTAAACCCGGCTGCCGCCCAGGGGGACGTGGCTTAGGTCTCTGTGCTGCCCATCGACCCACCCTCATAGTCACTGTCCTGGGTGGGGAAATCCAACCAAGGGAGAGTCCTGAATTGATTGACATTCGCCTGCCCAGCCCAGCAGTGGGCTGGGTCACTGCAACCCTTGAGTATGGTTTGCGTAATTGTTGAAGTAGTGTTGAGACATGACTGAATGGGAACAAAGCTGAGGGGTGACAACTCCAGACTGAGGAACAAGGGTCCTGGAGTAACCAGGAGATGTACTGGCTCCTCTGGGCAAAATGCAACAACAGTAAGTGCTGTAGATGTTGAACTTCGGCTTTCAGCAACAGGCTCCCTGACTATCTCTTCCCTGGTTAGAAGTTCTTGCTAAATTCCAGTCAATCCCTTAGCTCTGTGTTTGCTTACGACCTTCTCACAACCACACCAGACCAGCCAGTGTGCCCAGGTGATTATTTTACAATGAACAATTTTCATCTGGATATTGAAGAGGTAGTAGAGTAAGCCAAGGGAAGAGAAAGGCATGTTCTAGGAGAGTTTCAGAAACTGCTCTTCTGAGTGACATATTGGTCATTGCCACTTTGGCATAATGAATGGTACAATTTCATCTTCCTTTCACACTGCTCACCCTGTCGTAGTGGCTTGTATCCATACAGTGTATGCTTATCCTTCCTTCTGCACATAAACGGTAATTTACACTCAAGCATTTTTTTCACTGTACTAATGCAAACATCCTAATAATGTCAGGCTATAGATTGATTATATCTATGAATAGCTGTCTGAGATCATGCAGGAGATATTGAGGAAATGAATTTGAGAACACTAGAAAAATGAAGAAACTAAAAGATAGGAGCATTGTTAAACGAATAAGAAGAAGCAAACAATCTTTGTGTATACTGTGTATACATCTTCCAGCTTTGTGGGGGTTTTTGATTCTTTTTCTTTAATAAAACAAAATTTAAAATGAGATACGTAAACGTACCTTTTTTCAACTTAGATGCTTGCTTACACTGGTTTAGTGCATGGACTGGTCATCAGTAACTCACAGTGGTTAATGCACATGCTGCTAACATCTTTTTCTTCCACGTCTTTTGTCATTTGGTTGCTCCAGTCAGTTTTTCAGCATTTGTAGATAAAATATCTGAGAAGTTCAGCTGTGGGTTCAAGGTGCTTGGCTGGTCTATATAAGCCAGTCTGATATGAAGGAGAATACACCCATGTTCAGCCAATCTGTCCTGTGTACTCATCTGTTTTCTTGGTCACCAGCTCAGGAATCTGTGTTCCACCATCAGCTGTCACTATTTTCTTTTATCCTTTACATCCTCCTTGTCTTCCCTCTGATTTATATATATGTTCTATGTCATATTTCTGTTTATTCAGACAATTTTTCTCAACTTTGGTGTCTGACTGTTTATTCAGGATAACAGAAAATTGACAATATAGATGTAAAGAAACTTTCGTGTTTAAAGAGCATTGTTTCTCCACATTCACCTAATCAGGGCTCCTTTGTCCCTGGGTGATTAAGAACTTGTCCATAGAATGGTTTTCACATTCATATGTCAGATGCACCCAGCAGTTAACTAAATATGAGCCTGTGTTTTTTGAACTGTCCCCTTGGGATATAACCATCACAGATACTACAGTTACCATCCAATTATGCTCCTCTTTCATTCACAAGGATCTATTTTTACAATATTTTTAAGGGAGACAAAAAGAGAACAAGTAAAATAAAAATAAAAAAATAATAATTAAAAAAAAAAAAAAAAGAAGGAAAAGCACAATGCCCTAGCATCCCTTTATTCTGTCCCCTGTAACTTTCTGCCATCAGCATTGGACGTTAAAAAAGTTATTAAAAGCACCTTAGTAGAGAGAGGGCAAATAGGCTTCTAGGAAAGAAAGTAAGCCTAAGGCAAGAAACCTGAAGAGATGTCGTGAACTCTGATCTAGTGTTACTTTTGGGAAAAAAAGTCACTGTAAACTCTAGTATCTACTGCTTATTTTTTGAAAAAATAAGCAATTTCACCATCCTTTGCTGAGAATAAAGTATAGTGCAAACGGTGACAATCTTTCGTAAATTTCACAAGTATTATCCATTTGTGTGGTGCTGAATTTGGGACAGAATTGGGATGTTTGTAGGGTTTTTGTTATGTCTTACTTTATGACAAAAGGAGCCTTGAACTTATTGTATCAAACACTTGCTGGATTACTTCTACAGAAATGTACTTGCCTCCCAATCCAGCCAAATGGATAAAAATGCAGTCAGCAAGGAAACAGAACTGTAAAGAGAGAAGAATGGCAGTTTTTCAGCTCAGAGTTCCTTAAGCACAAACTGTGTAACAACAGAGCTGAACCTTGAAAGAAGAAGCTGTCCTGCTTGTCCCTGAGAGCAAGCTTATCCTAACACTTTATTTCTGAACATCCTTTAAAACCTGGCAGAACAAATGAAAGCAATAACTAACAAGACCTTTTGTAGTTTTAATTTCAGGTGGCAGTTTGTACTTTTATTATTTCTAAAGCAGCTTGTAAGATGCTTCGCATCTGATCTATAACATTTTATTTATCTCTTGGTTAATCTTTGAGGGAATTTCTTATTTTCAGCAGTTCTGTTCTAACAATTGTCCACAAAATTCATGTCAGACTCCCATCTCAGTGATCTCAGACTTAATGATTCCATGATTTATTCTTAATCTACTCCAGTTAGGAATCACTCTCAGAACCTCAGCCCCATTGAAACTCATTAAACCAATTACATGATGGCAGCATTTGTCAGAGTTATTTATTCACTATTTCAATGGAGAATTATTGGATACATGATGATGCAGTTGGCTTATATGTTAGCAGCAAGGAATAAGTTAGTAATTACATATTTACTAAATTCTTTAGCTCATAAGCAATGCTTTTTGTGAGCATTTACTCCTCTAAGAAGCTTCATACAGGTTTAGGTGGTATATATGTCTCATTGTGCATTTTCAATAATTGAATGTGGCTATATGCTTTTTCACATGTTAAAGCAATGCAGGCTTTTTCATCATTATGCTTGGGACCTAGTGGTAACTCTTTGTGTTCACAAGCATTAATCATCCATCATGCTGGATATTAATGGCCTATCTTCCCTGCCATTTATCATGGTATAGGCTTCCTTTTTGTCCTGTGGGTGCACTCACCCTTACTCTTGAGAACACACCCCTTCTACAGGGTGAAAGGTGAAGGAGACTTAGCACTGCTACTTGGTTTTCTTCTGATGATGATCCATTTGCCTTGTATATAAAGCAACAAATATGGCAGTTTATATGGCAGGTACCTAACTTCCAAGCTGACTTGCAGAAGAACGGATCAGGGGAATTATGTTACTTTAGATAACATTTTACTATAACGCTGTTCAAATGGACACGTGGTAAATACATAGAACACGGTATAGTTCATCTAACAGGCACATTGTTAGTCCAGCTAACACTTTCTGTCTGCATGAATTCACCTCATTTTTTATATTTATTGGGTCAGGAGGAAGAGGGGTGGGGATTTTTTGGCCCTAATTACTGGTACAAAGCAATGAAGGCAAATATATTTGTATAGCATAATTCATTACCATTGACCTAGATGAAAGACTACCCTGACACTTAAAGGGTGAACAAAATTACTTTAGCTTGTAGGGCAAGACAGTTTTGGACTGAATATCTTGTTTATATGTTTGGCATCTCAGAAGAGAACAATTCTCATCCAAGCATGGCACTCTGATATTTACAGCCTCTGCAACATTAGCAGACTGAGACAGCAAGTGTTTCAGACAAACTCAAGATGAGGTCTTCTGCTAAGGTGACACAAGAAATTATATAGATGACTACGGGTTGCTTAGAGATGACTAGCATATCATGTTAATGTGATCACTGTATGGAATAATTGCACTTTATGTCAACAGTTCTGGTGACGTGGTCTTCATCAGTGAGATATTTCCCACTACCAAAAAGCTGAAAGCATGTCAACCCAAACTCCTGTGTTAAACTGTAAAATCCGTGACATTGTATTAATCAACCTTTTATTTTTCTCTTCTTTCTCTCTGATCATAGAATTGGATAGTTGTGCAGTCTGGGTTACAGTGTAAGAGACTGTGAGGATTGCTGGCTGGAACATTTGGGGGGGGTGTGTGTGAGGGGAAGGGGCAGGCCGGGCCGTGCCCTGGTGAGGTGAGTCCCTGCCCTGCACAGCCCAGCCCGGGTCTGGCCCGCTGGAGACAGTGCCCGCCCCCCCCCCCTGGAGCCCCAGTCTGGCCTTGCAGTGGCCAAATGGCCTGAAGTCCCACCTGGGGGAAGAGCCCAGGAAGGCCAAAGGGTGTGTAAATCAAAGCCTGTGGCAAGCACATGTCCTGACCCTACCTCCTCTTGGAAATTCTACCAGCTGAACACTGCTGGCACCAGGAGTGGTAGCTATATTTGTTCTTTTTTATATATTTTCTGTCTTTCTCTCTTCCTCTTTTCTTCTTCTAATTCCCTCTTCCTGGAATTTTGAGTAACTTAAAATCAGGTGGGCTTGGAGTTTGCTACATTGAATAGGCTAAGTTAATCCTTTGCGAAATGTTTTATGTTGATTGAATGCTGCTCTACACTTTTGCCAAAGTTCTCTGCTTTTCTGAAGGTTGTCAGTAAAGTTTTTTGTTCTTTGACCTCTTGAGAATATTTTGTCAATATTTCTCCTTGCATCTAACTCAGTCCTTTTAAGAGTCTCATCCAGCGAATCTTTGGGGCCTTAAAAACAAAATTTACCCATTTACAATCTTCATGCTAAAATGTTGGCATAATTGTCACAGCAGTAAACCCAATACAATATAGAGGCAAACTTCAGGCAACCCAGGAGACTCCTGGAATGCATGGAGGATAATTTCCTGAGGCAGGTAACAGATAACTCTACCACAGGGAATGATGTGTTACTGGACCTGATTATCACCAATGTAAACAAACTAACTGGGAACATCAAGAGGCAGCCTGAGCTGCAGTGATCACATATGGGTAGAGTTTGCAAACCTGAGGAATATGGATCAGGACTCTGAATTTTAGGAGGAGGAGTTAATCTATAGGGCCTTCTGGGAAACTGCCTTCTGGAACAAGAAAGCAGAACAGAACTGGCAGATCTTTAATGACACTTTTCATAGAGCACTACAGCTCTCATTTCTCACATGTAGGATGACAGGAAAGGATGTCAAGAGATTGACATGGATGAATCAAGAGCTTCTGGTCAGACTAAAGGGCAAGATGCAAAAGCACAGTCAGTGTAAGTAGAGGCAGGTAACCTGGGAAGAATATAGGGACACAATCTGGTTGTGTAGGGATGGGGTGAGGAAGATCAAAGTGTGGCTGAGGATTAACTTGACAAGATTAATAATAAAGGCTTCTGCAGGTATATCAGCTATAACAGGAAGACCAACCACACTGAACACAAGTGGAAAACACTAACTATGGATAGGGAGAAGGCGGAGGTACTGCCCCATTGCTGGAAGTGTTCAAGGCCAGGTTGTATGGGGCCCTGAGCAACCTGATCTAGTGAGTGGTATACCTGTCCACAGCAGGGACTGTGTGATCTTTAAGGTCACTTCTAACCCTAACCATTTTATCATTTTGTGGTTCATTCTCTTCTGCAAATACATGTATGTGTTTCTAAAAGAATTAGACACAGAAATTTGTACTTATTATTATAAATTAATTTGATTTGCTCAATTTAAGTCACAAAAGACAAGAGACAGATAAGAAATAAACTTCTTAGACTGAATTTACTGGACTACATTTACAGGACACTCTTTTTGAAATGTTAGAAACAGCTTGTTGTTATTTTTACTCAACTCTTCTAAAAATAAAAACATAATGTTGGTTTTAATAAGTTAGAGGAAGGTTCATTGAAAGAGTTAGTTGGATCTTTCTTTTGCTAATGGACATCAGAGAATTCTTCATTTAAGAATGCTTAAGGACAATTAGGATGGAAGAAATACTTAATTTCAAAAAAGATCTGAGGGTTTATTAATTGCCATTGGTGTAGCTGACTTCAAAATGTAGGTCCTCAGTGTTAGCACAGATGTTGTACAACCATGGAAATCATTAATTCCCCCCAGCAATTTTCTGCCAAGTTTCTTTTCTTTTTCTCTTGTGGTCGTGCAGGATTCTCAAAGCTTGGTAACATTAAGCACCTGCATATTTCACTGCAGTGTCTTATCTATCCCACATGAAAGGTCTTATCCAGTAGACATTCTTAGTATATTTTTGCCAGGTAATACCTGGAGCGACTTAAAGACAACTAGAGCTCTGAGCCAATGCTCAAGAAGAGTATTCTACCAGGTCTGTTGGAGACCATGTTCTCTAATATCTAGTTCTTAAAAGGCTGTTTGAGCACTGTTCTTGGGAGATGACTCAGGCCATCACACTCAAGGATACTCTTATACTGTCTTGTCCTGAGTCAGCTTCTTTGAAGCATAAATATGCAGCAGCAGAAAGAGGGTGTTTTCATATTGTGTATGATTTCTATGTGAGAGAAAGAAGATAGGGATTTCAGTTTCCTCTCCAAAAAGCACATAAAACCTAACCTAAAACAGTCAAGTCCAAAGCCCTCTTCTTCTCTTAATTTTTCCCTATTTCATTCTTTCTGTGAATTCATATTCAAATCTACTTCTTTTGCTTTAGAGCCTTCATTAATTCCAAGTGATGAGTGAAGTTAATGGGAAGTTTTCTTACCACTGTGGTGCAGATTTAATGCATGCTTAACAACACAGAGAAAGCCTGTCTCAAACTGAAAGCAAAGAGAATGCATAGGCTCCTTGAAAGGTAAGGCTTATAAAAATAAATTGCTAACATCTTCACTGTTTGTTTCTCAGGGGCTGAGCTGCCACTAGTACATTATGCATGTTGTTTTTTTAAAGACACTAATTATTTTACATTATGTTTATTAAGCCCTTTAAATCATTGCTATTCACCAGCCACCCAAATTCCTCAAGTGCAAGCCAAAGAAATAAAGGTCATCCATGGTTTTGACGTGCTTTTGATGACTATGGTCTGCATAACATTTACCACAACTCAGAACAGAAGCCATTATTTAAGTAAAGCCTGTTATTGTTCATTAGTACAAAGAGTGTGCAGTAAATACAATGAAAGATTGCTCGGTTTACTATATCTTTGTCATCCAAAGCAGCTCCATGAATAACTACAGGGATTTGTCTTTGAATGACTTATTTGCTTGCTGCCTAATAAATAACATGTAATTAGGTAAATATATTGTTTCCTAGTTATGCTAGCAATGTAGTGGAGGAAAATAAAAGGGTGATTTCAGATACGAAAGAGTGGTAGATAATTTTAACACTATCCCTTAAAATACTTGGACTCATTATGTATGGCTTAAACTGCTGGGAGGTCTATGTGTAAAGGAAAAGCAGGAAATAGGTTTAATGAGTTCTTTATTACTCAGGTCATGAGTTATTACGCTGGTAGGATAAAACTGCAGCAGCTATTCGGCATTGAATAAGACACCCATGGTGACCTGACACTGGAGAAAGAAAATATGCAGTGCTAGTTTACAAGTCTGCATGTTTTACTCAATCTACCAACATTTTTTCTGGAACTTGTATTTCAGGATCAACAGTGAATAAGTGTCCATTGGCTCCACTGGAAATAAATGTTTGATGAAATGCCTTGAGAAGACCTCATGGCACTCAGAGGAGTTGCTTGTTTACTGTGTGAATGTTGAACAGGCTAAATGCCATGATGTGTAAGGGCAGTGACAAAAAAAGCAGTAGGCAAAAAAAATTTTTGTTAGCTTTTTGCTAAGAAAACAATGAATATGAGCTCACCAGTGATAATTTAAAAAATTATAAGCTTGTTCAGTAATATGTTTGCATGCTGTTGGGGAAGATGAAACAGGAAGGCCTTATAAATATGATTGCCTGACAAAAGATTTTGGGAATATGAAAACTACAGGCAACATCGAAATGAAAGCCACTTTTGAAATACCAAGTCTTAGTTACTGAACAACTAGAAAACAATGGTATGGCCGACTGAAGGTAATCCCCTCTTGATGGAACAATACCCTCTGCTTGCAGGCAGGTCCAAGGGTCAGAGCAGACCCTACTAGCTCAGCAGAAGGGGTCCAAAGAGTAGTTTTTAGAAGTTAAGATGTAACACTCTATGGTAATATAAGAACTCTTATAGGCTGTATGTAAATGCTATAGGATTTGTATCTTGTATTAGATTGGTTAGTGACAATTAGAATATTCAGTACAGAAGATGATTTATTGTATTGTAACCAGGACTTCAGACACTTACTTCCTTACTACTTCTTCCACTCCTGCTCTTACTTCCACTCTCGCTCTTCCACTCTCTCTCTTTCTCTCTCACCCGCTTACTCTCTTGCTCTCTTGGGCCTGCTCAGAGCTGAGTCTGGCAGCTCTGAGCAGTGCCCCTATACCCACGCCCTTTTACAATAAACCCCATGTGTCCCAAGATCAGACTATAGAGATCTCTCGTCTCCGTCACCGACCGTCCCAACCGAACCCGTCAGTAACCTACAGCATGCTACCATCTTGTTTTAGAAGAAATTTAGGGATGCTTTTCAGGATTTTGAGACAGTGCATGTGTCCCTTATGCCAATTTTAGAATTCTCTTAAACTGCGAATCCCAAATCACCTACCATTTGCAGAACTCAGTTTTAGAAGTAATGAAGAACAGTGGTCTTTAAACATCTGAGTAGAGACATGAGTGATCCTTATTCATGAGTGATCCTAATTCAAATTATTATGCAATTTTTCTCTTCTAATGCAAATATCTTATTTATTCCCTAATGACAAAAGGTTTATGAATTTTCAAACGGAGTCACATACAGAGAAAAAAATAAAATTCAGTCATGATTTTCAGTCAAAAACATACTCAAATGGTTTCTCCAAATCTCTTTGTGCTAACAGGGGAATTACAGGTGAGATTTAAGTATCAGTGATGCAGATCTTCTACTGCTTTTCCTTCAGTAGCATCTTAGTTCATGTTTGCTGTTTATAAAAGATGTCAAAGATTCAGTCCTTGATCTTAACCAGACTGAGTGAGAGTCTGTGAGAGTCACCACCTCACACAATAAGCCCTTTTCCTGACCCATACTTCTGAGGCAGCATGGCCCCAGTTGTTAGCAGAGCCCAGAAGAGTGGATGTTGTTGTCATAATCAGTGCAAGTTGTCATAAATGTTGTCATAATCAGTGCAAGTTGCCAAGGAGATTGATTTTCCTCAATAGAAATGAAAAGGAATCAGATATATCAGGTGATGAACTGGATTTGTCCACACAAATGTTGGTTCCTATAATCTGTGGAAGGTTCTGTCCCAGGGACAAGGGCTGACTTTGTTGAAAATGATATGACTTTAAAAAAAAAATTATGTAACTTTAGGCAGGGGTTTGTTCTCCTTTGCCGAGGGGCAGGGGAACTGAAGTTTCTCTTTAAAAGACTGTTCATTTGGTAAGGCCCGATGGGCTACAGATTGGGAGTAGACAGAAGATACATGGGAGATAAGCCAACATTAATGAATATTACCCCCAATATCAGCCCCTGGAGAGGTCTGACACACCTGGTCTAGGAAAAGATTGATAAGAGAACCAAAGAATGAGGACCAAATTAGCATCAGAGGCAAAGGGATCAATAACCAACAGGTGATTGAATACTAAGAACCGTGTAATTTAAGACCAATGTACAAGAATTTTGGGGGGTTTTTCTCTATAAGTGTGTGAAAAGTCTGGTAAAGAACCATGTGTGATGGAATGATTTTCACTGCACAAGCCAGGCATGTGTCGATGAAATGATTTCTATAGCACATACTGGCCAGAATAAAGGTAATGCCTTGATTCTCTAACACTGAAAAGATGCTGTTGGAGAGTTTTTCCCGCAGTTTTGGTGACAACTTGATTGAAAGACACTGTTGGTGGGTGTCAGCTCTCTTGCTGTCTGTTCTGGGTCCGGCTGAGATAGAGCTAATATTCTGTATGGTAACCCATAATGTGCTGGTTCTTTATTTCCTTTTTTGGTAAAACAGTGTTGATACACCAATGTTTTGTCTGTTGCTAAAAAAATACCTGAACAGCTTCAAGGTCCTCTATTTTTTGCCCTCTGTTCCCAAATTGAGCAGGCTTGGGAAGGTCAAGAAATTGAGAGAAGACACAGCCATGAGAGCTGACCAAATCTGACAAAAGTGATACTTTATACCATAATTTGTCATGTTCAGCAACAAAGGTTCAAGGGGAGGGAGAAGACAAGAAAGACATCTGTTCTGGTGTTTGTCTTCCCAGTTAGCTGTTTTGTGTGCTCAGTCTCTACTTTCCAGGGAGTGGCTGGGCACCTGTCTACCCATGGCAATTAGTAAACAAATTCCTTTGTTTTGCTTCCATGTACAGCTTTTGCTTCACCTGTTAAACTGTCTTTTAACTTGATCCATGGGCTCACTCACCCTCTTTCTGTTGTGTCTTGATCCTGCAGATGTGTGGGTGCTCAGTTGTTCGCTAGAGTCAACCCACCATGCTTTCCTTGTAAGTTTGGGACCGGTAACATGCATTTTTAGAAAAGTAGATTGTAACTCCAACCACAGTTCTAAGATTTCTCCAGCTCCTTTTGTATCTTGCATGGCATGTGTTTTGCACCAACAATCTATTATCAGCAATTTGAAAATCAACTGTATTCCCTAAGAGTGGCTACAGGCAACTGACTCTGCACACACTGCTTTGAACATCTAGCCCATATGCTCTGGCAAATGCACTAAGGGAAGGAATTTCAGAGACGAGATTGTTCCTTTTGTCCTTACCTCACCCCACTGGATTTACCAGCAACTACTGTTTGCTGTTCGGCGTGTATCACATGCTGTTCTCCAAGTCCTATGCCTTGCCAGAGGCACAAAGGACAGATAGGAGAAGGTGATCAGCTTTCAGTTTGAAGTGAAATGGTAGGTCAGTTCTTCCTCGGGTTTAGAATAGGCAGGAGTATAAAATATGACTGTGGTATGCAACACCTGATATGTTTTGAAATCTGCAGTGTACCCAGTTTGAGAACAAGCTAATATTAACCCCTCAACTGCACACTTCCCAAATATTTTCAGTCACTTTTCATGGACTGTTTAGTAAATGACTGATTTTAGTGCACATCTAGCCTGCTTAATAGCATTATTTAATGCTGTGTGTTATTTGTAACGTTGTTACAGATTTTTAATAGGGAATTGCATCAAACTTAATACATATACTGCTCGATCTTCAACAGGTATGATTTGTAATTAATTAATTAATAAATATATCATGTACTGGAAATGATCCTTTATTTATTGTCCCACAGCAAATTGATCCTCTGCATGTTTATGTCCTGTCAATAATGCTTTAAGGCTTGTTGGCTTGTTTATTTAAATCCTCTAGACAACCATCTATTATAAATTTTACATTATGTCCTTTCATATCAGCTGCCTGCACGAGCAAATTGAAATATGGTGGTGTGCACACAAACACATACATGGCTGTCTGTTTAAGGCCAAGTTTCTTGTAAAACAAGAATCTGAAAGTCTGACTTGTATTAGTATTACCCTCCATCTTCCCCTTATATTTTTGCACACAGTGAAAAGGACCAAGATGGCCCCTTTTCAGTGTTTAAGTATGCCCAGTTCAGGGAAG
>NW_008240020.1:735686-740267 GCF_000691975.1 Corvus brachyrhynchos | reverse complement strand
ATAGGAGTGAAGGATTTGCTTAAATGTTTTGCTAATGCACTTTAATGCAGTGCTTACATTAATGGCTGTGTTAATTCAGTATCTATTAGCTACGATTCAACAAGGTGATCAAGTAAGGGCATAATGTAACACTGCACAGTCCCCCTGCTTCATCACCAATGTCTCCTAAACTTGAAGTTAAGTGTATAGTTAACTACTTTACTGAGCTGCCTCTTTATTGAATATGTTTTATTTAAGTTTATCTATAGTTAATAATTTTCCAAGCTAAGTATTCTGCCTTCCCTCCATTTTCCTTCATAGTCTGTGTTTGCCACTGCCCATGAAATAATTAGTCAAGGGGGAAAAAATGTATTTTCTAATTAGCACAGACAACATAAACAGAATAGTGGCTTTCCTTAGTGCAATAAGACGGCTAATTGTTTCCTCTCACTCCAGTGTGGGAGAGACAACTGCAGAGATGGGGAGGAAAGCTTTCTCCATTGCACTGAAGGGGTTGTGCACCATTTATCAAGCTGACTGCTCTGTCATATCAGTGGAAGGACCCTGGAGAGCCCTGACCATGAGATTGAAGGTTGGTACCAATTTACTGCAACACAAATGCATTGAACAGGAAAGAGAGAGCTTCTAATCTCTTCAATTTTCTTACATTACCCTGAAGGCTAGGGAATTAAATGAAACAGTAGTTGGTGACAACTTTAGAGGATCCTGAATGCATGACAGGAAAAGTACTAAAATAGCTCAATAGTTTTATTTTACACATTATACAGTTTATACATTTATACATTTTATACGTTAATCTTACCCCTGCATAAAGAAACAGGTTATGCCTTTTGGATATATGTCTTCTCAAGAGAAGGAGAAAAGCTTACTGAATTCAGTATCTGTCTGGTTCAAATTTGGTAGCAAAATGTATAAAAATATATATTAAAATATTTAAAATCAAACAAAACATATCCCAGGGTCTTGTAATTTTCTTTTAGTTCATTGACTTTGGTAAACTTGCACTGCATCTTTGATCTTTAGCAGTGTCAGTCTCTGGAAAATCATTAGGACAGAAGAATTTGTTGTGCCAGTCAGCTCTCATGCCCACTTCATCCCAAGTCCTTACACCAGTCTCTGCAGAAACGGGAAAGAGATCCATCCCAACACTGTGCCAATAGGAGGCAATCAAGATCTTGTCCAAACACTTCGGCTAGAGAATGTTTTAAACACCAAACATCCAGCCTTATTTCCTGATTAGTCATTTCTCATCTTGCATTAATTATTGCAATGGTGAGTATTTATAGTATTTATATATAAATGTCCATCTCCATCATTAAATCTTGCTTGTTTCTCATACTGCTGAATGCTGCAAGGAATCCTCCTCTCTTCAGAGACTGCAGTGTTAATTCCCAAAAGTATGAAAAGAAAACATTTATATGGTATCATCATCACCTGCACAGATTTAATTCTTGCTCAAAACACATAGCACCTTCCTTTCCAAGGCTTCCCACAGGAACAGCTGCATTCCAAGTGCCCGTAGCAAGATATAAATAATAATAGTACTACATGGTTATATATAAATGGGAGTAATCTTAAGGCATCCCTCTACCTTCAATTTAAAGGACTGCTAAAGGCCATCATTTCCCATTTCTTAGTAGGCTGGGGGAGTGGGGAGTCACACAATAAAAGGACATACAACAATTATTATAGCATTACCATTTGCAATCCTAGAGCTAAAGGTCAGTGTGGTTTGCTACTGTAATATTTCCAAGGATTTATAACTTGCCTGCATAAAAATTTTCTCCAGGTTAATATTTTCTACATTGAGTGTTAATCTGGATATGATTTTTTTTTTCAGGATAAAAAAGGAAGAAAATATTTCACTATAGGTATGAATATCAGGTCCTAGGCTGTTTTAAATTTATGCTCTCTTGTAAACATATACATTTTAGACTTTAGAACTCTGCTTTAGAAAGTGAGATCTCAAATAAAATGAATCAAAGTGATTTCAGAGTTTGAAAATAAAACAAAAAGTAATAATATTGAAATTATTTTCAGGTTTTGTAAGGGCCAAAGCATTTTTGTGTCCACATACATATGTCATGTACAGATTTTATTATTCAGAAAATGGCACATGTCTTAAACAGGTAATTCCTCTTTCAACACTGAAAAGTAATTTTATCTGGACTATAAGAAGCAGTGATCTATTATCACAGGGAGAACATAACAGTTCTTCAAGATAAGTACCATTTTTCTCCCAAGAGAGTTGCTGAGCATCTGGGCCTCAGAGCAGTAAGGTATTTGAGCATGTGTTTTTCCAGGGAGCCCCCTGCAATTGGGCAGGGGCTGATGGTCTCTGTGATTCACTGCCCTGCATTTCAAGGGCTTCTGCTGTTTGTTGGAAAGCTCAGTAGCGAAACTGCTGAATGCTGCAAGGAATCCTCCTTCCCAGGCCTGTGGTGTCCCCTCACCTTTACTTCCACCATTTGTGATGACTTCCGAAAAGTCTCCTTGCTTCCACTCCGTGGCCCCCCCAAGTGACCAGCTTTCCGCTTTCCACACAGACACATGCTTGTTCCAGGTGCGATTGCAGCCCTCTCAGCTGTCTTGGCACCTTCTCAGCAGAGTCTCACTGCAAATCAGTTTGAATGCTTCAGGTTTAAAATAGTCTTCTTTGAAACCAGCTTCTTATGATACTGTTCTTGAACATGTAAGTCTTCATTAAAAATTAATCAGGCAGATTAAGTAGATTTTTTCCTCCCACTTCCTGCAGTTTTAAGCTTATCTTTTTTGTCATATGCCCCACCTAAAAGAGATTCACCCACATTGGAGTCCTGGTCCTGAGGACCAGGAACACATGAGACATAGTTTTTAGGCTTATCCCAAATTTAATTTTTGCCTCTCCTTCTTTTTGAAAAGAAATTCACTCTTAAGTAGTAAACCCAGTCCTTATCAGGTCATGTGGCTTTGAAGATAACTGGTATGAGGGGCTTCATGCTTTGAATCCCTGGGAGGGAGATCCCTCTGTTTCCCACCCTGAATCCTTATGTTCTTTGTACAGGGGAGGTCATTTCTAGACCCTTGGAGAATTAGATCTGTAAAGGTCTCATTTTTGTTGTCTCTCTTTTCCTCCATTATTGTCATCTTCTATTCTTTTTCAATCTTGATCTTTGCTGACTTTGTTTATTTGGATGTTAACTCTTACCCAGCACAGCACCATTCTCTAGCATCCATTATACAGGATCTAGCCAACCTCATACACCTCTGCATCGATGGGAGCAGACCTTCAGAAAGCTCTTAAACCTTTTCCTGTCATCTGAAATCATGATCTAGTTTATGTTTGTTGTTGTTTTCTCCCACCTCTGTGAATTACTCCTTTTTGCACTTTTTCGGATTTCTTTTATTTTATTTTGTGAAATAATGTCATAAAGTATTTTCCAAGAGAAAAATGTGTAATTCCCATCCAAACACAGTCTCATGAAAACACTAGTTTATCAAATGTTTACATATTGCTCAGCAACTCGGAGTCTTTCCTCATACTAAAATATGCCCAAGACTTTAAGAAATAGGTTGAAATACTACTGTTTCCAGTTTTAAATCAAAAGAAAATAGATGACAGCAATCCACTAAATTGATTTGCAATAAGATTGTGTCGCACTCTAGTAGAATTTTTCAGCTTTCTCACTGTGTATCAGCATTTCCTATTTTAAACTTTCATTCAACATGAGCCCAAAAGAAACAGTGCTTCCCTTTGTCCCACTGTAAATTGTAAGACTCTGCAGTGCAGAATTATGACAATGAATCTAAAAACTGCTTTTCCTACATTGACTAAATTATTTCCTCTTTGTGAGGAGACTCCTTCTTTGCAAAAGCATGTTAAATCCCTTGTCTAGGCATTTCTTCTCTCCTTAAAAGGTAAATGGCTTTGTGGTGGTTTTTTTTCCCTTCCCCCATCGAAAAGATTTTCTTTTTGAGTGTTTTCTATTAATCATTACCCACATTGTAAGATCTAATCCTAAGAAGCTTCCAAAAATGACAGAATCTTTTAGAATGCTATCTTTTTGAGAACAAATGCTAAAAGAATCTATTTTAATGTGAGCGCAGTTCCTGATATCTGCAGCTGTAATGCCTTTTCAGGTAAGAAATATCATGACATTTGATCTACTGTCATGGCGGCATCTGTGCAGTCTAACTCAGGACGGCTGAGAGAGATGATAAAATACTTCCTTTATTAGGAAGGATAAGAATTAAATTGCTTTCTACAGAAAATGAAATCATGATAAATGAAGTAATTAGCCACTCAGTTTTTATGTTTTGGGGTGTTGAATGTTTGGGTACTGCTCTTAAGAAGTGATGAAAGTAAGTACTCAAGGTCTAACCCTGCAGAGGCTGGGTTCCACTGATTTTTTGTTTTGTTTTCGTTTTGTTTGTTTTTCCTTGAGGCCTCTTTAATTCCAATGTCAGGAGGGTATGCTTCTTGCTATTTCAGGAGGGTGTGCTTCTTACTATTGCAGAGCAATAACTGAAGGAAGAGTATGTCACAAACTTTTTAGAAAACCTAGAATTGTGTGTTTGCAAAAGAATGCTGTCTTGTTACTT
>NW_008240020.1:705363-735665 GCF_000691975.1 Corvus brachyrhynchos | reverse complement strand
GCAGGAAAAGGGATTTAGATGTTTCAGCCTTGGTGTGTACTTCGACAGGAATGGGTTTGGTGTGAGTTACTGTATGCTGAATGAGGTGACAGCAAATGGAACTGCATCACACATCCTTGAAAATTGCTTGACTAATTTAATAGATCCTTTCTGTGCAGCCTGACGTTTTCAGATTTAACACACCATCGATCTGACTAATTAGACTGGGCAGAGGGCTGAGCTGAGGGACACAAGGGGTTTTCCATGCCTCAGTCTCTGCACCTCATTGCACTGTTCCAGGGGAGCAGAGCAATGGGTCATGCACCCAGCTGGAGGGTACCTGAATGTGCCTGTTCCCCTTGGCATGGTGCAGCACAGGGCTGTGACACCAAACTGCTGCAGCCCTTTTTTGTCACCAGCCCACTCCCACATCCACCAGGAGCTCTTTCAGCTGGAATAGGGTTAGTACTCCACCATGGGAAGAGGGTAGGCTTATAGGATGGGACAGGGTGTGTCATCACTGTGCCTAATTGCTTGCTGATAGTGATCGTGGCCTTCTCCTCTCCTTGTCCTGATGAGGCTCAAACTCCAGAGGACCCAGTGGGCACTTGTCATTCACTTAGGAGTCTCAGCTTTCTGGCAACTTTTTGTAGCCCCTCATAACACTATCAAAAGCAGTCTTCAGAGACTGAGACGTGGAGGCAGAAGGCAGGTAGATGTATCAGGGAAAACACCTGAATGAGAAAATGACAACTGTGCATGACATAGGCTTGGCCAGCAAGCTGCTGGAGGGAATGTGAGAAACTGCATTGCCATCCAAATGTGTCTAACTAATAGTCCTTAATAGGTGTGATGAGTAAGGTGGCTTAAAAACACACAGAGCTTTTACCTTCAGAAATGAGTTTAAATATTTCTGCTGTGATTTATCTCTTTCATAACATATTGGCAACAAGAGATGCACTGGAAAGCAGGGCACTAAACAGCCACTGAGTTAGTAGCCACATATGTTGTGGTTTGCAGAAAAAAGTCTTTTGTTTATTCAAATTAACCTATAAGTACACAATTTCACAAAATAAAAGCCAGAAGTCTTGGTAGGATCAGAAGGAGAGAAGGGGACTCTTATGCACTAAGGAACCAGCCCTATTTCTTATTCTGAGGCTTGATAATTTTAAAAAATGTGACAGCTAAAACCCACTGGCACATGCTGCAAAGAAGGATGTGATAAAATAATGCTACTCATCTTCAAGGCTGTCAGTTCAGCAATCAGTACTTCTATTCATCTCTGCGGCCTGCTAACTCAGTGCTACCATGCGATAGATAAACCCTAATCCAAGTGACAGCGTTCAAATCAGAACTGATTTGATTGTTCACATATGATACCACAAGACACCAGAAGCCTAAAGAGTTTGTAAAAATGCCTAGATGTCTCTTGTAGGCACACTTCCTGTCAGAATGTCTTGCAGTGTAGGATACACCAGCTCTTAAACCAGGGGTAATTTGTAGGTCACAAAAATGCTTTGGTGGCATAGTCAGTTCTTATCACAATCTAACTCTAGCTGGAGCAGGGAATGCTCAAAAATAAAATGTGGTTCAGACCCTGTGAAACCCACCTATTCTGCTTTTAAGTCTTCCTTGCAGGAAGTGAAATCTTTTTCTTTCTCTGCAGAGACCAGACTCGCTCTTGAAGAGATCAAACATGAATACATTTGTTTCCATGCATAAAGCAGAGTACATGGGAGAGTGGTTTTATGGCACACACGTCGGTGTCTCGAAAGTCGTCCTTGCCTCTCAGGATGCAACTGAGCTCCTTTCAACAATAGCTGCAACAGAGCTGCTATTCAAACCTGAGGCAGTAATTGGGATTTTGCAGGCGTTCAGTGGGAGCATTACATTTAGGTTTTGAAACATAATTTTGAACAAAGGTCTGACAATACAGTACTTTGTGGAGATTTCAAAGTTTAGTGTGCCTTTATTTTCATACTTTTCACTAGTGTGTCCTGAAGTTTTAGGTAACACTTAGGAAAATAGTTGTTCAAGTAGTTCAAGAAGACAATGGCAATGAAGTAATTGAAAGCAGAATGTGACCTGTAGCTGTTCAAGATCAAGAATAAAAACTGAATGACTTTTCAAGGAAATTGTCAAAGTGCCTGAATACAGAGTGAAATTATGGGACTTCAAGAGACAATGGGTTTTCCTCTTGTGTCTGGGTCATTTCACAAAACAAAGGGTAAAGTTCTCTTTGTAGTCTTACGTTGAGGAGAACAGATGTCTCCATTTAATAAGGTACTTAAGCCTGTGTCTAGTTTCAATCTTAGGAAAAAAATTCTTCACTCCTGGGCTTTAAATACTCACTTGAACTAGGATAGTGAAGCTAAGTTTCTCTGCAACCAGACTTTGCATCAATTGTATGCATGTATATATTTACACATACACATCTATCTATCTATCTATCTAGATTTCTGTCTATCTATTTTTATTTATTTATTTATTTATTAGCAAGACTGTGGTTTTTATCTTTTTGAAAGAACAGGAGTGTGAGAGATGTTTTTCTCACACATTTTTTATGTAAAATGGATTGTTGGTCTTGTAGTACTACTATATATTTTCTATTTCTTCTTGTCATGTTGATTAAACTATATAAATGTCTTCTTTTTTTCCTAAGCATGGATTAAGAGGTACACTGAATAATATTTTTCTAAGGTTATCCTCAAGAGAAATGCAATTTGAACTTGTCTGTATCATACTATGCTTCTTTTCTTGGTGTTCTGCTTATTCTATCTTTGGTTCTACTTTTGTTAGTCATTGTGGGATGAATGTTTATAGAGAAACAGAGAGAAGTCCTGTACTGAAATATTATCAAGTTGTCTTGAGAAAGGAAAAAATTGCCACACACAATGTACAAAAACATACAGACTGCCTATGTACATACTTCTTTGTGATGTCAGAGGAATTTCAGCACTTGTTAAATTTCCTGAGACACTTGTGAGAGCTTTAGGCATTTAAAAGTCTTTTAAATTGGATCTCTTGCTTTTATTATAGGTGGTGTTTTTTTCAGTACTTTAGGCCGCTGTTATAACTACTGCAATCTTTATACTACATGTAGGATCAAATTGGGAATTTATATTGCACTTGAAAAGGCACATCTCATTTGGCAAGTTTACTTGTGTTGGTGTCACCCTCCTCATCACATCTGAGCTGCATTGGATAGCAGTGGTCTCTGTCAAGACAGAGTAGATTGTCTCAAACAGGTCACATTTCTCTTGCTCTCTCTGTATGAGAAGTTTTATAAGTGTATACAGTGTGTGGCACCCTGCCCCAGGTTTTGATGTGCTTGCACCTGAGTCACTAATACACCAGTATTTAACTCAGTGGAGATTCTCCACACTTAGCAAGTGCATAATGTACTCAGTCCTGGGGGCTGAAATGCAGGCAGAGTCTCCAAATCTGTGCAAAACTGACCCTGCCTATACTGAATGGTTGCTGCTCAATAACCCACTGACTGGTCAGTCCTGCTGTACAGATACACTTGACAAGCCAGAAATACTTGATCTTTCCTTGGCATCCCTGAGTATATAACACCTTCTATGGTGAGTGTTTGCTTTATTGCTAGTGAAGGGATCAACAACTGCTCCTAGGGGCATGATTTTAAAGTCTGTTTGAGTGAAGAAACAAAAATGAACTCCACCTCTTTGATAACGGTTATTTTGATTAAAACCCCATGGTTTTGCATTTCTAGTTGAGGTTAAAAATTAACATTAGAGTTTGTATAATTTTTCTTTTTTGTTTGATTTGATGGTAAGAAAAGCTATAACCTTGCTGAGAGGGTGACAAATTCAGATACAGACAACCAGTACTTGACAGGTTCTATCAGAAAACCAAACAAGGGAAGAGTATGTATGCCTGCTACCAGCTGTCACTGTATTGAACAATGAATGTTTGATGAAGCTGACCTGCAAATACACACATCCCTGTGAAAGTGAGCTTTAAGTACTGTCTGGCTGACAAAATTAACAAGAAGAGGCATTTGTTGATAATATATAAAAGTATATATTCAAAATATTTATTTAGGTCTCTATAAGCACGTCAGTAAAACTTGAAGCATAACTTCATTTTTGCTAAATGAGATCTGATGGAGAATTCACTCATGGTCAAATGGCAGCTGAGGCTGATGGAGCTGTGTCCTTTTACAGCAGAGATTAACTTGGACCATGCTGTTTATACCTTGAAAATCTCTATTATCGTAAAAACAATCACAATGAATCTTGCAAATAGGTACCATCAAATGATGTTCTGAAGACTTTTTTTTGTTTACCGTAATAACTGTGTATTTTTGCTACAAGCAAAAAACAAAACCAAACAAAAATCAAAAAGAAAATAATAAAAAACACAACCAAAAAAACAAATTAAAGAAAAAACAAACAAAAAACCAAACCAACCAGTCAAAAACCCCACAAACAAACAAACACACACATGACAAAGAGCAAGAAAATGTACTTAGAATTGTCCAGCTTCAGTAAATACTTTATGCATCCAAAGAGTAGTAACCCTCAGGCTAAGCCAACTTTCATCATTACAATGAAAATTTCCTTGTGAAGACAGCTTCCTCTAAACAGGAGATCCTGGGTGTATTATCCCATCTCATTGCAGTCAAGTGAGGTTCTTTGCATTGCCTTCTGTTACTGTTGCTTTTAACTTCTTGGAGAAAAACCTTTTATGTCTTTGTCCTTTTTATTAGAAGGCAGGTGTTAACAACATTCTTCTGTCTGGAGGCGATTGTAGCAGGGGACAGAGTATTTGATACAAGTGACTTCCTGAGCTAGTCACACTCCTGGTCAACAACACTTAGCACTCATTATTTTGTTTTACCTAGCTACGGCCATGATATAAACCCTTAAACAATGAAGAGTAGCTCAGAAATATAAAAAAAACCTTTAAAAGGACACTGATGTTGGGCTTCCTCTGGGCTCCACTGTTTCTTTTTTTCACTAGGAGCTCAGAGTTTGGGCCACCTGTTCTAAGTATTCTCTAGTGCTCTGTCCCTCATACTACTATTGAGGAAAGCTTCATTTTGCGTGGAAAAAACAACCAAGGATTGGATCCTAAGTAGCCCTAAAAATAGGAGAAAAAGGAAAATGCTTATGCCCCAATTGAGGGAAACCAGTATTTACCAATCTGACTGGTTTTGCCTTTATATCCTCCTCTCTGACTCTTCTCTGCCAAAAGAAAGAAATTTAGACTCCCAGAGTTTAAATTACAAGTGACAGTAGGCAAAGTTTGGAGGGGAACTTTTGTCTTTCAACAGAGTGGCTGATGTAGTGAGAATAACAGATGAGCCCTTTTGGAAGACAGATCTATCTGCAGCTGGTCTGTTGTTTGTGGGTTTTTTTCCCAAACATGTCAGTTAGTCTACATAACAGATACGATTTTTCCTTACAGAACTTGTTGTGCTAATAATATTCTCAGAGTCTTACAGCTATAACAGTACTAAATCAGTGCTAGAGATGATATCAACCCATCTGATGAAAGAATAAATAATCCCATAAAATATGGGATGTCTGATCCCTTGGCTTTAATGCAAAAAACCTGTATTTAAAAGAAGAACAAACAAACTACACGGAGTCACACGCTTTCTTGCATTTGAATATTGTAATTTGAGAAAATCTTCAAGATACAGTTTTTCAGAAGATCATTTGACTATTAGAAATGCCCACTCAGTGCCATAGGATGTGATTCAAAAAATGCCATTCTGTCTGGGGAAAGGCAGTAGTTGATGACTACTATCTTGAGTTCTGTTTCAAAATTTGAAGGATATTAATATGAATGACTTGCTTTGATACTATTATATACATGTCATTGTCTTGTGAGACCTTTCCTTATCTGCTGAGACCAGCATGCATGTGAGCTGTTTTGGTGCAATTCCACTGAAATCAACGGTGGTACTTTCCCCTCCTAGGATGCAATTATTTAATATTTACCTGATGAGATGCCTCTTTTACTTTGCCTGTTTCTCACGGAAATTTTTTTTCCCCAGTGGTAACAATGAGAAGTTACGTATATGCATGAGCATCTGGTTAGAGATAAAATCTGTAGCATGTGATAGATAAAAAATTTGTCCCACATCCTGTTCCTATGCAAACATTAACGGATTCCACTGACAAGTATGAGAGAGAAACTTTTTGTCAAAATTGTTTTTACATTAATGCCTTTTTTTCTATATCATAATGAAGGGATAATAAACTGCAATAATAAACTTCAGGGGCTTTGATAATACAGCCTGCAGGTGGCTAGTAAGGATAAGTGAACTGGCACACTGCCTCACCTGGCATTTGCTTCTGTAGTTCAGTTTTGGCAGCTTTTCTCAATCTGAGATTACTGCCTCCCCCTTCTCACCTCTGATGTAACCTTTAAATAAATGTAAGCCAGGGACAGACCAGATATTTGAGTGAAGAACTGAGCTAATATTTTTTTCTTTCTATAATAGGACCATTCCCAGGTCGCCTGTTTGTTATAACCTGCCCCAGAAGGTGAGAGTAACCCAGGCTTTTGTTAATATATCCCTTGGGGTGGGTTAGAGTAAAATGACACTCAATGATCTGCGTTTATAAATGTATATATGTAGGGTTTATTTTAAAATTACTTGGCTGCAGTTGAAAGCAGGTATGTAGCCGTTTTGGTTATTATTATCTGTAGTAATATAGCAATATAAAAGCATGAAAATATCACTTAAGAAATTATACAAGGAAAAGAAAGAAAGGGAAAGAAAAGATAAGAGTAGAAAGATATCACCACTTATGGATCCAGTGACAAGACTTGATTGTTGCAGTTTAGATGTCCCTTGGTTGAAGCGATGGTCACAGTCTTGATCCGTCAGTCTTGGGGGAAGCTCACAGAACGCAGAGTTCAACGGGTTATATACATCCAGGTTCAGGTGGGAGCACCCAATCATCTTCCCTGGTGGGGGGGAGCTTTACACTGTCTGATGCAACACTGTGGAACATGACAGCCCTCCTATGGAAGCCCCCAGAAATTAGTCTGGTGGAACATTGAGGGTCTTTAACGGTATATGACGCCTTCCAAGACATGACAGCTGCCTCTCACATCAGTGTACTTGAGCCAATTATGCCCCATCAGAAGGAATGTCCCAATACCTTCCCCGAAGTTGTAGGACTGAGTCAGTCGTGTAAAGGAGGACTTTGGCAGGATAAAAAGTATTATGTAACCTCGTGCGTGCAAACCCCTCCGCAGCAACGCACCCTGCTGCCTCTGCAAATGGTCGATTGTTTTGAGTCGTTAACCATTAACATTCCAGTCTCTCACACCCTTGCAGTAGGATTCCTAGTGCATGGTACCATACTGTGTTATTCTCTAGGCATATTTTGAGAAAACTGTTGAGTTGTATAGTAATTTTAGTAATTATATCATATTGGAAATAATGCATTTTGGCTATGTTGTTTAAAATTCCATCTCAGTTGTACTTTGAAGAACAGCAGACTGGTGTAAGTAGCTGCCTGCTGTGAGCTATATTTACCTGGCTATTGAGATAGTATTACAAGGAGACAAACTGGAGGCACCGTGTCCCTGTACAAGGCACTGAATAGTCTTGGGTGATGCATTGGCTTGCTTTGTAATTCTTCAGGCTGAGACCACACGTGCCATGCTTGCCTCCTCCGTGGGAAAGCAGAGGTTCTCTGGTTAAGCCACAGCCATTCCCACAGTAGAGACAATGCAGTTAACTTCTGATAGAAGAGTCCTGATGCTGGTGTCTCATTGGTTAAATGGCATCAGCTCAGGCTGACTTACCTGTGTTTCAGCACTGTGCAAGTGAGCTATGAATGTGACATATATCCTTAATGATAATAACAGTAATAGTTAATATATATCTATTAGATTAGCAAATTTTTTTATATTATGAAGTATAGTTAAAATATTTGCAATTTTAATTAAGAATAATGCTCCAAAGATGTCTTGCTAGGAAGTGTAACATTTAGATCAATGCAGAATTTTAGAAGAAAATAATTCTGGCCTTGCTTTATACTTTTCCTTCCTTTTTCTTACCTTTGGTGCAACAGTCATATATTTTTATTATCGTCTGAGTGAGATGCTGTGATTTCACAGTGTAAACATAAAAAGTTTACATTATTCTCCAAAACCTGACACCTATCACTTAAATCTCTTTCTTTTCTGACTCTGACACTGCCTTATTACCAGTATTTCTACCTTGCTCATACTTTTCATTATTTTCCCCATTTGCTCAACATCTTTCCTATTCTGATCCACTTTCACCTGTTTTTCTGTCCTTCTCTCCCTGTTTCTTTGAATCCTCTTAACTAAACCCTTTTCTGTCCTCCATGTCCCTGCCCTCTCTCACACTCACAGAGCTTGGTGCTGGCCTTGTGACTCTGTGAGATGTTTGGAGCTTACATATTTTTGTCCAGCTTGGTGATTTACATTTGGGATAAATTCAGCAGTGCTTTAGAGCTGGACTAGCAGCCGGGTAAATGTCATCAGCTGGGCATGCTGACTCAGAAAATGCTGCCAAGCCTCCAGCTTCAGAGGCTTTGCCTTGCTCCCTCAAAGAGGCTGAACTACTGGTCCGATAGTCACTGCTCTCACCTCTGTGTCTCATGGTGAGCAGAACAAGCTGTTTCCCACTGAAGGCCCTGTAGGGCAATAACTGGAGCTCCCCAAGGACCCCATGATGCCTCTGCCATTACTTCCATTCAAGTTAAGTGACATCTGAGTTTCATCATACCTCATACTCAACATAAAATTTCCATGTGCTCCTCCCTCAGTTAAGCAGATACTTCTATTACATCATTCCTCACTCCTCTCTTCCCTCCATGGCCTGACATGGTGACAGGTTGCCTTCAGGAATGGTCCTGGCTGCTCCTGAACAACCATAGCATGACTGAACTGGCTTTGGCTGTTTATAGGTCTGGCTCCTGCTTTATGGGTTTCAGTGCTCTTCAGCACCATGAAGAAGAGGAATCTGCAGAGAATGCAGCTTTGGAAATCACAGCATTGTGGAAGTGCTAAATAAGGTCTGCTGACAACTGCACCAGAAAGACAGGAGTGCCTATTGAGAAATGGTTTTAAGATGGTAGTTCAAGAGAGACTGAGACAACTGTAGGTCTTGGAGAGGTCTTGCCACAGTTGCTCTGTACATAAGTTACTGTCTTACTTCTGCACCTTTTAATGGATTCTGTTGTGCAACAAACTTAGCAAACATGGAACAAAGCGTGGACCCTTCCTGGAAAAGAGACATTCAAATATTGTCCTTGCACAATGTAAAAACAATATCATTTACCTCCAGGTTAAATACTCCTTTCAGGTCAGAATCTTTTATTGATAGCTTCATTGTTTACTTCTACCTTTACAGGCTCCTGGATCAATGCTTTTATTTTGCAATGGATTTTCTTTTTTTTGGATGGACACTGGCTCTTGAAATATTGACACCACTGCTTTGAGCAGTGGAAATGGGAGGCAAGATCTTGTTCTCTGCCAAAAATTCTCCTCCTCAGTCAGGCTCTGTCAGTGACAATAATGTTGGCGGCTCTCACTTTGGAAAGCCTGAGGTATAATGTGATTTCAGGCTTTCATGCTTTTCAGGCTGAAGGGTTTTTGGGGTTTTTTCCCTTTTTCATAAGAAGAGAATCTGTGCTCATCGAATTCTTCTTTCCTTGACTGGGTTACTATCAACTGTCTTGTCATGAAAATCTCACAGCAAATAGAGAAGACACAAGCTCTCATGCCATGGCTTGGCTTACATTCAGCATGTGCACACAGTTAGGACTTCTGATCAGTGTATTCATTTATAGATGACATTTTACTGCCCATGTCTGTTTTCTTGTCCTGCCCATGCTGCCAGCAGAACCAAAAGATTCTATACTGCTCACAGCTAGGAGTTAGTGTGTTTATATCTTGTAGGCTGTGGGTTTCATACAGTTTTCTGTCATACCTTGAGTTCTCCATGGTGTTTTCCCTTACAAAATAGTGTTCTGTCACACTTCCTTGTTGAGGTGGGTGGTACTAATCTTTTCTACTAAAGGAAGAATGGGGTAGCAAGTGATGTAAAAAACATGACAATGACAAGGTGAAAATTTATGGGGTATAGTAACTAATGTGGGTCACTCTACCACAGGAATGGTCTCTCAAAGTAAAGCACTTTAGAGACAGCTAAAGAGAACAGAAAGATCAGCCTGAAGAAAACTGCTCTTATGAAAAGGGACTGGAAACAGTTAGACCTCTTTATGATAAAACTGGCAGGTATAAGAAAGGCAGGTAGGAAGGTATACAGAAGAGTGGAAAAAGAGTGGACAGATTATCCTAGAACTCTAGATTTTAAAAATTATTCCTCTGAAGCATCTTTGAAGCACTGGTCACTTAGTATTGGACTTAAACAGGCCACAGCAATTATCACATTGGCTCAGAGGAACATCTCAGTAGTAAAGTACATTTTTTGACTACATGTTTTAAACCAAAATTACTAAATTTTTATTCCAGAGTTGGCTTTAAGTAACAGAACAAATTGAGTAGACTCTGTTGCATCTTTTTAAACTATTTTGAGCACTTGTCTGTAGCATTTTAATTAGGAAAGGAGAAACATAAACTTCTACAGGCTTGCCCTGATTTTGGGTGGTGTTACCTATATAACATGCTAGATGGCTCTTCTTGAGGCAACAAGGGGAGAGTTGACCTTGTGATTATCTTAATGACCATCATTAAGCTCTTTGGAAAAAATGTTTTCCCCATTTGTCTGGGAAGATATGGATTGACTGAGGATAAAGGATGGATTGCCTCTTCCTGAAACCTATACTGCAACTTTTTTGACTGCAGCTTGTCAGCACAATTAGAAGAATTAAACACCTAGCTCTGCTTTTGGGAAATAGGGAGTGATAGATGGGATGAAAACAAGAATGTGGTAAATCTGTTTATTGATGGGGCAGAAATTAAGGAATTGGAGAAGAAGGGAACTTTAACATAATGAATTTAGAAATGTAAATCTGAAGACAAAAAACTACCACACATAGCAGATAATAACATTGGTGGTATAAACACAAAATTCCTTTATTTTTTTAGAATTTGGGGAGAAATATACCTAACATGTTTGGCTGAATATTCTTTCCCTTTGAGGAGCTGCTTTCAGGAAAACCTGATTTTTCTTAAAAACACTTGCAACATGAAATTATTTCAATGGTGAATGGGTTAACACCCAAACTGTAACTTTTGTTTCAATGGGACTATTCATACAAATAATTGTGTGTAAGTGGGAGTGAGAAAATGACAAATTTCTTCCTTTGCCACTTCTGCGAATAGCTTCTCTTTTTTTAAATTGACTTTAAGTGAAAGCATCTCTCTCTCATGCTACAGTTCTCTTTTAACTGTTTCAAGGATTGGATAGATAGCATTGGCACACTCAAGACAATACCATCAGCAGCAGTCTAGCTTGGTTTTCTGGTGGAGACTGTCAGCCCTGAGGTAGATGTTATCATTAAAACCCTACATGCACATACTGTACTTTTCACCTCTACATGGAAGAAAAATATCAGGCAGTGTGACAGGGCATACCTAGAACCAATGTTTTTATGTCTTTCTACTAAATCTTCCAGATTAGTACACTGTGAGTGCTAGACACTTTACGCATGGAAAGCAGGTTGCCAACACTCCTGATATTTGTACTCTCTCTGGGTACCAGCACTGTTTTCATTTAATGTATTACAGGGGGAAATGTAGCATTTCAAATCAGTTCTCTGGAAATCATAAGCAAATTCTCAGATCTCAGATCCATGGGTCACAAATTAGGTATAGGAACTACTGCTACAGCCTGATCTCAATGCGATTGCTCTAAAGGGTATTCCAATTTTCATCAATGGTTAGTTATGAAATTAGCTCAGCTGATTACAGCGTGGTGTTAATAGTACCAAGGTTGTGGGTTTGATCCCTCTTATGGGCCGTTCCCTTAAGGGGTCAATGGACCTCTTGGGTCCCTTTCAACTCAGAATATTCTACAATTTAGTTGTAAAAATAGTGATGATGAAGCCAGTGATATGTATTTTTGTTGGTAGAATGAGAGAAACTCTGCAGTTACTACTTGATATTCATTTAAAGCAGAATTATTACCAAATGGCCATCCCATCTGTTCTGCCAAGTACTTGTTCATGTGCCCTTCTTCTGTATTGTGCCACCACAATACAACTAACTGCACAGCCTTGTAGAAAACCATATTGATAAACTAATCAGCTAAAAATTCCTCTTGTTCCCCTCTGTTTACTGTTGTTTTCAGTTGATTCAGGCTCCCAAACTTGTTACTTTACCAATCCTTTACCAGCACAATGTAGGGATCAGTGTAAGAATAGCAACAAAAGAGCAATGGAAGAGAGCCAGGGTTGGGGGGAAAGACATGGACTTTTCTTGGAGGGTAAATTGAATTATATGTTTAAAATTAGGCTTCTAGTTTAAACACCTTTAGAATTCTTTTTCCATGGACATTGTTCAGTTTTCACTTAATGCACTGTTTTCCTACAACCTTCCTGCCAGTGAACACACCTACATTGGATTTGAACAGAAAGCACAAAAAGGAAACAACAAAGATACAGGGGTTTTTTAATATCTTAACTCTAGTAGATTTTTTTTATTGCCTAGATTTTTTCAGCTCTAATTAGTTCTATGGAATGATTGGTGATTGATTTACCTAAGTATAAGATTTTGTTGAATAGGCAAGTAGTGCTTGTGATTGGAATTTGGAAAAAAAATAGGAGTTCCTTTGTAAGTTTTTTCACAGTTCCACTGGAATGAATAATCATCCTTCACCAGTCAAAAAATATTCATTCTTGTTTCAGGAGGAAGAAAATAGACTGGCTATTAGCAATAAATTGAAATTATCACTTTCTATCAAAGTGAATACTCTGCTCTTGTAAAACACTGGTAATCTAGCTGTGTTTAAAAGCCATGTAAAAAATAGTAGTTTTGCATCTTCTTTTGGCACTTTGTCAACAATGCATGATACATGATGCAGTTATTGATTCCTGAAAAACTTACTAGACAACATGACCACTTTTAAGCACAGAATACTAATTTTAACCCACTATATCACCTACATTTCCATAATATTTTTCACCAAGTATATAATGCATTACAGTAGTATAAATACTTTCCCATATTAAGTGATTTACTGAAAAACTAAAGATAATAAAGTGCTGTATAAAATGTACTGCAAAATTCCTGTTATACCAGACTTGGATTTCAGCCAGACCTAAAATAGTTTTAGAATGTAGAATGTGTCTTACTTTGGAATGTAAGCGTGTATAGAGGCACATACATGGAACCAAATCAGCAGACAAAGTGAAGCAATGCAATTCCATTGAAGTCAGTAATTTATAGCAGATGAGGTTGTGGCCACATGCTGGTATATATGTGTATGTACTTGTAACACACACGTGTACTTACGTGTGACCGAAAATCATATATGCATGTAAATGTGTAATTACATACAATTGCTTTCTTCTGCCAGAAAATTTTTCATTAGACTGGAAAAGTGGAAAGTGTTCATGTACTTTTGATATTAATTATTTCTGGTTATGAGAGGCACATGGTGTTTCACATCCCTCCTGATTTTTAGGGTGTCCCTTGCTGAAACAGCACCAAGGTTATTTGTCTGAAAGTCATCAATGATAGAAATAAAAGACTTGAGGAGAGGAGGAAGGATGGAAGTTTAATTTCACTGAATTTGTCCATAGAGAATAATTCAGTTAATATTATGACTTTTAAAATGTGGTATGCTATTGAAAAACTATTTATAAAGCCTTGGTATACACTTAGTACCTGGTATGTAAAATCTGCAGAACTGTGGTTGAATAAAGGAGAGACACCTTCAGTTTGTAAGAACTACAAGGTGTCAGGGCAGGAGCTGGCTCCTTTTCCTCCACTGGCTGCCATTTCAAGAGAGAGAAGATACTGATGGGGAGAAAACTTTCAAGCAACTTTAAAAGGAAAGAAGATGGTACCAATTGCAAAATCTTTTGAAGGGAAAAAAAGTTATCCATAAAATTTCAGGTGCAATGGATTAAAAGATGGAAGAGATTGATAGAAAAATGATTAGAGGAAGCATCTCAGGAAGCAGAAGCTTCTCTCCTTTGTGTATGTACACAAACTACTCCTTTTCCAGATAGCTGTTTCTATTCTTGAAAGTCTTGTTTCTTTCTCTTTTTTCATTTTTTCTTTTTTTTTTTAGTAGCTTGTTTGTTTTTATGCTTTATAAATATACCATGAATTATTCCCAAGTGGATAACAAACCTAATTCTTTTCTGAGCTACACCTTCATAAAACCAATATAATTCTGTCAAAATTAATGGATAGAATAGTACCATTATTTTGCAGAGTGTTAAAAAGAGCCTTGTTCCTGCAAAGGAAGGATATCTGTTTTTCTTTGAGCTTCCTATTATCTGTATTAAGCCTCTAGGCTACTTGTTACTTCTATTGTGATTGCTAATGCGTGTTCCTGTTTAGCACTGGTATTATCTGTTGCATGGTCCAGGGATAGCTTGTTCTGTCTTGGTGTTAAGTGCTGGTGAGATGCAATCAAATTTTGTACCTTCAGACCACCATAAGTGACACAGAAGGGGATGATTCATCAACAACAACTGCTTTAATGGACCTCTTCAGTATCACAGAGTATTATGTGAATCACATATTACAACGTAATCCTGAAATGTACCATTGAAGAACAAACTGCAAAACTTAAAGAAAAAGAAGGTAGCCAGTCAGTCAGAGAGTGATCTCAGTACTGATTAGAACCAAAGCTTATTTCCAATTCAGAATTAACAGGTCTTTCTTTGTGCTCCTGACTGGCCTACTGCTAGTACTACACACTGTATCTTGGTTTTTGCAGTACTGTCACAGAACACCATAATGAATAAAATTGGTAGGGACCACACTGGGGTCATCTGGTCCAACTCCTTGCTCAAGCAGGAGCATCCCAGAGCACATGGCACAGGATTGTGTCCAGATGGTTCTTGAATATCTCCAGTGAGGGAGACTCCACAACCTCAGGGCAATCTGTGCCAGTGCTTGATCATCTGTGCAGTACTATGTTCCAGAAATGCTCAGCACTTTCTTTAATCTGTCCTTTGTGGATGTTTGATACACTTATAAGACATTTTTCAAAATCATTGCTTCCCATAGATCTTCACCTCCTTTTCCTTTTCCTCCCATCTTTCTCTCATTTTACTCATGATGTGCGTTAGGGTTAGTTTTCTTTCATGCCTTACTATTTCCAGCAGGTCACCACCTTCTTGTTGAGATGCTCCTGGTTTCAATTTGCTGTATATTTTCTAATATTTTGTCTCTGGAAGTATAGAAGAATAAGAAATAAGGCCTACAGGAAATTTAAAGGATGAAGGATGACAATGAGGTATTCCCTTATGATTGCATGGGCCCAGAAAGAATTCAGATTTTGTTGGTCGTGACAGTTCTCATTAGACAATGCACATTGAAGTAGAGCCATGTGTGGTTTGATTCCTACCATAGGATGAATACTTTGGAGGAGGGTGTCATTTATGGGAGAGTAATATGTGGAAAAATTAAGATTAACCTGAGTAAAATGCATTTTTAAAATATACCTCCTGTGAATAAGTCCTCTATGTTAAAAAATATTCCTAAATCTTGAGAGAGTCTGCTGTAGCAAGGTTCAAAAAATGTGTATTCACAAAACAACTGCAAGGGTCCAGGCTTTGCCTGTGGAAACTTTTAGTCGTTTCACCTATCTATAACTTCAGGTGAAAAATACAAATATGATTGGCTCTAGTTATTCATATATTCAGAGACAATGCTGAAGAGTTTTCAAGCTAAGCACCAAAGAGTATATAATCACATCTTGAACAGAAGTTCGTACTTTGCAAGTTCAAATGAACAGCTAAGATTGTTATAGAGAAAAGATGTCATTTTACCGTCTTTACATATTGGTTAATGAGGTGCCATTGGATAAGTAACTTCCCAAAGGTCACATAAGTCTGTGGAAAAACAATGAACTGAAATTAGTTCTCCAAGGCGCACAGTCTGACAGTGCAACACTGTCTTTATTTCTATTCCCACTGTATTTACTTTATTTAATCTCTGCTGATATTTAAAATTTCCTTTTAAACTTAGAGAATATTAAAAAATCTCTTTAAAAAGCCAAAACCCTTAAATAGCCCTCCCAACCTGTTTTCCTGAATGCTTTTCTGTCCCTTGGGTTACCATAGGAAATCATGTTGTGATCATGTTTAATTGTGTAAGCTCTATTCTCAGCAAAGAAAGTAAACCTTGACATTAGGAAACCTGAGGGGAAAATGTTTAAAAGGGAAGGAGGCATTTCATATTGGAAAGATTTGCATGTGCTCAGCATTAGATAGAGAGCTTTAGAGAAAACACATAAGAGTCTGAGCACTCAGGCTTTTCTGGGTTCCCCACTGGGGAGGTGATACTGCACTTGGTTAATACATTATAAACACAAACTGGCTAGCACTTGCTGAATTTACATTGCACATTAAAAGGTTGAGGTTCCGGAGGGAATTCAGAATTCCTCCTCTTAACGGAACTGCTTTCCTCTGGGGAAAAGTAACAAGCCAGCACTGTGATCAGCAGCAGCATGGAGACAGGAGGTTTCTGCAGTAGTAGGAACACTCCTCGCTCCACTTGTTTAACCCACAAGCTCTGACTCTACTCTCCAATGCTCTGTGTACATGATTGTTTACTATAGATTGCAAGTCTTTTATATGAGATCTTTAAGAAAGGTCTTGTGATAAAAATCAAAATCTGCCCTCCACTATGCAGAATATGCTTTCTTACTGAAAACACAAAAGGTTTTTGAATTGTTTTATTTCTTCAATGTAAGATTTTAATAATAAAACTCTTTGCTATTTTTCTTTCTTATCAGTTTGCTGATAGACTGATGCTTTTGGCATATTTTTTAGAAAGGAGAGCATAATCCTGTTGTCCTAAACCATGTTCTACAACTGACAAGAAAATATTTTTGTTGTACATGAAGCTTTAAAAAACAGATCTAAAAAGAGGACATTGGAGTGGGAGTGTGAAAATTTACATCCCTAAATCCTATATAGCAATCCTGACAACTGCTGTTTTGCTGTTGGCTAACCATCCCAATGCACCCTTTTCAGATGGTTCCCATCTCATACTTTCTACCAGCTGCTGAGCATCCCATCTGCCATGGCCATTGGGATTTTGCTGTCCCTGGGCACTCTCAGTGCTTACCGGTGAGCTTAGTGTTAGACACTCAGTCAAATCAGCAGAGGTTATGTGATTAGGCATCTAAAACCTAAGGTTTTCTGGTAACTCTTCCCTCATGGCTACAGCAGGGTCTGCAGCACATGACCTTCATCATGCCTCAAGCAAAAATCTCACCCAACTCTAGCAAAGTCAGAAAACTTGGGCTTATTTGTGTGTAAGGTGAATTTCACCCCTCATCTCCAATTCACTGGTTTGTAAAGCACCTTAAAATAGCTCAGCTGTCAAAGCCAATGTATGAACCCCTCGTCACTATACCAATGTAAATTATTACTTATCTAAAATTTTTAAAGGTGAAAATATATGGCATTGCAAAATGGCATTTGACAGCAAAATGTGACTGCACTGACTGATGTGAGGTTTCAGTCTGCTGTGCTCCTAGAAACAAATGGACTGCTTTCACACATCTCCAGTCTCTAGGTCTGTCTGTGGTTACTACAGTGACTTCTCTTTGTTCTGTACTTGAGTGCTGTAAGAGTCAAGGGCTCATCTGTCATGTGCTATAGATAATCTCAAAAACACCTTAACAGACAAGGTATGAACCCCAGGGCTGTTTATATTCATGAAAACTTTTCCCCCCCGCAGAGGTCACATTGAGTAAGAGAAACTGTGTCATCAAATATGCAGCATACATTGCAACAGGGGTCTGGCATTGCAGGCTTAAGACTTTTTGTGAGTTGTGTCAAGGAGGGCTGTTTTTGTCCTTAGCTTGATGAACAGTTTCAAACGGCCAGCACTCTTGTAGTTCAAATGTAAATGAGAGCACAGGTTACAACTACCCTCACTTCTCTTTACTGAAATAACGAAATGCATTTTCTCTTACCTGACTGCTTAATACCCAGTGAAGAGCTGATATACAGGTTTCATTGTTATAATACGTATACAATAAAATAGACCTAGTAAAATTAAACTGCTGCCTGACAATGACATTGCAGAGGACTGTCTTTCTGTGTTGTAGGCTGCAATATGTGCCTGATACATAATCAGGTCACAGGTTGTATTTGTACCCGTGGCAATAAAGATAATATTTTAAACTGATACAATAACTACTTTTTCCCCAAATATTTTATGATCTAATCAGGAGAACAACCCTAGAAAATATTGTGTTTATAATATAGTACTGCTGTTATCAAAATCTATCAGTTTCACCTGAAAATAAGAATAGGTATGTCTAGATATTTGCAGTACACTCCAACATGTCCCATGTCCAGTTTTCCCTCCACTTTAAAAATCCAGAACTTTTGAGTTTTGGGTTGGTTCTTTTATTATTTAAAACAATTTTTAAGGCTGCTTCAGTATAGCTTCTCACAGGAATGCATATTGATATTTGTTTTTTCTTATACTATCACTGTAAATAACTACACAGCCATCACTGCTGCCCTCTAGTTCATTTTTACAGAGTTGAAATCCAAAATGCAAGTACACATCAATTTTGCTAACAAATATTAAGAGACAGCATCTAGCTAAAACTTGTTATGAAGAATTTAATGTGCATGTTTTGCCTCCACACTTGCTTTATTTTGCTAAATAGCCTATGTGGAAAACATTTTACTTATCCATTAAAAAACAGAACAAAACCACCAAAAAACCCCAAACAAAAAACCCCCAAGAAAAACAACAAAAAAACCCCAACCCTGTTCCATTCTGTTTTGGTTTCTGGGGTTCTGTTGTCATTTTATCCTAAAGTGCTGTTTCCTCACATTTGCATCTACCAGCCTTTTTAATGTGATATTCCATTTAAACTGCCTTTTAATTGTATGTGCTGCCTTGGCAGAACATGACTGATGTACTAGCGTTAATTAGGGCTCCAGTCAGCAGCCTATGCCAGCTGGAAACTGAGAAACAAGCGTAAATTATTCTGTCATCAATCAGCTCAAAAATGTTTGAATCACTAATTAGTTTGCAATTTGGGTGACAGTTTATCTGACGCAGGCGGTGTCAGAAACTTCAGATCTTAGATGAATAATTTGCCAGCAACAAGCACATATTCCCTGCTTTTAAATACATGAAGGTTTATCTGCATGTTGAAAGGTGGCTCAGCAGTCTTCATTAACTTCCAACTGGGACTATGTAAATCAGGAATCAGTGTGAGGCACTTCAGTCTGTGGTGGCTTAGCAGATGATATTTAGAAAAAGAAAGCCTCTTTTCTCTCTTTTTTTATTAATAATTCATAAACTGATAGACGAGAATGTTTGGGCTTTAACAGCTTAAAAAAACCACAATGGTTAAAAAAAAGAAGGCAATCACCCCCTTTTACATGAAAATTAGTTGTGCTGCATCTTGCTGTTTAACTGATTTAGTCTCCTCCACTGTCATGTGTCTGGAATGTTAAGCAGTAAGTGATTAGCCCTTGTCCTTTAAAGCAGGATCATTATTGGGGTTTTATTAAATGGCAGACTTGTGTTTCCATTTAAAGGATAAGGGAGGTGGAGGAGGGGAAACAAGAAATTGCTAACAGGAAGCAGAAAAGGTTACCAGTGTCTCAAAAGGAGAAACTATTCAACATTATAAATGCAGTCGAGAGGGTCTTAACATCTGTGTTATTCTTATCTATAAGAGAGATAAGTTTAATATCTTGCAACAACATACAACTATTGTGCGGCCCATAGATAAAACAAAACTGTAAAAACAATTGAGGGAGACAGTATTACTGGGTAGAGAGACAGCAATGTGTCTTCTACCTACTCATCCATCCTTCTGGAACTGAAAGATGGCTTTGATACGGAAAGGTGTAGCAAGAGCAGGGAGAAGAGCTGTAAGCTGGCAGTGGTGCCAAATACAAAAACCAGTTGAGGATAAGATTCTTAGGTACTCTGTGGCTGGCAAAGGGCATGCTCTCTGCATTCAGAGCTTTGACAAGGTGAGAGAAGCGGGGAATATGATACCGTGTAATTATGATTAGCTAGTGCCATTCTAAGCACAACACAACAGTAGCATGCATGGGAGTGCTGCTGCTAAGTAAGTGTTAACGAAAGGATTTGAAGTAAGAAGTCAATGACAGTTTGGTGACAGTCCTTTTCCCCTCTGTCCCAAGTCCCTCTGCTCTCAAGCTCTATTTTTTATAGCCAGAACAAATCATTCCACAGTATGTCATATTTTAACACCTTATCTACATTGGTTATGAACTTTGCTGAACTTCGTCTACTTTGGTATATTTTTTTCCAATATATCAATTAGACTTATGTAAAATAATTTTGTTTTCAGAAATTTCTAGGAAAATTGAGTATTCTGCTTCAGGGGAGAAAAAAGGCCAACTAACAAAACATATTGGCTTTGTATATGACAAAAATTGTGATTCTTGTGGCTGCTTCACTGAGAATTTTTAGAAGTTACATGCAAAAATGTTTAAGTTCAGAAAAATACACAGTCTACATGACACAGTGTTCGGCACCATTTTAATGAAAAGAAAAAGGCGAGGTTGGTCAAATTGCAATATCGTTAAACAACTTCACATCACCAAAGACCAGGAGAAATTAGATGGAAATACAGTAGATGCGGTCTTTAGAAGTCCCCTGGGTGGGGGATCATGCAAGATTTCACACACTGTTGCATGTAGGCTGTGTCCTGTGAAAAAATCAGTACTGTACTGGGAAGGAGGCTGCAGAAGCCTCGGGCCATCCAGGGTAACCAGTCCTCTCTCCTGTTGACCACCACTTCATCCCCCGTCCAGGCTAAGTACCTCCCATGGATGGTCCCTAATTGTGCTCCTTATTAGCTGAGTGACCAAGTGGCATTCTGAAGGACTGGGAAGTCCTGACTGCTGACTGCGCTACCTGCAATCAGGAGGGAGGGAGCTGCAAATACAAAAAGCCCTATGTAACAATACACAGCCTAGGAGATTTGGTTTTCGAGGTATCAGATCAAGTACTCAACACGAATGGCACTTCTGACTTTAATCACTCTGTCTCAACTCTCTGTCAGCACAATGCTGGAAAAATAAATTCCTGTTTTTCAAGCACTTTCATGAGCTATATAAGCACATGCAGAAATTAATGAGCCTGTCTTTAGAGGGAAGTTTGAATAGCGGAAAATAAACAAAGGTTTGGACTGCACACTGCAGCATGAAGATAAAGCAAAATAGTGAATAACAGCTTACTCTGCAGGCTCTCCTCCATCTATACATTGAGTAAGGCTGTGGTCTGCATAGGGACAAAATAATGGAGCTACATGGGAATTTCTTTTGACAAAAACTTTTTGCTTGTTTCTTTGTTTTGGCAGAAAATAGCTGTTTCTCAAAACTGCAACTTTTTATGGAAAAAAGTTCATATGAATGATGATTTTGTCAATAGGACTTCGATGGCCCAGAGGAGAATTTCTTGTCTAAAGGTAAGCTGGAGAGTGATAAACCCACAGAGGTAGACCAACTCCAGAGCTGCTACCAGCTTGATGGTAAAGCACCACTAAATCCAGTACTACCATAAAAAAATTCAGCTGTCTTGTAGGAGTAGATGATGGCTGGAGGTCATGCATCTGGCAACAGCCCTCCTTCTTCTGCATCACATACCTTTCTTGTTATGTCCTGCTTAATACAAGCAGAAATTATGCTACTTCTGCACTTTCTTGACACTTCCCATCTTGCCTTCCACATCCCAGAGGAGATCTGAGGTAATTCAAGTGCTGGAAGTATGTTTCTTCTCTTTCTCTCACTGCTTTTATTTCAAAAGGTCTATTCTTTATTCCTAAATGGAATTTAAATGCAGCAGTGTTTTACTAATAAATAGCATTGCTGGACCCTAGAATTCTTTTTGACGCTATAAAGCAAATGGACACAAGAGCAACTGTTGAGATCACATTAATACTGTCATGTCTCCTCTTTTGACTGAATCTTCAACCTTAATACAGAAAGTACACATGTATATGCACATGCCTAGTCTGTAAACACTGTCGGAGTGTAAAACTGCAAACTCCATGAGATGCCTAACAAAAAAAAATCACCAAATCAGTTTAAACTAGTACCTATGGACTAAATATTTATCTATCACAGTATTGACAAAAGACTCCAAAAATCACTGTCCTACTCAATATACAGAGTCTCTGTTCTCAGCTCTCTACAAATTAAATAGATGTGAAAGATGACTGATGAGAAGAAAAACTGTTTCTTCTTCAAAAAGGAAAATGGCAGCCAATACTTAGAGAAAACTACTTGTATAAAGTTGCACTGGAAGCCTTTGACAGCATTGGCAGCTGAGCAGCTATACAGTGAATCCTAGCTTAAGGCTTTAAGCTCTTGATCTTTTTATTTGCATGAGTTGCAGATAATTTCTCCATGATCATGTTGTATTTTCTTTTAGATGATTACAGACCTTTTATAAGTCTGATTTCAGCTTCTCTGAGTTTAACTTATCTTAAAGACGAATTATGTTTGTCTGTGTTAAAGAGATCTTTGGACCAAGGACAGGTGCTTTGTCTTTAAATGCTCACTGAGCTGTAGAAAAATAAGAAATGAGAGAGGTACTTCAATTTTTTTTTTTTTTTAATGTGTAAGTTGAAGTAAAAAAATCCATAATTCTGCTGCTGTTGGAAGCTGGTCTCAGAGAAGGCTTACTGCAAATGGAGGAAGGGTCTAAGTACTAGCTCTGTGTGGCTCAGCTGGAAGGAATCAATTCCCAGAGACGACACTGTTATCTCAGGACTTGGTGCTGCACAACACTATCATGACATCAAGGAAGAAGAATGAGCTAAAATAATAAAAACAGATTGATTGGTATCACAGAGAAAAAATCCTGCTATGTCTTTTCTTGATGCCTCCTTAGAAGTTCCTTTAAATACTACGAGGCATTTTAGAAATTCTTTGATTTTGTTTTTGGGCTAGGGTTTGTTTGATATTTTTCTGTTCAATGCAATTATGTTTGTCATAAGTTGCTGTTGTGAAAGGATGGAACCTTTACTGTTGTCCATCAGCTGGCATGCTTTGTCACTGTTGAGGGAGAGGTGTGCCAGGAAAAGGGTTAGCATTTGTTTGTGCATTACTGGTACTGATGTGATTAGTGAAGAGAACACCTCAAACAGTTTTTGAAACTATTTTTTCAGAATAGGGTAAGGTTTTTTCAAACCAAATACATTCCAAAGGGAATACCATACGTGGAGTTTTCTCTCCTAGTTTGTTCTCTTGATTCCTTCCATTTCATACATCTTAATAGAAAGAGTCAATGAGAAAGAAAGATGAGGCTGAAGAAGTCCTTAAACTCAAGTGAATATCCTTAAAGAAAACTTGTTCAGAGACTGTTATGTAGACCTCAAGATAGAGAATGAGCCAAGATGGGAAATGTTTAGGGTAAAAATCATACTACTCCTCAACAGACTGTTACCAGTGAAAGACTAGTGAAGACTGAAAAGGGGCCATGGGTCTGGATGAGCACTTGCTTAACTTTAGATGTTCATAGAATCAATTAGGTTGGAAAAGACCTCTAAGATCATCAAGTCCAACCTTTGCCCAAACACCACCTTGTCAACTAGACCATGGCACCAAGTGCCACATCCAGTCTTTCCTTAAGCAGCTCCAGGGAAAGTGACTCCACCACCTCCCTAAGCATCCCATTCCAATGTCTAATCACCCTTTCTGTGAAGAAATTTCTCCCAGTGTCCAACCTGAACCTCTCCTGACACAGTTTAAGACTGTGTCCTCTTACCCTGTTGCTGGATGTCTGGGAGAAGAGGCCAAATCCCACGTGGTAAAAACCTCCTTTTAGTGATTGTAGGGAGCAGTAAGGTCCCCCCTCAGTCTCTCTTTTTTTCCAGGCTAAACAACAACAGCTCCCTCAGCCATTCCTCACAGGGCTTGTGCTCCAAACCCTTTGCCAACCTTGCTGTGATTCTCTGGATGCACTCCATCCCCACAGTGTCCTTACAGTGATGGGCCCAGAATTGAACACAGCACTTGAGGTGTGGCCTCACCAGCGCAGAGTATAGAGGGACAATCCCTGCCCTGGTTCTGCTGGCCACACTATTGCTGATACAGGCCAGGATGCCTTTGGCCTTCTTGGCCACCTGGGCACACTGCTGGATCACGCTCAGCTGCTGTCACCAGCACCCCCAGGTCCTTTTTCACTGGGCAGCTCTCCAGACACTCTATGCCCAGCCTGTAGCGCTGTCTGGGTTTTTTGTGATTGAAGTGCAGTGGCACTGGTACTTCATACCATTGCTCTTGGCACCTCAATCCAGCCTCTCCAGGTCCCTCTGCAGGGTCTTCCAATTCTCCAGGAGATCAATACTCCCACACAATTTGGTGTCATCTGTGAATTTACTGAGGGCACAGTTGATCCCCTCATCCTGACCATAAATAAAGACATTGAACAGGACCGGGACCAATGCTGATCCCTGAGGGACATCCCTAGTGATTTGATGACAACTGGATGTAGCACCATTCATCACTGGTCTGTGGGCCCAGCCATCCAGCCAGTTCTTAACCCAGCAAAGGGTACACCTGTCCAAGCCATGGCCTGCCAGTTTTTCCAGGAGAATGCCATGAGAGATGGTATTGAAGGCTTTACTGAAATTCAGGTAGGCATATCCACAGCATTTCCCTCATCCACTGAGCCAGTCACCCAGTCAAAAAAGGAGATCACGTTGGCCAGGCAGGACCTGCCTTTCCTAAAGCCCTGCTGTATGGGCCTGATCCCCTGGGTGTCCTGTATGTGCTGTGTGATAGCCCTCAAGATGATCTGCTCCATAACCTTGTCAGGCATCAGGGTCAGGCTGACTTTTCTGCCTGTAGTTCCCTGGATCTTCCTTCTGGCCCTTTTTGTGAATGGGCATCACACTGGACAACTTCCACTCATCTGGGACCTCTCTAGTTAACCAGGACTGATGATAAGACATGAAAAGCAGCTGAGTGGCCTGTTCCACCAGCTCCTTCATCACCCTAGGATGAAGCCCATCTGGCCCCATAGACTAGTGGGCATCTAAGTGGCACAGCAGTCACTAATTACTTCCTCATAGATTACAGTGGGTCTGTTCTGCTCCCCATCCCTGCCTTCCAGCTCAAGGAGCCAGCTGCTCTGGGCATAACTAGTCTTACTTTTGAAGAATGAGGCAAAGAAGGCAATAAGTATCTCAGCCTTTTCCTCATCTTTGGTGACTATATTTCCCTCTTTGTCCAATAAAGAATGGAGGTTTACCTTGGCCCTCCTTTTGTTTTTAATGTATTTTAAAAAACTGGTGCAACCAATAGTGACCAGATTAAGTTTCAGCAAAATTTTTGCATTTCTAGTTTTATTTCTAGATGACCTAACAACATCCTTATACACTTCCTGACTTATCTGCCCCTTTCTCCAGTGGTGATATGCCCTCTTTTTTTCCCTGAGTTCCTATGAAAGCTCAGTGCTCAGCCAGGCCAGTTGTCTTCCCTGCCATCTGTTGACCCATAGGAGTAGCTTGCTCCTGAAACTTCAAGATCTCTTTTTTAAAGTATGTCCAGCCTTCTTGACCTGCTTTTAAGGGCTGCTTTTCAACACTCCCTCTGAGCCAGTGTCCTGAGTAGGCTAAAGTCTGTACTCTGAAAGTCCAGGGTAGATGTTGTGTTGCCCTTGAGGAACCTCCTAGACTTCTTCCTCTCTTCTGTGGTGAGTTTCTAGTAGACATTTGGCCAATGAAACGAAGGCTGACTAACATGAAACATCAGCCAGCTGATCGTAGAATAGTTCATCCACCTCCTCATCCTGGTTGGGTGGTCTATATCAGACTCCCACCAGGATACCTGCCTTTTTGGCTTTCCCCCTCATTGCCACCCATAGGCACTCAACCTTCTCATCACTATCCTTGAGCTCCGTACAGTCAAAACACTTCCTAATGTACAGAGCCGCCTCACCACCTCTCCTTCCTTGCCTGTCCCTTCTGAAGGGCTTGTAGCCATCCAGTGCAGCACTCTGGTCATCCCACCACATTTCCATCATTGCTTTCCTGCTGCACAGTGGCCTCCAGCTCCTCCTGTTTGTTACCTATACTGTGTGCATTGGTGTAGATGCACTTCAGCTGGGCTACTGATTTTACCCCTAACCCTGGCATCCCACCCCTAGGCCCATCTTCAGTGAGCCTGGTCTTAGTCCCATCCCCCTTCAAGCTGAGTGCTTCAAGTAGAAACCTGCATGCTGTGGAGGTCCTTGCTGGTTGGTGGGAAATAATAAGCATCTACAGAGTTGTCAAGTGGCTATGTTGTCCATACCTCCCTACTGATTACAGAGGAGCTGGGTTCAGCATGCTCCTAATGTGAAAGAAAAGCCTCCTTGGAAGTCTGGTCTTCTCTGCTTCCTGATAATTTGCTGTTTATGGAGAGAAAGGGTAATTAACACTATTTTTCCCTCCATCCCTCTCACCCTAGAGGACAAGTTGCAGGACATATTAACCACAGAACTAGTCTGCAAAATTTGGTAAGTGCCCTGCCTCTTCAGACAATCTTGTATCACTGCTACCATGTTCCTACACCTGCTTGGTGGTAGTGGAGTGATGACTTTCTTTTAATTTTTCTTCAGACTTTTTAGGATAAAAGGAACTGTTCTGTACCTCTTCCTGATGATGGCTTCTTCCAGGTGAAGATGGGTGAATGGCTAGTAACTGGTCTGTCTCTAGCTCCTTTAAGTTAGTATGGAGCATTTTCCTTTCAAGGAAGTCTTGAGAAATCCTAAAGCACTTGTAAACTAAATGTCGTAGTGCTAAAGGAGCAGTTGGTTTTCTTTCAGGGATACAATGTATTTTAGAAAATACTTTCAGTGTCTAACACATTTTGGTTTTCTTAAGTTGGATATTTATTAGCTATAATTGTTCATAATTCACTAATACTTAACAAGATATACTCCTGGAAACCTTTTAATCAACTACCAACACTTTGGTCATGATGGGTCAATTTTAACGGCTGATGTTCTTACAGTTTTTATGACCTCTCTATCATCACTCATTCAGAACACTTTCTAGCAGATTTTCCTCACTTACCCTTACGCTCTTTGGTTAGTGTTTAATGCCATGGGGGTGATCTTTCTAAGTGCGCTTCTTCTCTACCCTGTTTAAATTCTGACGCACATCCACTGCATCCTGCTCAAGTAGATGAGAATTATTGATTGTACAATATTATAACTTACTTTGTGTAAAAACAAAAGAGAAATCTGTGTCTTTAGTGCCCTCTCTACCCCTCCAGGTTTGAAATATTTGTAGGTTTTTAAGTGAGAAATGGAGATTTCTGAACTACAGATATATTTCCAGTATTTCAGTGTTAATCTAACCTACTGGTATGGGTTTTTTATGACCAACTCTTGCTTTATCAGCATGGTTATCAAAACCAGCTTCTCACAATACTCCTGATGCAGTAGAAACTGGGGTGAAATTTGGGAATATATTTATTGGATATGTTGGGTGGAGCTTATTACACTTTTCAACATAACAAGATTAAACCTAGGGCACTTAATATTGAGAAATTATATTCAAAGTGTGATTTCTATGTTATTTTTGTCAGGAAAATATATATTATTTCCATTTCATACAGTCCACTGTACTTCTCTTAGAATGAGACAAACCTGAAAAATGTAGATAGGTTTTGTTACAGGCACAATGTAGAAGAAAGTTCTTTTAGAACTTATCATAGTCTCCTTAATGTCTTTCAGTACTGAGTCTTTCCTTGAGCTATCATGAAAATTACAAATGTTCCTCTTTTTCTGTAATTCTGAGATAGTATCATTGCTGATGACGCTTTCCCTTCTCTACTTACTGTGGCAGGGGATGAAGTGACTCAGTTTGTAAAAAGTTAGCAGGTTCTCCATCTTCTGGAGTTGTATCTCATCAGCAGGTAATGAAGTCAAGATCCTTCCTCCTACCTACTTCTACCTCATCTGGTTTTAAAAACTCAGCGTGGACTATTTTGGAAAATGTTAGCACAGTGCTCTGTTCCTCTGAGCCCCATTCATGGCATCTAGTACATCATATAAAAGCAATTAGAAACTATTTTTCCACTAGTTTTGAAAAGGCTTTTGCATCTTGATATATGTTATCGCTGATTACATTCTACTGTGCTGGAACTGCTTGGAAATACCTGGTGTTAGATGTAAATTCTTCATTATATAGACATAATATTTTTTTCTGTTAACGCTGCTTTCATCCTTTTACTTTCAAAGGATAAAGCAGGATTATGGAATAGAACTTCCTAAAACTGTGTAGTTTATACATTTGTATCATTCTGGATGTTGTATGGCAGCCTGTTGACTTTTCACAAGGCTCAACTGAGCAAGTGGCACAGCATTTCTAACATACTTAATCAGGAAGTCAGGAATGTAGTCTAATATGCTTTTTCCTTGTGGTTTTGTTCAATGTGCCTTTAATCATTAAAGAGATGATTGATGACTTCAGAAAAATATATGCATTTTACACTAATACATACAATTTGGGCTGTGATTTTATTCTTGCATCCTATTTAGAAGGTAATAAAAACAAAAGCAAAGATGAAAGATTCATCTCGTCTTTCTAGCATCAGATTATCATAAGGTGCAACTCAGCCCACCTTAGCAGTAATTTAGACACTATGTGAAGGTCTGGTTCCCATTTTAAAAGGTTTGAAAACCATAATGGGGGAAGGAGGTAGTTATGACTGTGTTGGCTTGATCAGTTGGGTGAACCATTCAGCAGCAAACTTCAGGTTTAGGAAAATAAAATATAAGGTATCATGAAGCTCGGAGTGGGAAATAAGTTAAAATAGTAGAAATTATGTAACTAGAACTGAAAATCCTTGTATGAACATTGTATGTATTAGGACCTTATGAAGAACCCAGAGAAGTGTAGGAAAGCTGGAAAAGCCACAGAAATTCATAATCAAGGCTGAAATTCTCAAAGCAGTACAATGGATTTTAAAAAAAGGATTTGAGAGGATTTTTAGTAGCACTTCTGTGGATAAAATTCCTGCAGTATTTGAAAATCTTAATCTAATTTTCTGAAGTTGGATAAACAATGACCAGAATAAGATATAAGAATAGCCTATATTTTCACATATGATGATATATACTAGATGAAAACACCAAGATGGACTAAATCCATAATGAGGAATAAGATGATGACATTCAAAACAGAGAAAAAGAGATTTTTATTATTTTTTATTCAGACAATGAGATATAGTTCAGCCATAAAATTTTATTACCCTCTCCATTGGAGCTTCAGCCATTTATCACAAGATTTTTAAAACTAGTTAGGATAAAATACTAGAAAATATACTGCTGGGATCCTTCCTGCAGTAAGGAAGGAGTAAAGAGTGATATATTCACTTTTTGTGGTAGCCAAAACTTCATTCACCTAATGCCTGAGTGCTTTTTCAAACACTGTAACTTATTTCTCTGATAATAAAAATAAATGAAAAGAGTAATTGTAATGAGCTGACCCTGGCTGGATGCCAGGTGTTGCAGTGGGGATCCTGCAACATGCATATACCAAACCAGGAGTCCCGTGGAAAGGAAATATATATGGACAGACAGATTCTTGCTAGATGTTTCAGAGAGATGTTTATTCCTCCAGCCGCATGGCCGGAGCTCTGCCCAGGAACTGTTCCAGTCACGGGACCAAGGGTCCTTCTGCCCGCGCAGGGAACACAAACCAACCAATGGGAACGAGGCTGAGCAGGGGCAGGGAAACCCCGTGTCTGTGCCCTCAGGGCCCCTCTCCCAGGGCTACACGGCGGGGGAGGGACCCCAACACCTCACCCGTTTTATTTTAATAAAAGGAGAATGAAAACAACTGGATAAACATAACAAGAACCGTTTCAAGACAAAACAAGCCACCCTCCTGAGTCTTTAAATGTCCAAACAGATTCTGTGGAACATCTTAGGGCTGACAGAAGGGAGACAGAACTCTGAGCATGCTTTGTGGGGAAACTGAGGCAGGAGAGGGTTTAACTTCTTCCCTCCCCCTTTTCATCCCCCACTCGGCATTGGAAAGGGATTTTTGGGGAAACAATTGGCAAAAGCATGGTTTTGTGAGGGAAACCATGGGTGAAAAAACGGATTGGGAATACACTGGGGGTAACAGGACATAGGATAAAGGGAAAGGTGAGATTAGGAAAGGGAGACTGTAGGGGGGA
>NW_008240020.1:687788-704010 GCF_000691975.1 Corvus brachyrhynchos | reverse complement strand
CCCGTGTCTGTGCCCTCAGGGCCCCTCTCCCAGGGCTACACGGCGGGGGAGGAGACCCCAACAGCCAGGCATCCACCAAACTGCTCTATTCCTCCCCTCTGCAACTGGATGGGGAGAGAAAGTATAATGAAGGGTTCATGAGTTGAGATGAGGACAGCACTCACCAAATACTGTCACGGGCAAAACATGCTGGAATTAGAGATATTAATTGAATTTATTACTAACAAAATCAGAGCAGGATAATGAGAAGTAAAAATGGATGCTAAAACACCTTCCCCCACCCCTACCTCCTTCCCACCTCTTCTTCCTACCCCCAGTGGTGCAGGGAGACAGGGAATGGGGGTTATGGTCAGTTCATCACAAGTTTCTCCCACTGCTCAGGAAGGGGAGTCTTTCCCCATCTCCAGTGTCTTCTCCTACAAGAGAGAGTTCTTCATGAAATTTCCTGTGTGAGTCCATTCCATGGGAAACAGTTATCCACAAAATGCTTCAACGTGTGTCACTCTTCCACAGGATACAGTCCTTCCAGGAAACCTGCTCCAGCATGGGCTCCTCTCTCCACAGGTCTGCAGGTCCCTGCCAGGAGACTGCTGCAGCACAGACCTCCCATGGGGTCACAGCCTCCTCTCAGGCATCCACCTGCTCCAGTGTGGGGCTCCTCCGTGGGCTGTAGATGGATCTCTGCATGCCCATGATCCTCCATCCATGGGCTGCCTCTGCATGCATCTGCCTCCAGGGGCACAGCTGCTTCACCATGGTCTGCACCACAGGTTGCAGGGGAATCTCAGCGCTGGCTCAGCTCTGGAGCACCTCCTGTTCCTCCTTCTGCACTGACCTTGGTGTCTGTAGAGTTGTTCCTCTCACATATTCTTACCTGGTCTTCTCTGGCCACAATTGCAACTGCCCAATAACTTTTTCTTCATGTTAAATCAGTTATCACAGAAGCATTACCACCATTTCTAATTGGCACAGCCCTGGCCAGTAGAACATTCATCATGGAGCCAGCTGGCGTTGGCTTTTCTGGACACAGAGGAAGCCTCTGGCAACTTCTTACAGAAGCCATCCCTGCAGCCACCCTGCCACAAAAACCTGGCCATGCAAACCTAATATAATTATTTATTATTTTTTTAATGCTATTTTATTTAGTGTAATTATAAGTGTATGCCAAACTTTCTTTCAGTTTTGGCTCAGATGGCCAACATATTTGTGCCCATTTGCTCCACAGTAGGCCATTGAAATCCTTTAAAATGGATCTGACTGAAATGGAAGAAACTTTAAATATATCTTGGAAGGTTCGTGTATTTGGAGTCAGAAGCACCAAGAGAAGAAACTGGAACTTGGTTCAAGATAAATATCTGAGCAAATACATAGCAATGTATCCTGGTCCCTAGGGTGTAATTTCCTCTCCTCTTGTAGGTGGGGTTGTAAATATATCAGAATATAACCGTACTTTCTTCGACCTTGTGTTTATGTTTCTATCATCTCTAGAAGCAACTGTATTAAGGCTTCATAGGTTTTTTTCTCCACTGTGGGAGACTTTCTTTTTCCTATAGCTATGCCTGGATATTTAACTACAGGCAATAGCATAATGAGTCCAAGAAAATGACTATTGAATTTCAGAAAGACACTTAGGTACTTCACATAGCAAATGTCTCTGCTGGGCTATGGTCTACTATTTCTAAAGTTCAAGGGGAAGAAAAATAACTAAGAATTGTACCTTTGATTTTTGAAGAGCTGCAGCAAGTTTAATCCTTAAAGCTTGAAAGAGCTTTCTGTAAATCAGCCAATTTGTTGAAAAGCCCTACCATGAGTATTTACAGACAAATCACTATATGAAAATTACTGTGCCCCACTGAAATCCATAATGAAGTTATCATTGAAAAACCGTGGTTGTTCAGCCATGCTGATGATTATTTCTAGTGTGATCAGGTAGGGCTGGCCTGTGTAGAGCTTTATGCAGGCATTTGATTCAGGTATTGAACACCCAATCTACTGAAACTATTGAAGACAGATGGCTGTTATCTTTTTTTTCTTTTTTCTTCTTTTTTTTTTTACTTTTTTTTTTTTTGGTGGTTATCTTATAAGGGCAATATTGTACTAAGTCCAGTTTCATCTCTTAGAGTTATATTGATGTATTGGTCAGACGGCAATTTTCGGCACTGCAAGCACTGCACAAGAGAATGCCTGCTAGTGTTTTCTCTGGTCTTATCATTATTGCAGGTATGCAGCTCAGCCATTAGTCAAAAATATAAAGAACTCATTCTGACAGTAATGTGTTTTGACTTCATAAAACTAAAGCATCTGTAGGTTGCAGGAGTCTTAACTTCTGATATGGAAAAAAATCTATTTCTCAATTTTTCAAAGGCTTATAAGTTGACTAGATATTTCAGATTGATGTATATGATATAAAAACTTTGTTGTCTTTTTCTAACAAAGAAACAGAAAAACTAATTGAAGAAAAGAAGACATTTGGGTGTAGCCTACAAAGAAATCCTGCTTGCAGGCAGAATTAATTGGCAGAATACTTCATGATGTGCCAATACATTTAGATGCAGCAAAGTGCTCCATTCTGGTAAAGCTCTGCCACATTTCCAGTGCTTTCCCTGTCTGCAAAAAAACCCCACTTGATGCCATAATGGTTTTCATTTAGTTTATGTTTTTAAACAATAGATTATCATGCAATTTCTAGAAGTGAGAGAAAATTATTCCAGGGCATGTATTTCATTTTAAGGATACAAAGTGAATTGTAGTCTGGAATTACATGCTACTCTATAGTAGAAGCTGTTCAGCATTTCTCTGACTTCAGCCCAGAGAATCTAAAATTTTCAAATCATTTTGTAAAACAAAAGGAACCTTTGTTTACTGGAGATACAGGGCTGACATTTCTCTACCTATAGCTGCACATTCACATTCATTGTGGCAAATGCAGCAATTGCTTATTTATAGTACTGATAATCAGCAAGGTAATAACTGTGGCTTTACCCCTTTAGTGTAACTTAAGGCAGTTGAGAAACCTATCCCATATAATTAGACTTTTGGCTTTAGAGACAAAAGCCCTTCATACTTCATTTTGGGTATCACTTCCCATGATTCTCTTTTTCTTGTTGTTATTGCAAACTTAACTTTTGAAATACTCAGAGCAAAAATTTCTATGCCATGAGGTAAACAATCTATATGCTGATTATTTCAAAATCGCTTAAAGGGTGTGGCTGTCCAGGCTTCATTTCTGACTTCCTCATTCGAAAATATTATCAATCCTACTCTAAGATGTCCAGCTGAGGAATGGGAATATTTTTATTAAATGTACACTCATTTTAGGTATCTAATTTAAAACTATATGGCTAGCTTTTTTGGCATAATTATCATTTTCTACCATTTAATAGATTCAGAGGATTGGATCACTGACCTCACTTAAGCTGTGAATGCTCAGCACTTTGAAAATCATTCAATATAGTCTTAAAATGCCACCCATAAAAGAGCAATGCACAATTAATGTCTGCCTATGAAAACTTTGGTTTATAACTTGTCTGAAACAGCAAAGATGCTGCAGCAGTGACAGGATGTCTTGGAAATATAAATACTGACACAGCACTGCTTTCAAAGCTATGCTGTCTTTAGTCTTCCATTAGCCCTATCCTCTAGCCCTTCCGCTAGCTCATTTCAGTGGCACCCCCAAACTCCCGCAACAGATGAGAGAGAGGTCCCATCAGCATCCTCTCTGTTACTTGACAACTGGAGTAATATGCCCAAATCAAGCTTTTGCTTTATACTGAGGGAGAATGAGGTGAAAATAAATGTAGGGTTATTTAATAACTATGTTTGAATGACCTAAATTGAAAGTACTTTTAATGTTGATATTTCTTTACTTTTGTGTGCTCATAATCCCACCAATCATTCTTTCAGTGAGTACTTTATATGAAATTTTCTGAAGTTTTAAAAAGCATTCTAAAGCATTTACTCCTCTGTCCTTTCTGTCCCTAAAAATCACATGGTATCAAAGAGAGATATGAGAAGCATTGCCTTCCTGGACCTATATCACGGGATCCAAGGGGCAGCAATAGCCGTTACACCTGCTGTACTTGCAGGCAGTGAGGGTATCTTGGATCTGATGTGGACCTCAGGGAATTTGAGCAGGCACAGTGCCTTCTGGCTTTCTAAGTCCTGTCACAACCACTCCAGCTTGTTTTTTTCAGTTCTACCACTTAACTGTCATTGTTACATTCTTCCTCTTGGCCTAGTTACTTTCAAATCCTGTGGATGCTCCTCCTCATTGCAGGGCATCATACCCACTGTTCCTTACAGTGTTTTCTTCAAAACAGTCTCTACTGTTCTGCATTTTTTCCCCAAAAATCTCTTACCTGTATTGTTGCGGTCCCTTCTGCTCTGTCCTGGCCAGCTAGCAGCACTGACTGTGTTTCCAAAGCTCTCAGTGAAGTCTCCATCTCTATTTTCCTTGACTCCATTTCTTAGTCCTAGGAGACTGAGCTACAAGAGCCTTGAGAGTCTTGAATATCTGGTAAATGCCTCAAGGATCAGTGGGTTTTGGGAATCGACTTCTGACATGGAAAAAAATCTTCTCAGTGCATATTTATCAATTTTTCAAAGGCTTCAAAGGCTTATATGGTGACTAGAAATATTGCAGAAATTTCTCTGCAGAAGTTAGAAAGTGTGCTTTCAGTGCAAACAATTCCAACTGCTGTATTTCAAGGAGTTCACTCAAAGTATTGGTTTTTTAGAGTTACCTGAAATAATAATTTTTAAAGCAAGCAAAATATTTTTTCAGAACCAGCCAAAACATTTTGTCTAAACTTGCAAAAAAAATCATATTGAGGTGGTTAATAGCAAAGTAGAACTTCAGTGCCAAATTGGATGATATTATCAACATGATTTTATTCTAAGAAGTATTAAATAACTCTAACAATAGGAAAGTGTAATATGAGCTCTCTCACTCTTTTATCTCATTACTATGATGTGATTGTGTCCATGGATTTACTGATAGAAACAGGAAGGAAGAGGCAGTTGGATAAATGGCATCCTATCACTCACCAGGCTGGGATTTGGTCCATACTGTCTGGTATGATTTAAATCAAGCAGCCTCCACTGGCCACCAAATGGATACATTAGCCCATATGTTAAACTAGGATTGCCTGCTGTGGGAGGCAAAGACAATTCATCCCATAGGCTCAAAAAATTGAGGGCTTTAAAATATTCACCACTTTCACTGGACATTTAGTTTGTGCTTTGTTTCAGGATGACTGAGTTGAACTCAGCTTCAATGTGAAAATTATAAGTGACATACAGTTTCTCTGAAACTGTGCACTTGAATTGTTGGGGTTCCTCCCCCCGCCATGGGGTCCTGGGAGAGGGGACCCTAGGGTAGAGGCACGGCCTAGGCATGGGGTTTCCCTGCTCCCTGGTCACATGTACCCTAATCCCATTCCCCATTGGTTATTTTGTGTTCCCCTGCCGGGAGAGAACCCTGGTTGTCTGGTGATTCCCAAGTCCCCTGGCCATGTGGCTGGAAAATAAAGATCTCTGAAACTTCTGTCAAGAATCGCTCCCTGTTTCTTTCCACGGGCCCCACTGTCTATGGATGTTGCAGGAGACCCCACTGCAACATTGAATCTCAATTTACAGCAAAAGAGCTGATGCATGATACTGAGAATAGTTTGTGCTTTAGAGAAAACTAAAGTTTCCATAGTCCATATGCCAGGTCGTATATGCCATGGAGCAAACCTTTTAAGTAGACATTTCCTCTGATTCAGGTATTTTATCTACATGCTGGAAATCAAATTAATTCATGCTGCTTTTCTATACCAGAATGCTTTTTTTTTTCAATAGATTAAAAAGTATTTCCTCATTCATCTTAGACTATGTTGGATTTCTCAGCAGTCACATAGCAGTAACTTAAGCAGCATTATTAGCTGTTGTTTATTATTTGATGGCAAGTGAAAGTGAGGAACAGGAAACAAGAAAAGAAACTCACAAACTACATCAGTGGTGTATTTGAAATAAGTGGCAATTTATAGTTGCCTAGTACTGAAGAGGCTAAAGATACATTTTTTTTCAAAGCCAAGAAAAATTAAATAACAATTATCTGATTTATTATAGTTAAGTGAGATTATCAGCCAAGACATAGTATTTCATTTAAAGGAAGTACGCTGGTGGCACTAACAATATCAACAATATCAATTATAGAAATGTTAGTAACAGCAAAAACATTCAATTTCTTAACAAAGGTCAACAGTAAATCTATCTAAAATACATAAGGCTCATAAAAGTAATGGCTTTGCAACAATGACTGAAACAGATGCTCACAAAGTCAGCACTTAAACATGAAGACACCATAAAATAAATGAAGGCAGGATTAATTTAACAAGTTATCTCAAGAGTAGAATAAGGAAAATGAATTAACAGTTACTCATGCAATTCAGGATACTTTTTTCTGTAAGGTAACTAAAAACAGAACTGAAAACATTGTGTTGAATTCATTCATGAAATAAGTTTGCTGACAGCTGTATAGATCTGTGTGTGCGACAAGGCAGCAGAATCTGGTGTGTTGTATCAGGAAAGAGATCTGCCATATAAAATTGCTAATCTTGTTCTTGTATAAGAATGGTAAGCAAGCCTTATTCTCTCTGTAAAAGTTTCATATTGATTCAGCTGCTCCAACAGCATAGGTTCACACCAACATAGCGTTTAGGAAGACAGAAGTCAGGAGAATCAGGTCACATTTTTGCAGAAGACCCTGGAACATTTCAATGTCTTCACATTAAATCCATCTGGCTTCTACCTTGAGGCCATCTATTTTTTTTTTATTTAAATGGTAAGTGACAACTGCAGAGACAGCCTATAATTTTTCATGCCTTGTCTTTTCATTCCCTGTTTACTTACATACTGGGTTTTTTCCTTCCTTCCTATTCATTCTGTCCTTGAAAGAGAGAGAGAGAGAGAAAGAGAGAAAGAGAGAAAGAGAGAGAGTAATAGAGAAAAAGAGAGAGAGAGAGAGAGAGAGAGAGAAAGAAAGAAAGAAAGAAAGAAAAGAAAGAAAGAAAGAGAAAGGAAGAAAGAAAGAAAGAAAAGAAAGAAAGAAAGAAAGAAAGAGAAAGAAAGAAAGAAAGAAAGAAAGAAAGAAAGAGAAAGAAAGAAAGAAAGAAAGAAAGAAAGAGAAAGAAAGAAAGAAAGAACAAAAGAAAGAAAGAAAGAAAGAAAGAAAGAAAGAGAAAGAAAGAAAGAAAGAACAAAAGAAAGAAAGAAGGAAAAGAAAAAAAGAAAAAGAAAGAAAAAGAAAGAAAGAAGGAAAAGAAACCATGAGGAAGGGAGAAAAGGAAATAATACTTCTTATTTGTTTGAACTAAAAGCTCATGTATTTGGAATACATTCTTCTGACAGCTTTTTCATCCTTCGTCATTCTTCTCTTGAATTGCTGTTTGAAGGGATAATGTGGTATTTGACTCCCAAAAATCCAGGAACCAGGGACCAAGTTTTCAGTGAAGGTTTCTGTCTGTTTATATCAGCCATGAAAGGTGCAATTGGTTAAGAATGTTACAATGTCCCACTAAACATTAGTTTTAACAAACAATTAGAAAGCTATATTTCATAATAAGCATTCAACTAATAAATTATGTCTAATACTAATTTAATAAACACTTTACATAAACTACTGTCCCTTCTTGTTTATTTTCAGCACCACATTCTAAAATCAGGTTTCGTTTTTCTGCTTAATTGACCCTTTTTCCTCTAGTCTGTCAGAATTATAATTGTTCCCTTCTTAACCTCAAACCCTCTTGCTCTTTAATTTTGTTTCATGTGCCATTCTGAGGATTAACAAAGCAGTCTTTGTGAATGGCGAACAATGCAAGTACCACAGCTTGAAAACCATAGGACTCTAACCTGTAGTTAGTAAATTACAATTATTTCACAGTGTAAGAACAAGAGTTTTAGCTTTAATTCATACACGCTTGATTTCTTTCCATAGGAGAATGGTTATATGACCTGAGAAATTAACGTGTTTAATACAAATTTCCACAAAGCAATTCACAAATGACACAAAAGAAATATAAAGGTTTTCTGAGCAAGGTTTGTCTAATCATGATATGGATCTAAGACTACAACCCCATTTTTACTGAGGCACTTTGTTTTGCTGGAGTGCAGAATAATGACTTGGCACATGGAGTTTCCTTAGTACTGTATTGGGCTGCTTATAATTTTCTGTCTGTTACATTGAAAATTGCCAACACTGATCTATTTCTTCATCCACTGATCTTTCTCCAGTTTTGGATAGTGTCTTCAGCATATTTTATCTAAGAAGAGTTTTCCAAAAGTAGTTCCTGAAATATCTGCCGGAAGAGCTTAAAGTTATTTCTTCATTGGAAGATTGTGTATACAAACCAGATCTTTTGAGCTTTTTATAACATAATTTGAAAAGAGCTTGAGGTAGCAGAATATATGAAACCAAGCAACAGTATGCTAAGAGAAATAGCACAGAAAGTATCTCACCGTAGGAGGAAATTTATTGTTTTGGTATTCAAAGCATACACATAGTGCATATTTACGCAGTAATTGAACACAGTGGATGAAGCCTTGATTTAACATCAGCATTGGATTCTCTTCATAGTTGACTTCCCTTGTGAGGGTATAAGATTTCTCCTCAAGGATGTGCATCTTGTGCATGTTGGTTTGATTGGTTTGACTGTGATACTAACATAGTGTGGAGAAAAATAACATTAAAACTGTCACCAACTGGAAAATGCAAGCCTGCCTGAAGAATAATAATAACAATAATAATAATAATAATAATAATAATAATGTATTTCTATATAATCTATTTTATAGGTGACTGACACATATGTTTCATAGTGTCTCTTTATTTTTTAAATACTTTTCATCTAATTAAATAAGATACTAATTTTGGAGAGTAATTTCCACTAAAGATATAATTCTAATAGTATTGCAATTTTCCTCAAAGGATGTTTTTGTCCTTTGACACAAACTGTGTTGGGTTTTTTAAACATATATGCATTTAACTTTAAAGTAATATAATTATGATGCACTTCATAGCACAAAAGTAACCAGAGACTTCTGCTGAAATCATATCATAGCTTTTAGCCTCGAAAATGAAAGGCAGTCTTTGATGTCTTCAGCCATACCTTAGTACTTAGCCCAAAGTGTGTTTCAATCTTGTATCCATCAGAATTTTTTACAAATATTGTTTTTCTCATTTAGATCTTGGAAAGCTGAGAGTTATGTTTTTTTATTATGATCGCCTAGGTAATTGCTGGAATTTCTCAAGCTCTATTGGCAAGCATTAAATGATTTAGATACATAGTTTATTTTCAGGTAATCCTGTAAGGAGCAAAGGATTGGACTTGATTGTTTTTTGACACTGTCTCCCATGTTATCCTCATAGTCAAAGTCAGGAAGTGTGGACTGGGTAAATATGTGGTGAGCTGGATGAATGGCAGACCCCAGAGGGTCATGTTCAGGGCATGGGGTCTAGCTGGAGGCCTGTCACAAGTACTTTGTTCCGCTCGGACAAAGGGACAGGTGCCTCCTCAGCAGGTTGCTGATGGCACAAAGCTGGGAGCAGTGGCCAGCACCCCAGAGTGCAGCCATTCAGAAAGGCCTTGACAGGGTGGAGAGATGGGCAGAGAGCTGTCTGAAATCCAACAAAGGCAAATGCAGGGTCCTGCGCTGAGGGAGGAATAACCCCAGGCACCAGCACAGGCTGGGGTCTGATCTGCTGGGAAGCAGCTCTGTGGAGAAGGACCTGGGGGTTCTGGTGCACAACAAGCTGTCCATGAGCCAGCAGTGTGCCCTGGGGGCCAAGAAGGCCAGTGGTGTCCTGGGGTGCATTAGGAAGAGCACTGCCAGCAGGTCAGGGGAGGTGATCCTGTCCTTCTACTCTACTCTGTCCTGCCCTCATGAGGCCATATGTGGAGAACTGAGTCTAGTTCTGGGCTTCCCAAGACAAGAAAGACATGGAGCTCCTAGAGCAGGCCTAGTTGAGGGCTATGAAGATGATTAGGGGACTGCAGCCTCAATTACAAGGAAAGGCTGAGACAGTTGGGGGGGGATCTTGTCAATGTATTCAAGTATCTGAAGGGTGGGTGTCAAGAGGATGGAGCCTCTGCTTGGTGGTGCCGAGCAATAGTACAAGAGACAAGGGGCACAAACTGATGCACAGGGAAATTCTGCTTGAACGTGAGGAAGAACTTTTTTACTTTGCAGGTGACTGTGCACTGGCATGGATTGCCCAGAGAGGTTTTGGTGTCTCCCTCACTGGAGATCCACAAAAACTGTCTGGACACAATCCTGTGCCATGTGCTCTGGGATGACCCTGCTTGAGCAGGGAATTTTGACCAGATGACTCCACTGATGGTTCCTGCCAACCTTACCCATTCTCTGATTCTTGATCCTTATGGGTCACTTCTAACTTGACAAATTCTATGATTCTTTGGCTATTCACCTTTTAATTCATGGAGGGATAAAAGCAAAGGCTATTCAGTGCAAAATATTCTCTACTATTCCTCTTGGCCTCCAGGAAGCTTGTTTGTAAGGGTCAAGGAGAGAGCTACAATTTTATCTCTGCTTCCTTTCCCTCCTTCCCACAGCAATGAAGCAGTTATTCTACCTCTCAAACTTCCAGGTTTTTTCCAAAAATATTATTTTTCATTTCTTTCCAACGTCTGATCTAGTTCAAAATCCAGTCCTCCACTTTCTTCCCTATGTATTTCCACTTGTAATAAATCTTTGTGCAGCAAGGGTGACCTCAGAGTCCTGCTTTCCAAATCCTGTTCCTGTCTTCCAGCACAGACACCTGAAATCCTCACTGCCCCCTTTCCTCTCAGACCTTTCAGTCAGAACTCTTTGCATAATACTCTACTTCAGGTCCTGGTGCTCCTAGAACCCTCCCAAGCCCCAGCCTTAGTCTTTCTCACTGACACCCTGGTGCAGCCATTACTCCCCAAGAGTAGGGCCTCTGGTAATCTATTACCTTTTTTCCCCATTTCCCACCCTAGCTCAGCTCTTGGATGCTGCTGTGCAGGAGAGGGGAAGTAATCTTGGCTCATACAGTCAGGGCTCTTTGACACCTAGAGCACAGCTCAAGCCACAGGTGGGCCAGTGACTGCTTACCCCTCATTTCCTATAGCTAAAAATGTATAACACATTTAACATGTGTCCCTCATTGAAAAAGATACACAAGAAAAAGCACCAAATGGTGAAAGGAAGAAGTCAGAGTACAAGATGTTATTTTTCTGGTGCTTTTCACAGCATCTTTACCCTTTATGCATAGTCTGCACTTCCTGGGCAAAGAGTTTTTCTGGAGCTATTGGTACCAATCTTCACCTGAGGCAAATGAAGAGCACCAGTATGGGAATGGTCAGTCCTCCTTACCTTCCAGTTAGCACAAGGATGAGTTTGAGGAAAGAAATCTGAGGGAGAAAAGGGAAGTATAGGGGAGGGAAAAAATACAGGGAATTGACAGGGAAAGGCTCTACAATGACCTTGAGCCAGACCAAAAAAAGATCACTGAGAAGGCAGAGGTGAACATTTAGAGATTAAGAGATAGAGAAGAAGGTAGCTTGTTTCACAGCAAGCCTTGCAGCACTGTATTTCCCTCTGTCTTTCTCACTGGCCATTTCTTCTGGCATTTGCTCCTCTTTGAACAACTGGAGACTCCCTGGGAGAAGGCTGCTGGAAGTGCTGCATCAGTGAGGCACTGGGGCTAGCAGCAATTCTCATTTCTCAAAACAATCCCTTTGCTCACCCAGAAAGTCATCTGCTAGGTTTTCATCTTGTCTTTGTATACTAGCTGTTGTTTCAGATCTTCTGATACCACAGTTTAAATAGGTAAGCTCTATGTGAAGTACTTTCCAACTTGGCAAAAGATAACAATCCTGCTATTCAACAAAGTCCACTTTGTTGCTTGCATAGAAACACAGATTATTTGAAATGAAAGCCCATTGTTTGGAATGCATTGCTTTTAAAATCTACCATGCATCTCTCTGTATTGTAAGAATTCAAAGTAAATTTTGATGATTTGTCATTTTGCACCTTTTCATTGAAAACAAAGGGAAAAAAATAAACCCAGTTTATTTTTATTCAATGATGTAAAAGGTTAGGTTTTCTAACTACTTTTGTCAAGTGGTGTGGCTTATGGCTAGAAGTAGAAACTAGAAGTTTTTTGGCTATTCTTTTGCTATTAGTTTTAAAGTATTTATCATCTTTCTCTTTAGTGATATTCACCCTGGTGTCTTCAGAAATCCCCTCCACATGTTGTAGCTAAGGGATAAGTCTCAATGTCTAAGAAAATGGGAAGCCTGAAATCTACAGAAAACATTGCAAATAAACAAGACTGGAAACAAATTTTCCTCCTGTGGATCTTACTATGACTGTAGCAGTATCTTCTGTTCTTTATCAGTAAAACTAGCATTTTTGACAGTGATCTGTTTACTTCAAGAAGAAGTAGCCCAAAGTTGGAAAGGAAATTTTCAACACACAAAACTTGTGTTTATACCCATCTCCCAGTTTTCCTTAATATTGGGCCACAAAATATATCCTGTGTTACCATATTAATACAACAAGACAAAGATGATATCTGGAAATCTCAGGCTGACTCTTGGTGTAGCTCTAAATTGGTTCTGTGTTTGACTTGGAGATGTATATTAATTCATGGCTAGATCCCTGGTTTTTTATCAGAAATTCTGTATCAAACCTGAGCAACAATTTTGGTGGAAAATACATCTGAAACCACTGCACTTTTTGATAAATTTTCCTGTGGGTGTTGGGTATTTTTCCAAGGAAAAATGTTTTACTAAAGAAGTGCTTCATAATATTTGAGGCTGGGTTGGTGCCCTCAAACACAGTTTAGTGAAAGGATTTGAGGGTAACAATGAGAAAGAGTAGGAGGTAAAGGGGCCCATAAGCTTTAATCAGTATGCTCTAAGCCTGGAATTAATTGCTTGGAGTTATTTCAAGGGAATATTTTTACAGAAACTTACACAGTTTGGAATTGCAGTTTTCATCCTCACCATTAGTACCATAAACCAAAGCCCTGCTAATCAGTTTGTATGAAGCGAGAATGTTATATTTCCTCCATACAAAAGTGGTTTGAACATTAAATTTGGCATTCTCTCCTAGAGCTCTCTGCTTTCTAATACCAATTTGTTGTTCTGTTCAGCATGGGCTGTCACAACAATGTCAATATTTTCAGCTGTAAAATGCAATTGAGCCTGTGAAGTTTTTCCAAAATTATGTCATTCAAGCCAGATCATATGCTATGACAAACAGTATTTTCAGTCTGTTGGCCACCAGTGTTTTCATTCCTTTTGGGATGCCTCCATTTATCTTTGTATTCTGTATGTAGAACATAATTCTGTGATATTTCTGTATTGAACTTTAACTGCATGCGAGTTGGAATTGGTTCAGCCGGGTTTTTTATGTTAGTACAATATATTCATACCAGGATAGCAGAACAGTGGTGGCTGATATTTGTGTTATTGGTTTTCCATCAACTGCCTGGGTTTCGCCGTGGGGTTTTACACAAGAAAAAAAACCCCCCCCGAAAAAGCCACAACCAAGGAAATATCTTCCATAATCCTCCAAATGCTGCAATTTCAGAAATGGCTACCTTTCCCCAGAGTTAATGCTGTAGAGTGAATGTTGGCAATCTCACCAGAAAAAATACAGCAAAAGGTGTTTGAGACTAGAAGTTTTACTCCATAACAATAGAGAAAGAGTGCTGCAAGCATACGTGTTCTGGTTTACAGGATATGAACAAGTGTGGTCTTCAAAACTGTTCTTGAGACGACTGTCTGTATGTGACTGTAGAAGAATGGTTTTGCTTGTCTTTTATTTCACAGAATCATAGCATCACAGAATGCTTTGGGTTGGAAGGGACCATGAAGACCTTCTAGTTTCAACCCTCCTGACATGAACATCTTCCACTACATCAGCTTGCTCAGAGTGCCATCCAACTTGGCCTGGAACAACTCCAGGGATAAGGAGTCGACAGTTCTCTGGACAACCCCTTCCAGTTTCTTACCACCCTTATAGTGGAGAAAATTCAAACTGGTTCACTTGAGCTGTGCTAATGTGACAATCACGCTCAACAATGTAAAAAAAGTTGCTGAGAACTTCTGGTTGAATACAAGGAATGCATTCTTTTGGTGTCCCCATGTCTGTGTTAACTTTTTATTTAGCTTTTAATCAATGGAGAAGAATTTTTAAATATTTTTTTTTCTCATCTGAACTGCCTCCAGAACACCATGTTCTGCAAATTACAAAGGCTCCCATTGCAAAAAACATTGCCAAAATTCTGGGGGTATTTTCCTGATTATAGCAGCTCATTCTTACTTCTATTATGCCCTCTGCCTTTCCAAGTGAACCACCTTCAGTTTCCTTGGCAGAATGATTATGCAGAAGCAGCATTCACAGTGCTGCAGAGCCCAAAGGGGAAAAACCATGATTTGCCATCAGCCCTGAAAAGGAGCAGTGAAAATAGGAATTACTCTATGTTTTATTGTTTGTCCTCAGTTTGGAGTAAGCACTAGGCACTAAACATATCTCTCATGCAGCCCTGGTCCAGCTAGACTTGATGATGTAGGAAGCTCTGTCTACTCTCCCAATCTATCCCCTGGTAAAAGGTAGCTCCAGCGGTGCTCTTCACTCACTGCTTCCTAGTTGACAGAGGAATGAGAGGACTTCTTAAGGTACACTGCTTTCCTGTGAAAACCATGCTTCAGCACATAGATACACAACTTGACTCAAAGATACATAGCACCAAGACACAGCTTTTCTACCTGCATCTGCTGTGGTTTTGACCTGTACTTACAGCTAACCTGCCTGCACGAACACTACCACCCTCAACAAGGGCTCTACCCTGTTGTGGCACAGGTTTGTTTCCTATCTGGAAGGAGATAGTCTACAGCCTGTCTGGGCCGTAACTCTCTGCCTAGTTTTAAATCCTAGCAAAGGACAGCTACTGCAAAGTGTGCTCATATTTCTTTGGTATGAGGCACTCAGTTTTCAGTATGATATATAATACATACTGATCTTTTTTTTACCTAAAATACTGTCATGAACTCTCACAATTTTATAATACACAGAAAAGTATATTTTGGATGGGTCTAGGTGATATTAAAAGTTGTTTAACTTATTTTGTCAAAAATACTTGCAAGAGGCAAGCAAGATATATTGAGTTGAACCCAGGTTGATCAAGAAACATGTACAAAAATGCAGCCACAAGCAGGCTGGAGCTACAAGGCTGCATGTTCATTTTCTTTCAAGTAAGTTGGCGTGCGTGCTCCATAACTAGGGCTAACAGCGGCAGATCTACAGTCTCCCTCAACTTGCTGTAAAACTGTGCCTGCTGTACAAAATGCGAAACACTTCAGAAAATGTTTTTCAAGAAAAATCTTTCATTCCAGCTGTCTATGCATTTTTATGGAAACACAGGTAATGCAAAAATGTGTGGCCAGCAATGTTAGTTCATCTCTTCTTAGTCTTTTAAGATTTTTGTTCACGTACCCAAATATCTTGTAGCAGTAACTATTCTTTAGGTGAAGGAAACGACCCTTTTTAATTAGGGATTTGGCTTCAAAAATGTTTTAGTTAAAATGAACATCAGAATAAAATCCTTTATAGACAATAGGCCATATTCTGGTATATTGAAAATAATCCTGTTTCCCAGAGAGATTCTTTTCCTTTAATGAAGAGAGGACAAAGTAAAGCAGGGTTCACCTGGCAAGGTTATGGCTCTGTCTGAAGAGCATATTTTCTCCATGCCAAGGTCTTCAGTCCTGTTCCCACAGCTGGCAAGACAAGAGGACTGATGCTTTCATGTCATGGTTTTGTCTTTGTGAGTTCAGTTTCTTTCCTAGAGAAAGTGCAGCAAAGAAGAAGGGAAAAAAGTGGGAGGTGGGTGATATACAGACAAGCTTTATTAGGACAAGGCTAGGACATGTACTTGGATTTGACAGCAGAAACATGCTTTTAGGTCCCAGCACAAAGAACCACAAATCTCATGGCACGTAACAGCACTTCAGACAGATGTTGATTAATGTCAAACTGATGTGAAATGAAAAGCTTCTTTTCAGTTTGTCAGATCATGACTTTTTGATTTGGGCTGAGCTGGCCTGAAACAAAACATTCTGGTTTAATTTTTCTCATTCAAAACCAAGCAATGTCTCTTCCTTCTGTGGCAATTTCTGGGGCTTTT